>NC_056735.1:374804757-375111573 GCF_019279795.1 Protopterus annectens
ATTTTTTTTTCCTTATCGGCATTTGCCATAGAACATTTTCTATATCTACGAGACCACATGCCTCTGCATACATTTATACATTACATATATATAATGAGATATGGAGTGATATTTAAATAGCACACTGAGTCAAGTAGCAAGAGCACTGTAAATGTATAGCAAGATATAGAATGACAGCAGGATTTACTAGACTCCATGTAGGCTTTGCACAAAGCCTACACAGAGTTTGTGTTTGCGTGATGAGCAGCAGCGCTAATTACATATTCATGATGTGGACCATGTTTAAATGTAAACAAGCATGGTTTCATGGCAGGAAAATGAATTGTTGGCCAGGAAACGATGTGGTGCAACACAGATACCCAACATGTTCACCTTACAGCAATCCTGGTTACTGGGATTGGGAAGAATGCCACAACAATTACCAGGGTTTATCATATAGTAATGTGTACATTCCATACACAGAACAGGACAGTGTATATATATATATATATATAGTGCAGATTATTGTGAGAACCCACTCAAGCCATTCTGTACAAAAGTTGGGTAAATGATCTGTAAGGGTCATGAACTGACATTTAAAATAAACAGTCAGGGGAAGTGTTTGTATTGCATAAGAACACATAGATGAGTTGTAGGAATGAACAAAGGGAAAGAGGACAGGTGAAACATTGTAATATGCAGCAGATGAGGGCATGTAAATGGAAGACAGTTGTAGAAGGAACACTAATCACATATTAACATGGTACGGTATGGACTTCACAATGAAAATATATACTATGTGACTGTCAGACAAGGTGATGTCACAATGGAGAAGATAAGTTTTGTAAGATAAGCATCCGGACATGAACAGTGCAGACGACATATGTCAGGGATGTAATATACAGCTGAGGTTGGGTGCATATTGTGAAGCTGTTTAAACTGATATGTCTGAATGTGAGTGTAATGTCAGTAGAGGTCTCCAAAAAGTGGGACACAATTATAGGCCCATGGATAACAGTAAAAGAAGCATGCACAATCATGGACAATATCAGAATAATACCACCAGTAATACCATGTCTCTGACACACCATATGTGATTCTGAGTGGTCATACATGGTTCTGCATGAACACACTTGTACAATTACTATGACATGTCAGCAATCTACAAGAGTAATCAAGCACACTGTTGTGACACTGTAAGATCTGCTGGAGGTATTAGGAGAGACACTGCTATACCTGTATGTGACATTATGATAAATCCAGGCTAGTTGACTGGTGTGCGTGGCATATATATGGCACATTTCACACTATCATGAATGTAACGCATGCCACTGAAGTCATCAAACAGCTATGTATGCATTGTGTGCATCACCAGAATAGGTATCACACATGTATCTGGCATAACACCTTCATGGGTGTTCCTCCCTCTCAGACAGTAATGTTTATGCAACAAAAAGAATGCCTAGATATGGCCAATAAGATGTGTGGCAGTTCACTGTGGCAAAGGTGGTACACTTCAGTTACACATCACTGAAAGATGTGTAGGGAGATACATGAAGAAGGATGTATTGTACTCAGTTATTGGTGTGATAAAGGTTGTGAATTACAGAGGTATCATGGTTTTTGCTGCGAATGTCCTCTTCAGAATAAGATTAATTTTATAAAACATGAAAACCAATAAGAAACCTAAAAACCATCACGTTTAATAACCTTAATTTGTATTAAAGGCGCATTCACAGATTTTCTAAAAAAATCTCCTACATTAAAAACACTTAAGTCACTTAGCTGTCGTAACTTTCCACCTTTTATCTCTAAGAAAGTATTTGATGTTGATTACATCATTTAACCACAGGGGGGTTATCTGCTCCTAACTTTAACTGCCACAAGGTTTCTTGTTGCTCAATTTTATTCTTATATTTACCCCCCATACATTCCTAGGTACTGAATCAAGGATTGAAAAAATAAATTATTTGTATCATTTACATTCTATTGTATGTTTACAGACAGCATTAAGGCCATTTTTTTCATGGCATAAATATCTTTTTATTCTTTCTTTCAGACATCTACTTGTCATCCCTACATAATAGGTGTTTCAACCTGAGCAAGTATTAATATATACAAGCCCCCTAGAGTTACAATCAAATACCCCAGGCACTGGAGTTGCATCATGTAGATGCTCTAAGTTAATAAAAGGTCCTTATAATAAACACCAACATATATTGCACCCCTTGCATTTATACATTCCTTTGTTTTTAGATGAAATATTAATAGGTGGAATCTGTTTGGTTGTGTCTTTTTGCAATAATGTTCTAATATTAAAATTTTTTATATTGAGAAAAACTAGTCAGTTGCCTTGAAATAGTGAAAACAGCAAACCAAATAAAATAAATCACTATGTTGAAACAACAACAGACACCACTCAGACATCTAAAAAGATTTAATACCACAAAGTTAAGTGCTTTCAACCATTTACAGAGGTCTGCCTCAGAACAAATCTTACAAAAAAAAAAACAATATATTTAAATTTCTTAAAAACAATCAACCCATAAAAAACAACCAATAAATTAGGCAAATGAACTTTTAAAGAAACCAGTAACCTGTGTCCATCCATAGAGGTTCTACCTGTATGAATATCCATAAATATAAATTCAATACAATGAAAAAAAACCTTTTTTTTATTTATTTAGTTTTTTTATTGATTGATTGTTTTTAGGAAATTTAAATATATTGTTTTTTTTGTTGTTTTTTTGTAACATTTGTTCTGAAGACCAGCGTAAATGATCGAAAGTGCTTAACTTTGTGGAACTTGGTGGCATTAAATCTTTTTAGACATCTGAGTGGTGTCTGTTGTTGTTTCAACATAGTGATTTATTTTATTTAATTATTGTTATATACAAAGTTCAGACTTCTTCCCACGTTAACTAATTCCACATTCCCTTCTAAAATATTCCAAGTGTCTTCAATAATGGTTCTAATAGCTAGACTATCTACTGTTATATCTAAATTACAAACAGTATTCCTATCCACCACAGAAACTGTATGAACATCTTCTTTAAGGGATTTAAAGAATTACCTTAAATAGGGAGAACATGGTGTTCCTCTTAGATTTAATTTCTTCCACAATGCTAAATGAATTCTCCTTTTTATACCCTCTTTCCTCAAATAAAGAAGTAATAAAACCTACTTCTTGTGCAAAAACCTCTTCACAAGTAATCATCTTGAAGCCCCTTATATATTGCCCCCTAGGTATATTCTTTTTCATAAATGATAGATGACAGCTTTAATAGTGCAGATAATTGTTTGAGAAAATGTTCTTCTTATGAATACTACTATCAAAATCTTTATCTTCATTATTCTAGGTTAAGGTAACATCAGGAAAATTCACTTGTGTTCCTACTTCCCCCATTGTAAACCTTAAAAATTCAGATTTCTCATTCAATTTATCAACAATTTCTTTACAATCATCCTTCATCCCCTCTATAGCTAAGAAAAGATCAAACAAGATCAAACAAAAACAAAAGAATGTATAAATGCAAGGGGTGCAATGTGTGTCGGTATATTTTAGAAAGGCCTTTTATTTTATAAGGACCATTTATGAACTTAGAACATCTAAATTATATGATTCCAGTACCTGTGGTATTTGATTGTAACTCTAAAGGACTTGTATATATTAGTACTTGTTCAGGTTGCAACTCTTATTATGTAGGGATGACTAGTAGATGTTAAAAGAGAGAATAAGAACATATTTATGCCATTAAAAATTAGATGGCCTTAATGCAGTCTGTAAACATACAATAGAATGTAAAGGATACAAAAAAATTATTTTTTCATTCCTTGAATCAGTACCTAGGGATGTACGGGGGTAACTATAAGAATAAAATTTAGCAACAAGAAACTTTGTGACAATTAAAGTTAGGAGCAGATAACACCCTGCAGTTAAATGATGTAATCAACATCAAATGCTTTCTTAAGAGATAAAAGGCAGAAATTTACAATAACTAACTGATTCATGTGTCTTTAATGCAAATTAAGGTTATTAAATATGTCTCGCATCCAGTGAGGAAAAATAGATGAGTCTTTGTGGGTTCTGTTCAAGCAGCTTTATTATGCACAAACACATCAGGATTGAGGCTTAATAACTTTAACTTAGATAAACTTATAAGCAAACTAGCTATTACTCTCATACATGCTCACTCTCTGGCTACACTCTCAAAATGGCACTGAAGTTAGCACGTGCTTGCTATTTATATGCATGTGCTGACCTTGAAATTCTTCTTAAAGGTACAACACACACACACAATTCTACATCCTCCCTCTTTGAGAAATGTTATGCAATATTGACAACATTATTGACATTGGTACAAATAATTCTTTGTCATGCAATTATACAGAACTAAATACATACAGACACTTATGTACAGGTTGCTGTGTATTTCACAGTATGTCTGGAAATATGACCAAATCATGTGACATAGAAATTAGAATTAGGTCTAGCAACTGGAACTGTCTATGCTGAATGTTCAACTTTAGGGACATCAGGAACATCATCAGGAATGGAAGTCGAAGTTTAGACACGTTCTGCAACAGGAACATTGTCTGGATTGCTCTGAAATTTACAGTCTGTATCACAGGAACAATGCTGTGATCAGTTCTGGTACAGGAAGAAGATGTATGCAATTTCTCCTGTACCCACACCTTCAGATTTTATGAAGTAGGATCTTGGCTTAGCACATATACCTGTTACTTGGCCAGTCTGGTTGAAACTTTTCGTTGTTTGTATCCTCAGTGTCTCTCCTTCTTTCAATGGATGAAGAAATCTGCTCGATTTATCACAGCTGGACTTCTGGAGAGAATGCTTTCTGAATAATTGGGCTCTAATTGTCCTGTTGTTCTTAGCTTTAGGCCTCAACAAACTGAAACTAATAGGCAATGTTGTTCTGGTTTGCCTAGATAGAAGTCTCTGAGCAGGCGAGCCAAGTATACTGTCACTGGGGTATGTTTCTGAGATTGAGTAAATTCAAAAAGACATTGGTATTATCACATTTTGACCTCTCAAGTAATTGCTTTGCACTCTGTACTGGATGTTCAGCTAGTCCATTTGACTGTGGGTATTCTGTACTATTAGTAACATGTACAAAGTCCCATTCTTTTGCAAATTTCTGAAACAACTGACTGGTAAATTGGGTACCATTGTCAGAAATAACTTTGTGTGGACTACCATGGAGTGAGAAATTATGTTTCAACTTGCTGATAACAACAGTGAATGTTAGATTAGGTAGCAAATCAATCTCAAACCAGTTTGAATAAGAGTTTACCAACACTAAGTAATGTTGATTGTTCCACTCGAATATATCAGTGGCTACTGTTGGCCAAGATAGTTCAGGAGCTTGAGTTAGCTTAAATGGTTCTTTTGCAAATGTGGTTTAGTACTATTGCATACTGAACAAGAAGAAAGTACTTTATCAATGTCTTTTTCTTGAGAAGGCCAAAATACTACTACTCTTGCCCTTCTTTTGGTAGATTCAGAACCTGGGTGACCTTGATGCAAAACTTGAATGTATTCATGTTGTAAGGAAGCAGGCACAACAGTTTTAGGACCTTTGAAAATAATGCCATCTTCCATCAACATCTCATCTCTGAAAGGAAAATAAGTTTGCACTTTAGGTGGCACACTTGATTGCTTTGACAGCCATCCAACATTAATGCAGTGGTTGAGCTTTACAAAACTAGATCCATCTTTGTATGATCTCTCTGCTCATCAAGTCTCATGGTAGAGAAATTACTCACCTCCATGATGTCAAAGTCAAAATTCTCTGTATGAAGCTGTTCTGTTGTATTTCTGGGTGATCTGGATAAGGTATCAACCAGCTAAAGAAGTTTGCCTTGTGTACAGACCATTTTGAAGTTCTGCTTTTGCAATTTGAGCATCATTCTTTGTACTCTCGCTGGAGCTGACTGCATAGGCTTCTTTAAAATAGTGACTAGTGTTTGGCAATCATTTTCAATCTGACTAGCTTGACCATACATAAAATCATGAAACTTTGAACATGCAAATACTATTGCCAAAAGTTCTTTCTCAATTTGAGCATATTGCATTTTAGTTTAGGTAAGAGTTCTATATGTATAGGCTACTGGTCTGCCTTCTTGAAGAATAACTGTGCCAAGACCAAATTTTGAAGCATCACAGGAAAGATTTACTGGTTTATTGAGATCACAGTATCTTAATGTAGGTGGAGTGGCAGTCTTCTGCTTAAGGACTTCAAATGCCTTCTGGTGCTGTTCCAACCAAGACTATATAACATTTTTGTGCATCAGCTCTCTGAAAGGTGCTGTCAACTCACTGAAATCTGGTATAAACTTGCCTAAATAGTTGACCATACCAAGAAAACATTGTAGAATGTCTGCTTGCTTGGACGGGTTTGGTCGCAAGCCAGTGCTAGTAAATAAATTACCTACATATGTAACTTCTGGTAGTCTGAATTTGGACTTCAGAGGATTGAGCTTTAAATTCACTTCACATGCTGTCTCTAGAACTTTCTTAAGGTTTCTGTCATGCTCTGCTTCACCATTGTCTCCAACCAATAAATCATCTACTATTGGGGCACAAGGATAACCTGAAAAACATTTCTCCATTGTATGCTGAAAGACTTCAATTGCAGAATTTATCCCAAATGGCATCATGAGGAATCTATATCTGCCAAATGGGGTACTGAAAATAGTCAGTAAATGAGGATTTGTGATCAAGCATCACTTGCCAAAATGAACTTTTTGCATCCAAGACAGAAAAAATAGTGGGATTTGGTATTAGGGCTGTGACTTCCTTGACTGTATGCAATGGATGATGCAGTCTCTTTAATGCTTTGTTCACATCTCTTGGGTCAATGCATATTCTGATTTTGTCTGAGCCTTTTTTGTGGGCTTCTGCCATGGACAACACCCATTCAGTTGGTTCTGTGACTGGACAAATTACACCTTGCTGCATCACTTTATCCAATTGAGCTTTTTATACTGCATAGCTATCTGAACTTTTCTTACTGGTCTGACCACTGGACTGACATCTGGGTCTAACTTCATAGAATACACAACTGGAAGTTTGCCCAACTTGTCATCAAAAACATCAGCATACTCTGAGAAAATAGCTTCAGTAAAATGGGAACTAAGATATGTACTTATGTGATATTCTTTGGTAAAAAAAAGCAAATTCACTCTCAAATGGACTCTGAGATCCAATAATGACTGCACAGGTCTTTGGACCAAGGCCGGCCTTAGGCATAGGCGAACTAGGCAACTGCCTAGGGCGCCGTTCAGGCTGGCCACATAAAGGGTGCAGTTTTATCTGTTTGCTTTACTTCAATGTAAATTTAGTGTTCTTCCCCACTTCTCACCGCCCTGCACTGAAGCGTTTGCGCCCTCCCCCACTTCCATAGTCCAAACCATCAGTCGCATAGCACCGTCCCCTGCTGTGTTCTTTCCATCCCTCCCCCTGCATCTACTCAATCAGTCAGTGGCTATCACTATCATTACTAAACATTATGTAAAGCATCCAATCAGTGATGCTCTCATACCACTGATGTCTCCGGCTACTACTCCAATCTGAGCTGCTGCTGGTATAAACACTTATAGCGCCCGCCTCTTATCCCTCTTGCTTTCTTCATTAACGAGGTAGAGGTGGACCGATTGTTTGTTTGGGATTGTTTTTCCCCTGAAGCATGCATGAATCGATGGCTTGATTCTCATCTGCTTCTCTTGACTCTGTGGGCAGGCTGAGAGTGGTGTTATTTTTAATTTGTCGTTTGTGCAAGTTGCAACTTAAGGTAATTTTATTATGAGCAAAATTCCAAAAATACAAACTGAACCAAAAAACTTACAACAGACTTCAGGTTAATGGCTAGTTCTGTACCTATAGGTAAAAAATTAGTTAAAAGATGAAGAGTGACTTTAGTTAGCTACAAATACACATTAACCTGCAATTTAGTTGTAAGCTTTATTATTGTCCAAAATAATAATCTCTCCTTACAGGCTTGTACACTAATCTGTTGGAGTCACCCATTATCTAGTGGAAGACAAATATCTGCAGGGTTCATGCAGTTGGTATCGGAGCTTTTATTTTCTAGTTCTTTTATCCCAACAACTGTACCTCGTGCGATTTGCCAGAATACAAAAGAACTAAAAAAATAAAGGCTCACGGTCACCAACTGCCTGCAGATGTTTTAACTGCTACCTTCGGAAAGTCTGCTCCTTGTACATTTTTGGGGGCTTGTCTCAGGAAGTAAGTTGCCAGTACATATGCTTCTACTTGTGTTGTTTCCTTGGAAGAAAAATAAACCACAGAGCAGGGCACATTTTATTCATAAATTCCCAGAATATCCTAAAGAGGAGCACAAGTCTGTAATTTCCTTGATATTTTTTGGCAGCGTAGTAGCTCTTAACAGTTTATCTGAGGACTTAAGGACAAAGCAAACAATTTGGGGAAAGAATTTCAAGTTAGAAATACTACTGTTAAACTAGAAAGTTGATATAAAAAGATATGTGACTTGGCACATATTTTCTGAAGTAAAAAGTCTGTAACTGTCATATTTACAGCAATTTTAATTAAAAATACAGCTGCAATATGTAGCCATACATATTTGCGATATTTCTTATTGTCACAAATGTACTTATTGCATAGCTACTCAGTATACTTTCTGTGATCTGTTAGGGTCGTGAGGATGTCTGGATTTGTTTTTGCCTCTGGCTCTTGGTGTAAGCTGCTGTTAACTGGGGGGGGGGGGGTTGCTAGCTATTGTTCTGGATTCTTTGATCTGGTGTTGTGAGAATGTCTGCTTTTTTATCATTTATGTCTCTCTGGCTCTAAGTATAAGCTGCTATAAACCAGGAGGAGGGGGAGGTTGCTAAGCACTTTGTTAGGGTGGTGAGAATGTTTGACTATTTGTCTCTGGCTGTAAGTGTAACGCATCTGGAGTGATTGAATTTGCAAAAAGATGTAGAGAGGCTGAATCTAAGCAGTCTGTTCAGAACGGATGCACAACATGACATTTTTGCGTTGGTTGATGTATTGCATGTATAGGTAAAATGCAGGTTTGTTGCAAAACTAGTTTATTTGTAAGCAAATACTACTAGCCCTTGTCATTGTCATTGAATATTGCCAACTTGCATTCTCAGTGGTGTAATTGTACTGAAGTGGAAGAGGTGTGGTGGGCATAGTTTAAACTGGCCAAATTAAGTAGCAATGTAACAAGGAGACCAATCCCACAGTGCCTTTAGTGACTGCATCACACTATTGCCATTTTGTAATCTGCCTGTATCTGGTGTGTATAGATTTCCAAAGAATATCCAGATTTGTGCCTCTTTTTTTGTCCATTTTTCATCAAATTGTGTTTTTTTTTTTGGCAAATTATTGGTAAATCATTAAAGACTGAAGTTAGGAAATGCTAGACATTTGAGTTTCAGAATTCATGTCCTTTGGAAAATTCATGTTAATGTAAAACCTGTTACTTTATCAGCTTTCTAAGTTTGTAACAGCAATATTTAAACATTGCCCTATTTTTGGGGGCCTTTGTCCCTGTTTTTATGGCTTTGTCAAGATTTCTTGCTCTAAGACATTTGTCCAGTGTATGAATGTTGGAGAAAATCTTTGATGGAAAGAAATGCTAAGTTTTCCTTTCCTATCTGTTACAATTGCAGCAGTTGCATAATGATGTAGAAACTTCTAAAAAGGCAGTGGTCTACAAATACCTGTTGTGTAGTGGGCTTTTGGTTTCAAGAAGTCATTGCCATTCTTTTTATTGCTAGTTTTGGTCTAGAAATAAATGTTACATAGTGGGCTGTTTCATAAAGTAATCACCATTCCTTTCATTGCTACGCTGTGAAGAGTGTTTATAAATCATGTGCAATGCAACAGCTTTCCTTCTGATGCAGTGATGCATATTAGCAAGAACAGTGTTTATGTACTTTGGTAACTACTTATGTCATACAAATGAAAGCTAAGCATGATAGACATTATTTAGTTATGCATTATAATGAAGTGCCACAGTCTTTGGAATAATCAAATAAGTAGGTCTGGAGTGGTAATGGCATGTGTGCACCACACGTGTATTTTTTATGCCCAATTGATTTAAACCTATTAAATAATAGCCCATTGTTATAACATGTAGCATTTTCTATTGTGTTACCTTCCATTATATTACTGTTGTATCAATTTGTACCATTGATATCATAGTCTATGTGACAATTATATTGTACTTTGGTGGCAATTTTAGCTGTTTTATATTTGTCTATAATGTGATATTCCCTGCTGTTAAAATAGCTTTCCATTTTTAGTTTTAATTTTATGTTGTGTGATAACTGAGAATAGTAATCATATGTTTGCCATTTCCTACTCCCGTGTGGCTTAACTGGGCACTCAGTTATATTATGCAAGAATAGCCATGTGACGATTTTGGTTCTATTTTAAGAATAGGGGGGCTGGCTCCCTGGTTTTTAGATTGTAGTTGAATACAGTGCTTGCCTCCACATATATACTTTTGGGGGCAAAGGAACTGAAGTTGAATTATTTATTAACATTATGTATGCTTAACAAGCACTGGAGGCACTAAGTCAGTTTTTAAATTTTGTAAATCTGATTGCATGGCTTAAACCAGTATAGCTGTTACATTTCATTGTGTTGCATGATACAGTACTTGAGCCAGTCTGGTAGTTAAGAATTGCCCTTCCAGTGGCACAAGTTAAAAGGTAATCTTATGTCAAATTGTAACTGAGATACATGATAAATAGGGCTGAGTCCTAAGTATAAAGAAATATATTTTAATCACACTGATCAGCTTAGATGGACTTTAGTATGCTGCAAGGAAGTGTTCCACCTTTGCCACTTTGTTCCACATTGGCAGATACAGTTGACAGCTATGGAGGGTTTTGTCTCTTATTCTTAGGAAAGCAATTTCCATGGATTGCCTTTCTGCTGGAATACCATTGTATTGATTATTGAAGTGGTGTTCCAAACTAACCAGATATGCTGCTAAATTTGGTAGCGGTGATGGACAGCTATCGGCATATGTAAAAGGTGAACATACATATCCAAACTCTAAAAAACTGTTGTGCTCATCCATTAGTAAACCTCTTTGTTGTCCCTTATTCTCTCTGACAGAGCAGATTGCTGTCGATCTCATGCATTGTAACACTACGTTTATGCTACATATTTGATTACGGTCAGTCAGTGCCCAGTGTCTGTTGTACATGCTGGTCAGTGATGTGCTGGTGTGTAAGGCTTGCTCCCTTTGTTACACTATGACAAAGCATTCACTGATTTTTTTAAGCATTTAAAAAAATTGAAAGAAATGACTGGAGTGGCTTTTGTGGGAGTGACCTACCTGTGGGCGTGGCTCAAATAGAGGTGTTCCTTAAGAATGGTGTGGGTGGGGCTTAAGGGGCACCAGAGCACTACTTCGCCTAGGGCGCCATTTCAGCTAAGGCCGGCCCTGCTTTGGACTACACAGAATAACAAGCTTTAACAGTTCCTAGCCAAATAAAATGAAAGCACTACTGAGCCTTTGGTTTGAACACAAGCAACACGTTTCACACAACTAGCCACATTGAGTTTGTTCACTTGTTCTCACCTTAGCAAATGTGTCTGCTGACATAGCATTACACTTTGAGCCAGTGTCTACTTTAAGCTCAGTGAATTTACCATTGATATGGATAGTACAAAACACTTTGTTCTTTGCCAACAAATTTACTGCATCAACCTGTTCACCAATTACTGATACACCATCTACGTAGAAAGTAGAAATGCAGCACTCTATATGATCAACTTGCTTTTTCAAGTGACCTTTCTTTATAACTGTGTGAGGTTTACTTGATTTGCAAAACTTCTGAAAATGATTCAGTTTTTTACACTTCTGGCATTGCTAACCAAATGCTAAGCATTTTTCTCTTTTAGACATATGACTGGAACCACAATTGTGACAGTTAACAGTAAATCTGGATTTAGGTTTTGCTGACTCACCCTTGTACTGCACTGAGCATATCCTTTTCTTAGAACTTGTTGGAAAACTAGAGGGGTCTCCCAGTAAAACCCACAGGGGTTTCAGCTACCACATGCTTAGGCCTGCTTCTGCTAGCCACATGTTGCATGCTGTCTGCATTTGCTCTGGAGCCTGCTGAAACCACACTCTTATCAGTTGCAAGCATACTTGTGTGCCTTTCTGCAAGTTAATGGAATTGACAAATCTCAATAGCTTTAATCAGTGTTAAATCACTATCATGAAGCAAAATCTTTCTCACTGCAGCACTATTAATACCACACACAAGCCTATCCTTTATCAACTCATCTTTTAAGTCACCAAACTGACACATTTTCATAACTGCACTTTCGCTAAAGTTGGTCCGGCTTTCTGTTCTTCAAAAAAATTTGAAATACTAAATAAACAAACTGTATTAAACACAAAAACAACTGGAGACCGGAAACTCAGCAGCCGAATGCTATACACAAAAAATAAATACAAATAAACTCATACGAGCCAAAAATATTTAGCGCTTTCATTTAATCGAATATTAAACTTCTTCAGACATTATATTAATTACATCACTTCCTTAAATACCACATAAAATCATCTCATTGGTTAAAACATTTCATTAAAGCAATACTTTCATTCATGTATGAAAACATTCACAACCACTTATAAAAATGTAAGAATCTATCTCTGTCATCATTCTTAATAAAAAACATATATATTATACAACTATATAAGAATAATACATATGGTTTATATTATATACATTACATATGTTGTACTAAGTCATATAATTGTTCTCTAAAAACTTTAATACTAGGTTATTATATACTAAACTCATATATTTATGTATTCAACCTTGTAACTTCTTTCTTTTAATTTCAATACTGCTGTAATCAAAGTACGTTCATTTATACCTGGTCGTGAATCTGCTTGAAACTGAAGTTGCCATTTTAGTTCTTTTAATTCTAACAACAATCCCCAAGGCTTCTTATCATCTACAACTACATGGTCAATTATCATAAAATAAAACTTATGACCCGGATAATCTAAAACGTGTTTAGATAAGGCATTATTTGAGCTATATTTTTTATGGAATACTCATGCTCATAAATTCTTTGACTAATCTTTCTCTCCATCTTTCCAATTTACACGATGCACTGGACAAGCATATCGGTAACCTTACAGCATTAGTTTTACAGCTTACTTGATGGATTGATGTTTTATACAAAACAGTTGGTTTATTGAATAAAGCACAAGTGTCCGATGGAAATGTTCCAGTAGAGAGATCCACAGGAACAGTGACTGATTTTAATGTTACACCACTATGCTTAGCCTCACGAGGGGAAGAACCATCTCTGCTTGCCAACTGAAGTATTCAGCAAGAACCGCAGCTTCATCATTCTGCCACGACAAGGCACCCGAACATAAGAGAAGGAGCTGTACATCATATTACTGGAAATGAGCCTTTGCTTAATGAATGCCTCAAAGCTCAGTTCTCATTCTCACTTGGACATATGCAAGCACAACAATCCCTGGAGGGTAAGTTAAATGACTTTGATGCTAATCTGCTTAAATGTAAAAAACTAAAGCTTGAAAACACATATTTTAAGGAATGTGTAAAGCGGAAAATTATCCGTAAGGGTTTACGTGTATGGAAGTACCAGACAGGTTTAATTACTAATTCAGCTTTGCACATTGATCTCTTGAAACTTTTTGACAACTTTGGGTTCCAATTATTAGAGCTGCTTATTAAACATAATGAGAATGAGATAGAGAGCATTAGTAAAGATTTAGTGACATTAGATAGAGCTATCAAGGAGGACGCAGCGTACGAACAATTTAATGTTGAACATTTAAGAGTATATAATAATGAGCGACATATTCAGAACTTGAAAGTGAGAAAAAGTCATAAGATTACTAGAGACCTTAATGAGTTTACTAATGGCCTAGTGTATCCTAGACCATCAGGACCTCAGCATACAAAGAAACAGAATAAAAGTTTCAATAATAACTGGCACAAGTCTCATGACAATAATTCTCATATGATTCAAGATATGGACATTGAACCATCTCAAGTAGTGTCTGATTATCTGATTATAATTCCAAATATCCACCCTTGAGAAGATCTGAAAGAATCAGAAACAAAGCTGATTCTTATAATCAACCATTAATGCAAACAGACTCTCATGGTGCGGGTTTTCAAGGAGCCAGACCGAAACAGAAACATTGGAAGCATTAAGTTTTGTCTCGGAGCTGGCATATGATTTTGAATACAACTTAGTGGAAACTACAAATGTGTATGATAATGCTGTATGTAAAAATTATATTGGAATAGTTGGTAATAAATTTCTGACTATTATCAAAAACAAACATGGTGATTTCAGTGTATATAATTATTCTGAAATGGATATTAATTCAGACATTGCTAACTTGTTAGCAAAAGGGATGACATGTACTAACAAAAGCATTTAATTAAACTAATACTATGACTGATTTGAAATTATATTTAAGAAAGCTTAATTTTTCATTGCTGCATCAAAGAGAAGTATATAACAGCAATCATAGTAATAAGTATAGCATTAGTTCTACATTCAGTCCACCTCTTCATCCTAAACTGATTATGTATGAGATGATGTGTGAACTTGATTTTAAATCTTTACATATACACAGTAAAAAGAGGATTGGGATAAACCCTAATTTAAGTAATCATGAAGTAGGTCTGTTAAAAGAGTTACAAAATGCAAATATAAGAATCATGAAACCTGATAAAGGAGGAGGGATTGTAATAATAAGTGTAGATAAATACACAGATACAATGATGAATTTATTGTGCATACATACATATGAAGAAGTATCGCTGAACCAAATAAATAGGGCATATAGAAAAATTCAAGCTCAATTGATTGACATTTTTTTAGAGCGAATAATTGACATTCCTTTCTATAACTATTTAAATGTAACATCTCCTAGAGTACCGTTTTTTTTCGAAATCCAAAAATCCATAAAGATATCAATAATCCCCCCATGAGACCATTAGTAGATGGGAGAGGATCTATTACTTCAGCGTGTGCCCATTATGTAGACTATACATTGAAAAAAGTCCTACAAAAAGAAAGTCAAATCTGTAAGGATTCATGGTCTTTCTTAGCCCATATAAATGAAATTCAAGTAGACTAAAATGATATATTGGCAACCATAGATGTCAATGGTTTATATATGGTCATTCCAAAAGAGGTAGGGCCAGAATGGACAAATGAAATATTGCTGCAACATAAAATATTGCATGAGACAATTACACTCATTATGGAACGTCTAGAGTTAGTCCTTACTAATAATTTTATTAGTTTTAATAACAAATATTTCCTCCAGAAAAAGGGTATAGCTATGGGCTTGCCTTGTCTTAGAGCCTATGCTAATACCGTGATGGCCTATTGGGAGAGGAGGTTTGTTTTTAATACTAAGTATAGCATTTATTTTAAAAGTTATCATAGGTTCCAAAATGATATATGGTTATATTAGAAGAATTTTTACAACACATAGATACTACGACCACATTCTTAAAATTCACATGGCAGATCATTATTAATCATATGGATTATTTAGATGTACATTTATTTAAAGACAACATATGTAACAGATATGCTGCTACTATATACAGGAAGCAAATATATTCTAATTCTTTCCTGCATTATAGCAGTTCACATCCGTATCACCAGAAAAGGTCTGTGGTCAAAGGTCAGTTAGTGAGGGCAGCTCGAATGGTTTTTAAAATGAAAGATTTTCTCCAAGAATGCAATATATTATGTTCTATGTTTATTCAACAAGCTTCTCCAGCTGATTTACTAGACTACCTGATTCAAGAAGTTAAAATTAAAAGAATGAAAGGTTATTTTAAACCCATTTTAGATGACCATGATAAAATAATTGATCAAGTAAGAGACTCAGAATTATCTCCTTTTTTGGCACAAGAAGGAAGTGAAGCGGATAAGATGCAGTATAACAAGGAAGAATTGATAGATTACACAAAAGCCCTTATTATTACTTTTAGTGCCAATTATAAGTCTATAATTCCATCTTTCAGAAAAACTGGGCCATCTTGACAGAAGATTCTTATGACAGGCAACATATAGGTGAAAAACCAGTAATTGTGTATAAAAAAGGTATGAGCTTTAAAGATTTACTGAAGGGAGGACAATTGATTTCTAATAACAATAAATCTGGAATGTTTAAATGTGGCACATGTACATGGTGTAATAAAATAATAGACTGATAATTTCACAGTAAGAAATTATTATTATGAATTAAAAGGAAAATATAATTGTAATTCCAAGGTGGTGTCTTATTTACCACACTGTGACTAATGCATTGCATTTTATATTGGAAAGACGGAGAGAAAGATTAGTCAAAGAATTTATGAGCATCAGTATGCCATAAAAAATATAGCTCAAGTAATGCCTTATCTAAACACTTTATAGATCATCCGGGTCATAAGTTTTATTTTATGATAATTGACCATGTAGTTGTAGATGATAGGAAGCCTTGTGGATTGTTGCTAGAATTAAAAGAACAAAAATGGCAACTTCAGTTTCAAACAGATTCATGGCCAGGAATAAATGAACGTACTTCAATTACAGCAGTACTGAATTTAAAAGCCTTACAGAGAAAGACGTTACAAGGCTGAATACATAAATATATGAGTTTAGTATATAATAACATAGTATTAAAGTTTTTAGAGAACTTCTTCTTCTTCTTTCGGCTTTTCTCGGTTAGCAGTCGCCACAGTGGATCACCGTCCGCTCATGATTGGCAGTGGAGTTTTACGGTGTCGAGTTGCCAGCCCGGTGCCCAACCTTCCACAGAAGACACACACACACACACACACACACACACACACACACACACACACACACACACACACACACACACACACACACACACTCACTCACACCTAGGGCCAATTTAGTGTGTCCAATCCACCTACAATTATACAAATTAGTACAACATATGTAATGTAGTATTAGTCTTATATAGTTGTATAATATGAGAAAAATATTAAACCAGGCGTCCACCAAAGCTTAAATCCAACTTTATTTAACATATAACAGAGGATAAGCACTTTCACACATAGCGTGTTTCATCAGATCCATTAAAATCATCTGCTACAACACAAGTATATATAATAAAACACTAATTAATAAACCAATCAAAAACACACAATTCATTGATGAATATTACATTTCTTAAGTATGGGCTTTAAAGGCACAGCTGCATTAATACCTGGCAATTTGTCTGCCTGTAGAGTGACAATCCATTCAGTTTCTGCAATTTCCAACCTTTTGTTAAAATCACCCCCCCCCCTTTTGTCCATATGCACCAATTGTAAAACATTAAACACAAAACAATGTCCTGGTTGCAAAGATATATGTTTGGCTAAGGCATTAAGGATGTTCATACACCTTATATCACCTACATGCTGTAGAATGCATTCTTTCAGCATTCTAATTGTTTTTCCTATATAGAATGTAGTACAATGCTTACATCTTGCCAGATATATAAGGCCTTTGGATCTGCAATCAGCATAAAAATGAGGCTCAAAAATATAATCAATAGTAGGATGCTTAAAATCAGACTTCGTAGAGATGTGATTACATGCTTTACAAGCTCTACAGGGAAAAGTGCCAGTGCACTGAGAAGAGACAGGTGAAGCAAAAGTAGATTTACAGCAAAGCTGTCTTTTAAGTGACAAATTGTTCTTGAAAGTATAGCTCGGTTTGCCACCTACAATGGCCCTAATCTTATTATCGGACAAAAGTACTGGCCAAAATTTCTTAACAGTCTCACAAACTTGTTGTATATTGTTACCATAGGTCAGGGTGAGCCTTACATTATTATGCTGTAAATCCCTTAAATTAGATTTCAAAGAATATGAACGATTAAAAAATGGTTTACCAGCATCTGACTGCATAGTAGTAGCCACATCAAAAGTATTATCTAAGGCATCTTTATCATAACTCCTATCAAGCAGATCCAGTCTCAATGAACTCATAGCCTCCATATATTGACCATCATCAGTATGCAACCTGGACATCCTTAAATACTGGCCCTTGGCTATATTATCAAAGATGCGTCTTGGGTGTATACTGTTAAAATGCAAGAGTGCAGTCTTCCAACAAGGTTTCCTAAAAAGCGAGCTGGACAGAGTTCCATTAATTAACATAATCTTGGTACCAAGGAACTCTATACAGATTCGTGAGTGATTCAGGACAAATCTAAAATAATCACTGGTAGATTCAAGATATTGCGTAAAATTAATTAAATCCATTTCTGTGCCTCGCCAGAAAATAAAATATCATTAATGAAATGTTTATAATACAGAAGGTGTAAAGAAAAATCATGCTGCGATAGGACTGCATCACGCTCCCAGTCTGCCAACACAAGGTTGGCGTAACTGTTAGCACATGGAGTCCCCATCGCTACACCCACCTTCTGTTTATATATAATGTCATTAAATAAAAAAAAAATATTTAAAACAATGTCCATTAGACAATCAATGCACTCTATCAATTCATATGGATAATCAGCATTGGCTATTAAGAACCTCTTAAGTGACGCAATTCCCTTATCATGCGGTATCACCATAAAAAGGGTTTGAATGTACATAGTGACTAAAATGGTATCATCACAAAAATAACCATACATCCTAGCAAAGTCCCCCAAAGTGCTCAAAAAATGTTCAGTGTCTCTTAGTATAGCTTCTGCTTTTTCAAGTGAGTTTTTAAGCTGTTTCTCTAAATAAATAGAGATAAACTCTGTCGCCCAACCTCTGCCCGATACCATCGGTCACAGGGGTGAGTTAACTAAAGATCTGTGCACCTTGGGTAGACCATGAATAACAGGTATGATTGCTTCCATAACCAACATAAAATCATACAGACCTCTATCTATAGCTTGTTCCACCGATAGCTCATATAGAACACTATGTATGTTGTGAATAATCATATTCAAATCAAACTGAGTAATATTTTCATAGGTATTAGTGTCATTAAGCATATCAGTCATGTCTGAAAAATATCGAGTGGTATCTAAAACCACTATAGAGCCACCTTTATCAGATGGATGTATAATCAGTCTCTCATCACTTCACAGCTGCTGCAATGGAAGAGACTCTCCAAAAGTCAAGTTGTAAAAATTACTACACTTGAAATTAATGTCCAAAAGTTCTTTTTCTACTGTTTTAACAAAGGTCTCAAGCACAGGGTTTAACTTTGGAATGAACAAACTTGTTCGTTTAGGAGAAGCAGAGGATGCCTATTGCCCTCCAAATGCTAGTCTGAGAGCTATATTCCTCACAAAAAGCTTAATGTCAAGTATAACATCTTCAACAGCTACTGCTCGTGAAGGTATAAAGTTAAGGCCTTTATTTAACACACTTAGTTGGTCTTCCGTTAAAACAAAAGAAAAAAGGTTGTAGACTAGCTTTGAATCCTTTTCTGACTGCTTTCTTCTAGAGGGAGTTTGTTCTCCATTGACGGTTTTCATCTCTTCCATCCTGTGCTGAAACCCTGCCCCCTGTTCAGTGATTGCTGCAACCTGAAAGCGGCCTGTAAATTCGAAAAAACATTGTCTGGAGAAATAACAGCATGGGTGTCCTTAGGTCTTGCTCCTGTCAATGAGTGGGTAACATCGGACACTTCAGTTGGCTTGATCACATCAGCAAATGTCCCTGAAGGCATAGTAGTAGGTGGTGATACATCTGCAATACGATCAGCAGGGGAACGTCGCTACATAGATTGTAAACATGTTGTATGTGACTGTTCAGTCTCATCTGGGGAAGTACGGCCAGCAGATGTATTCAATGTCCGTTCGGACCCACAAGTCCATATCAACCTTGTGTTGGTGGACTGGGAGCATGATGTACTCCTATCGCAGCATGATTTTTCTTTACACCTTCTATATTATAAACGTTTCGTTGATGATATTTTTATTTTGTAGGAAGGCACAGAAATGGATTTAATTAATTTTATGCAATATCTTGAAAATACCAGTGATTATTTTAGATTTGTCCTGAATCACTCACAAACCTGTATAGAGTTCATTGATACCAAGATTACGTTAATTAATGGAACTCTGTCCAGCTCGCTTTTTAGGAAATCTTGTAGGAAGAATGACTTTTGCACTTTAACAGTATACACCCGAGACACATCTTTGATAACATAGCCAAGGGCCAGTATTTAAGGACGTCCAAGTTGCATACTGATGATGGTCAATATATGGAAGCTATGAGTTCATTGAGACTGGATCTGTTTGATAGTGGTTATGATAAAGATGCCTTAGATAATACTTTTGATGTGGCTACTACTATGCAGTCAGATGCTGGTAAACCATTTTTTAATCGTTCATATTCTTTGAAATCTAATTTAAGGGATTTACAGCATAATAATGTAAGGCTCACCCTGACCTATGGCAACAATATACAAGTGTGTGAGACTGATGAGAAATTTTGGCCAGTACTTTTGTCCGATGATAAGATTAGGGGCATTGTAGGTGACAAACTGAGCTATACTTTCAAGAACAATTTGTCACTTAAGAGACAGCTTTGCTATAAATCTACTTTTGCTTCACCTGTCTCCTCTCAACGCACTGGCACCTTTCCCTGTAGAGCTTGTAAAGCATGTAATCACATCTCTACTGAGCCTGATTTTAAGCATTCTACTATTGATTATATTTTTGAACCTCATTTTTATGTTGATTGCAGATCCAAAGGCCTTATATATCTGGCAAGATGTAAGCATTGTGCTACATTCTACATAGGAAAAACAATTAGAATGCTGAAAGAACGCATTCTACAGCATGTAGCTGGTATAAGGCATATGAACATTCTTACTACCTTAGCCAAACATATATCTTTGCAACTAGGACATTGTTTTGTGTTTAGTGTTTTACAATTGGTGCATATGGATAAAAGGGGGGGGGTGATTTTAACAATAGGTTGGAAATTGCAGAAACTAAATGAATTGTCAGATTACAGGCAGACAAACTGTCAGGTATTAATGTGCCTTTAAAGCCCATACTTAAGAAACTTAATATTCATCAATGAATTATGTGTTTTAATTGGTTTATTAATTAGTGTTTTATTATATATACTTGTTGTAGGAGATAATTTTAATGGATCTGATGAAGCACGCTGTATGTGAAAGTGCTTATCCTCTGTTATATGTTGAATAAAGTTGGATTTCAGCTTTGATGGAAATGTAGTTTAATATTTTTCTTATGTTTTACTTGGCTTACTAGGCGACTTTGGCTTTTGAATATATTTTTTCTTTAGTTGTATAATATATATGTTTTTTATTAAGAATGATGGCAGAGATGGATTCTTACATTTTTATAAGTGGTTGTGAATGTTTTAATACATGAATAATCAGAGCTTTGGCCGGCTAACATCTACCTGAAATCAGCTGGACATATAAGTGAATTTAAGTACACTTTTATCTGCTCTTTTGCATATAGTACTGTATTTAATTTATTTATTTATGTTTTTCACTGAATATTAACTCAACTGAAGTTGTGGCTGTCTCTCTACAGAGTACTTTTTAGAATTTCTGTGTAGCCATTGATAGCAGTGTGGGGTAGTTTCACCTCATCACTGACATTCTGTCTTGCCTTATATAAATGGTACATTTTGAGTTATCTCTGCTTAATATCAGAGCTTTGGTCGACTAACGTCTACCTGAAATCAGCTGGACATATAAATTAATTTAAGTACACTTTTACCTGCTCTTTTGCATATAGTACTGTATTTAATTTATTTATTTGTGTTTTTCACTGAATATTAATTCAACTGAAGTTGTGGTTGTCTCTCTACAGAGTACTTTTTAGAATTTCTGTGTAGCCATTGATAGCAGTGGGGGGTAGTTTCACCTCATCACTGACATTCTGTCTTGCCTTATATAAGTGGTACATTTTAAGTTATCTCTGCTTAATATCAGAACTTTGGCTGGCTAACATCTACCTGAAATCAGCTGGATGTATAACTGAATTTAAGTACACTTTTATCTGCTCTTTTGCATATAGTACTGTATTTCATTTATTTATTTGTGCTTTTCCCTGCATATTAACTCGACTGAAGTTGTGGCTGTCTCTCTACAGAGTACTTTTTAGAATTTCTGTGTGGCCATTGATAGCATTGGGGGGTAGTTTCACCTCGTCACTGACATTCTGTCCTGCCTTATATAAGTGGTACATTTTGAGTTATCTCTGCTTAATATCAGAGCTTTGGCTGGCTAACATCTATATGAAATCAGCTGGACGTAAAAGTGAATTTAAGTACACTTTTATCTGCTCTTTTGCATATAGTACTGTATTTAATTTATTTATTTATGTTTTTCAATGAATATTAACTCAACTAAAGTTGTGGCAGTTTTTCTACAGAGTACTTTTTAGAATTTCTGTGTAGCCATTGATAGCAGTGGGGGGTAGTTTCACCTCATCACTGACATTCTGTCCTGCCTTATATAAGTGGTACATTTTGAGTTCTCTCTGCTTAATATCAGAGCTTTGGCCGGCTAACATCTACCTGAAATCAACTGGATGTATACGTTTATTTAAGTACACTTTTATCTGCTCTTTTGCAATAGTACTGTATTTAATTTATTTATTTGTGTTTTTCACTGAATATTAACTCATCTGAAGTTGTGGGTGTCTCTCTATAGAGTACTTTTTAGAATTTCTGAATAGCCATTGATAGCAATGGTGGTAGTTTCACCTCATCACTGACATTCTGTCTTGCCTTATATAAGTGGTACATTTTGAATTATCTCTGCTTAATATCAGAGCTTTGGCCGGCTAACACCTACCTGAAATCAGCTGGACGTATAAGTGAATTTAAGTGCACTTTTATCTGATCTTTTGCATATAGTACTGTATTTAATTTATTTATTTGTGTTTTTCACTGAATATTAACTCAACTAAAGTTGTGTCAGTCTCTCTACAGAGTACTTTTTAGAATTTCTGTGTAGCCATTGATAGCAGTGGGGGGGGGGGTAGTTTCACCTCATCACTGACATTCTGTCCTGCCTTATATAAGTGGTACATTTTGAGTTCTCTCTGCTTAATATCAGAGCTTTGGCCGGCTAACACCTACCTGAAATCAGCTGGACGTATAAGTGAATTTAAGTACACTTTTATCTGCTCTTTTGCATATAGTACTTATTTAATTTATTTATTTGTGTTTTTCACTGAATATTAACTCAACTGAAGTTGTGGCTCTCTCTCTACAGTCAGTTTCCCACCCACCCTCCATGTTCTTGTTTTGGTGTTAATGTTGGTGGCTTTGAAATTGCCTGCCCCTCTTGTAGATTTTTATTTGGATACTTCTTCTGGACCCATCTCATTTACTCACTCAACTGAGTGCAGTGAGATCATATTTTGATTTCAGGCACTTTTACTGTGTACAAAGAAAGCATTTGGGAAGGACACCCCCTGTAGCCTCTTAATCCTGCTCTGTTCCCTCCCTCAAAAAAAAAAGCAAATAAATAAATTATATATATATATATACATATATATATATATGTATATATATATATATATCTATATATATATATATATATATATATATATATATATATATATATATACTTTTTTTTTAATTCAGCTGCTCTTACTGTAACTGTCTTAGTTGCTCTTCTGCATGCTAGGTGTTCAGTTGCTCTTACTCTGCACTTATTACTGCTTGTTAGTAGCCTTCTAGTTTACTGCCTTCTGCACTTGTTTTTTAGTCATTTGTTAATTTAATTGCATTTATTTGAATGGTATTTGCTGTAGTGCTGCTACACACTCGGGTGTGCTGGCCTGCACTACAATTTTAATTGTATTTACTGCTGTTTTAGCTGCTTTTCTGTAAAAAAAAAAAAAAAATTCTAAGCTTGTTTCCTGCCTTTCCTGTAACTAGTCAAGTCCAGATACAGACATGCTGTATACAGGGCTGTCGGTCACCTTCTGACCCCCCCAAGCCTTGCTGTGCTGGATAGAAGCCTTCTAGCTTATCAGTGGGAGTGGCAAGCACTAGGTAGCCTATCTACCATGGGAAGAGTGGGTTTTGGCCCTGAAATTGTAGTTCATTGGCCGTTTGGGCAGTTTTTCCATCTCTTTCTAATTTCTGGTTAAAAGCCCATTTTGCGTTTGGTCCCCGCCTTTCCAATAACTAGTGTAGTCCAGGTACAGATTTGCTGTATCCAGGACAGCTGGTAAGCTTCTGAGCCTCCCAAGCCCTTCTGTGTTGGAGAGAAGCCTTCTAGCTTATCAGTGGGAATGGTAAGCACTAGGTAACCTATCTACCACAGGAGGAGTGGTTTCTGGCCCAGAAATTATAGTTTATTGGCCGTTTGGAAAGCTTTTCAATCTCTTTCAACCTTCTGATTTAAAAACCTGCATTTGTGCTTGTTTCCTGTCTTTCCTGTTACTAGTCTAGTCCAGGTACAGATTTGCTGTATCCAGGACTCTTTGTAAGCATCTGAGCCCCCCAAGCCTTTCCGTGTTGGAGGGAAGACTTCTAGCTTATCAGTGGGAGTGGTAAGCATCAGGTAGCCTATCTACCACAAGAGGAGTGGTCCCTGGCCCAGAAATTGTAGCTACTGGCTGTTTGAGCAGTTTTTTTTTCCATCTCTTTCAACGTTCTGGTTTGAAAGGTGCACTTGTGCCTGTTTCCCGCCTTTCTTATAACTAGCCTAGTCCAGTTACAGAGTTGCTGTATCCAGGATTGTTAGTAAGCTTCTGAGCCCCCCAAGCCATTCTCTGTTGGAGGGAAGCCTTCTAGCTTATGAGTGGGAGTAGTAAGCACTAGGTAGCCTATCCTCCACGGAAGAGTGAGTTTTGGCCCAGAAATTGTAGTTTATTTGGCCGTTTGAGCAGTTTTCTATCTCTTTCAACTTGCTGGCTTAAAAGCCTACTTTGTATTTGTTCCCCACCTTTCCTGTAACTAGTCTAGTCCAGGTTCAGATTTGCTGTATCCAGGACTCTTTGTAAGCTTCTGAGCCCCCAAGCCTTTCTGTGTTGGAGGGAAGCCTTCTAGCTTATCAGTGGAAGTGGTAAGCATTAGGTAGCCTATCTACCACAAGAGGAGTGGTTCCTGGCCCAGAAATTGTAGCTATTGGCTGTTTGGGCAGTTTATTTCCATCTCTTTCAACATTTTGGTTTAAAGCCACACCTGCGCTTGTTTCCCACCTTTCCTATAACTAGCCTAGTCCAGATGCAGAGTTGCTGTATCCAGAACTGTTGGTAAGCTTCTGAACCCCGCAAGCCTTTCTGTGTTGGAGGAAAGCCTTCTAGCTTATCACTGAGAGTGGTAAGCACTAGGTAGCCTGTCTACTATGAGATGAGAGGTTCTTGGCCCAGAAATTGTAGTTTATTGACCATTTGGACAGTCTGTCTGTCTTTCTCAACTTTCCTGTTTAAAAGACCACATATGCGCTTGTTTCCCATCTTTCCTGTAACTAACCTACTGGGTAGCACTAGAAAGCCTTCAACTGATACAACCCTTCTGGCTTAGAAGAGAGACTTTGGAGTGATTAAGTAGCAGTTTTCTGTACTTTCTTGCTGTACTTAACAGTTTTCCACCTAAATGCAGATTTTCCAGCGTTTATTGTGATTTAAAAGCTTGCTTTTTTCACATATTGTACTTATTTGACTGCCTGCACTTTTAAAAAGTTGTTTTTTTGTTTAAATAATTTGTTTAACTAAATGCAGATTTTCCAGCGTTTATTGTGATTTAAAAGCTTGCTTTTTTCACATATTGCACATATTTGACTGCCTGCACTTTTAAAAAGTTGTTTTTTTGTTTAAATAATTTGTTTAACTGTTGTAGGCTACACAGTAAAGTGTGATAGCCTTTTCTGATCGTTTTTAGTCATTTAAAGCTGTTTTAAGTGTATTTTTTTACAGTTTTTGCCTTATCTTTTCAGAAAAACAGGAAAACCAAAAAAATTCCTTGTTTCCCACCTTTCTAAGCTAGTATAGTCCAGTTTTCAGGCTAGTGCTGAATACAGGGCTGTGATACTAGTTTCTGAGTTGCCCATACCTTACTTGGATAGAAGGAAGTATCTCTGCTCACCTGAGAGAGAGGGAAGCTTTGAGCAACCTATCTGTCCCTGGAGGAGTGGTTCCAGGCCAGAAGTTAGTAGTTTATTGGCCATGTTGGGCTAATTTCTATCTCTTTCATCTCCCTATTATATAAACCGTGTTTGCATGGTTTTGCACAGTGGGCAGTGCCGGTTAGCTACGGTTAAATTATTCCCGGCTCCACTAAGTCTCCTCTTCAGTTTTTCTCCTGAAACTAGTCTAACTCTCGACCTAAGCACTCAAAAAGCATCTTACAGCCCAGCACTTGCTCAGACCTAATAGCAAGCACTAATATACCCTGACACTAATTGCCCAGCAGGACAAGGCTCTTTATTCACCCCTCACCAACCAAGCAACTAAGCAGCTCACCCTACTATTCAGGCATGACCAAAGGGCAACTTCAGGTGCACTCTTCAGTCCAGCTGGTGAATCTGGGTATCCTGAGGCAATGTTACAACTGCCTCATATACACAGACAATCCTCTCCTCCTACCACAAAACACTAACATATGCGAGAGATGCAATTATACAGCCAAACTGGAAGCTAAGCTGTCTCCACCCAAGACTGGAACAGACAGTCAAGAGGAGAAGGTTAACACTTGCACCACAACTCCAGCCACACACAGACCTACTAAAACAGCATTGGCAAAAAATACACATAAATACACAAAATCATACTCGGAGGCTCTAAATAAAAACCTGCAAAAGCATCAGAGACCTCCAAAGCAGACACCCAAACAATCTGCTCTTCCTGTCACAAACCAGACAACACATAAAACACAAAATCAGTGTGCTGCACAATCACAGCCCTTAAGGTGAAATAGCATACCTAACACACCAGTAATAGGTGACTCTATATTCAGGCACACTGATGTCCCACTCACTAGGCTGGACAAGCAGAAGGTTACTGTTAGCTGCCTGTCAGGAGCCAGAATCTGCCACATAACACAGGCACTCAGGTCACTCCAGAACAAGTATATGACTCTGTCATGGTTCATGTTGGTGTGAATGACCTGAGACGTACCTCCCTGGACTACATGAAAAGAGACATTGAAAAGCTCTCTGATCATGTAGCCCAGGCTGGTGTGACCCTGACTAGCATTCTGCCCTCACCAAAAATGATACCTCAGTATAAAGAAAAAATTATCAATTTCAACAATTGGCTAAACTTCTGGTGTCATTCAAAGGGGATCCAGTGTCTGTCAGCCTGGGATGACATGCTCGACAAGCCGCATTGCTTCGCAAGAGACAGCTTGCACCTGTCACCTCTAGACTTTAGAATACTGGCCAAGACTCTTGCTGCCCCCATAGTGCTTTTTTTAGGTAAGGCTCAAAAGTCAAACCCACCTCCGTAAACAGCACAATTAACATAAAACTGAGGGCTATGCTATTCAGCGCCAGGAGTTTAAATCTCAAAATGCACATGCTCAAAGCACTCCTCAGTATGGAAAACATCGACATCTGTGCAGTAACTGAAACCTGGTTCAAGGCTCCAGAGAGCACCCCAGCACTACTGGGCTACAACTCATACCACACATTTCGGCCATAGAATATGGACCGAAACACAAAAGGAGCGGGTGTATCCATATTCATCAAGGATACCTACACCTCCAGGTTAGTGGCGCAGCATGATACCTCTGAGATCATCCACGTGCAACTCACATCGGGCAAATCTGTAATGCAAATTGTGGCCTGCTACAGATCACCCTCCATGACCCAGGACCACCACTCCACCTTTCTGGAGACACTGGAAAACATGAAGGTCCTACTGAACACCCTGATATTGGGCGATTTGTAATGCAAATTGTGGCCTGCTACAGAGCATCCTCCATGACCCAGGACCACCACTCTACCTTTCTGGAGACATTGGAAAACATGAAGGTCCTACTGAACACCCTGATATTGGGTGATTTTAATTACCCTACTATTCGCTGGGAAAACAACTTGAGTACAAATTCCCTGGCCCAGCGCTTCCTGGAATTCATCAACTCAAATGCCCTGGATCAGCTGGTAAACTCCCCTACCAGAGGTGAAAACATATTGGATCTGGTCAACACCAACATGGGTGACAGGTGTTCCACACTGGAGGTCAACCCATCACTGGTTAGATCAGACCATAAACTAATCACTCTGGATGTCCACACCCCACCACCACCCCCAACTAAGGAAACCACAGTAAAAAACTTTTCTAAAGCAAACTTCACCTTACTTAAGACAGAGGTGGTAAGTTTCACAGCCCCCACGCTAAAGGATAATGCTGCCTAAGATGCAGACACCTTTACAAATGCACTCTATGAGCACCTACAAGAATGCATGGATCGTGCCATCCTTAGCAAAACCAAGACTCACTCCTGTAAGAGAAGGAAACCAGTTTGGTGGACCCCTGCAATAAACAGGCTACACAATAGAAGGAGCAAACTAGTTCAGAAAAAAAACAAATCCCACAAAGGAAAGACATCCCTGATCAGTATCAGTAAGAAACTAAGGTCCCTCATGAAATCAGAAATCATCCAAGGCTAACTTTGAAAGAAAAATAGCCAAGGATTCAAAAGATAACCACAAAGCCTTCTTTAGCTATGTTAAGAATCTAAGTGGCAACTCGCAGATATGCATTGAACTAGTGCAAAATAGCACAAAATGTTCTGAACCTACTGATATTGCCAACATTCTGGCAGATAGATTCAGTGCAAACTTCACCCCCTCTCACCTCCAAAAGGGCCACAACAATACCAGAAAAGTGTAGTGTCCCAAAAATCACAGACGCACAGGTGAAAATGAGAAGTTATGTACCTACCATAACGTTCCATGTTAGTTGTCTTCTTCTCGCCTTCTTTCTTGCTGGATGGGTTCGGAGCCGATCCTTGGCTCCAACTCAGCCTATACTAAAGCTCGAGAGCTATTTTTACCAGCTCGAGACTCCCCTGTATCCCACAATGCTAGGTGCTAACTACCCAGATCTCGTTTGATAGATAACACCATAGCAGTTTTGATTCCAGAACAAAGGAAAAAGAGGCATACCTATATATATAATGTACCCAGAAAAAAAAGGGCAACCATGGAAATCCAAGCTGGGATGAAAGAAGGCCCAAAAAGATCCTTTCTGTCTGTCCAGGCTAGGGGGTTGGAGGGTGGGACGCAAGAAAGAAGGCGAGAAGAAGACAACTAACATGGAACGTTATGGTAGGTACATAACTTCTCAATGTTAAGTTGTCAATCTCGCCTTCATTCTTGCTGGATTGGACCGCATCCCTAGCACCTCAGCCCTGGGGGCTCAACGGAACAGACTCTTGAGGATGGTGGAACCAAAGTTAGCTCAGCTTCTGGAAGCCATGTCCAGTTTGTAATGAGAAATAAAGGTTGAGGAGAGGCCCATGTGGCTGCCGCACAAATGGAGTCTATAGGTAACCTAGCCTGGAAAGCTATTGATGTAGCTAAGGCTCTAGTTGAGTGGGCTCTAGGCTTTGAAGGAAGTTCTTGACTCCTCAGTTCATAGATGAAAGTAATCACAGAGGACAACCATCTGGAAAGGGTTATTTTGGAAACTGGAAAGCCTTTCTTCCCTTCCGCATAAGACAGGAAGAGCTGCTCAGAATTCCTAGCCTGCTTGGCTCTATCCAGGCAGTAACGGAGTTGATGATGAACATCCAAAAAATGCAACTTTTGTTCTGCTCTGTTGGAGTAATTAGGGAAGAAGACTGGGAGATCGATAGTTTAGTTTAAATTTGCCTCAGAAGATATCTTGGGTAAAAAAGATGGGTTAGTTCTGAGGGATACTCTATCTTTATGGAAAACCAGGTAAGGAGGATGAACGCAAAGGGCGTGAAGCTCTGAGACTCTCCTGGTGGAAGTTATGGCCACTAGAAATAGAGTTTTCCATGAGATTAACTTCAAGGAACAGGAAGCCGCAGGTTCAAAGGGAGGGGGAATCAAAGAGGTTAAAACCAGATTCAAATCCCACTGTGGTGGGGGATCTCTGATTGGGGGCTTGAGTAAAAAGATGCCCTTAAGGAAGGCTTTACAAAGTTTATGGGACATAACAGTGGAGTCTGACAGGCCAACATGAAAATTTGAAATGGCCGCTAAACTAACTGAACTCTGATAGTGGATGAAGAAGAACCTGATTGAAAAAGTTCAGCCAAGAAATCTAAGACTGACTGGATAGGTGCCGTGAAAGGATCCATGTTTCTAGACTCTGCCCAGAAGGAAAAACGTTTCCATTTGCTAGCATAAATCTTCCTGGTAGAAGATTTGTGGGAAGCTAGAATGATCTTTGTATCCTAAGTTACATATCTTCACTTCTGGGACTATTTCTATATATATTTTTCAATATTAATAAACAAATATTATTTGTGGGCCAAACATTAGACCTTTGATTATTCACATATTTATTATTATATCAAATACCATTATTGACCTGTATCAGACGTGGCTACAACGAACGAACTAATTTTTAGTTCTATGGTGTTGAGCCATTATTGTCTAACTATTGTTTGATCATTTGATCTTGATATACAGGCCGTGGTTTTATATCATAATAATTTGGGTTACAATATGGATCTCCAAAAGCTTCTTTTGGATCTATCATCAGATAAAGATGATATTGCAGCATTTGGCATTGGAAATGACACCACTGCCCCAGGAAACATGATTTCCAAAATGTGAACAACAATTTGCCTCACTTAACAAAAATATGAAGGCCTTGAGATCTAGTGTTTGGCACCACAAACTATTAAAAGCATATTTGGTTAAGGGCATTTGCCCTAGGGGTCTCAGAGTGAAAATACAGCCCTTGGTGGCAAGTCCTGATGATAATTTACTTTCGGAATGGAATCTTATACAACAAGAATGCTCGATGAAGTTTGTTAAAGCTTTATCTGAGCATTACACTAGAATCATTGAGAGTGAAACTACTTTAGTTTTGAATTTGATTGAGGAATGCAATCACTACCAAAATGAAACTTTTTTCCCGGCTTTACTATCAAAATTGAGTACTGAACTGTTGAGTTTTGATACTATTCTAAAGGATAGAAAACTGAAAAAGTTTTCTCGCGATATTTCTGATTATGATAAGGGACAACCGTTTAAGAATGTCAGACATGTCCGATTCCAAGAAGGACAAAATGTTAAGAAGCAAGTCTCCAAATCTAAAAGGAAACGTCCACGCTCCATATTAAAAGGGCATAGTAACAATATTGAGTTCACTGATTTGGAGACCTCATCTGGTACAGATACTGACACACAGTCCACCATGGATTCCCCTTTAGGGAACATAGGGGTAGGAGGAGGAGGGGGGCAGGGCTTCTGGAAAAAGTTACCAGTCTGCAAAATCTGTTGGAGTTACTGACCAAAAAATAAATAATGTATGTAACATTTCTAGCACTACACTATCAGATGAACAAATATCTCTACTAAATAAAGGTTTATCCTTTATTCCTGGCTTTTTTGTTCCAGAAGACTCATTTACTAATGACCTATTTTCATTCTGTAGACTTATTAATTTAAAATTGTTTTTTCAGGAACAAGGGGACACAGCACATTTACAACAGGAAGGTTTCAAATATCATGCCTCTAATTTCACTCCTCCAATGCATCCAGCTGTTAACCTCTTTTTGAGAAGTGTACTTAGTGAGTTACATTTCAAGCATAATTATGAGAGACCTATGCCTAACAACATCACTGATGGTGAAAAATCTTGTCTAGAGGAACTTGTAAACAATAAAGATCTAGTCATTATCACAAAGGAGGGGCAGTGGTAGTGTTAGATTGGTGTGCTTATGATATTGAAGCACATAAACAACTTAATGATGTCAAATATTATACCAAAATGCCACTGGACCCCCTTGGTTTCAAAAAAGGGGATTGTGACTTTTTGAACTCTGCTGTTGAAAATGGTATTATTGACAAGAAAACACGTTATCATTTAACAATCACTGATCCTACTAGACAACATATTTACTTTCTACCAAAAATACATAGAACCTCTTTCTGAATTCCTAACTATGCATTTAAAGCCATTGCTACTATATGTAAGATCGAATACAGGACACCACTCAATTTTTGAGTATTGTAAATGATATGCAGTTGGATACAGAATGGTTACTATGTACCTTGGACGTATGTTCACTTTACACCAATATTCCACATTGGGGTGGACTTGATGCTATTGAATTTTGGCTCAATGAATCTAAATTATATCAACCTGGTTTCAATACCCTCCTGTTGAATCTAACTGAGCATGTTTTGACTAAGAATGTTTTTCTACAACCAGGAATGTTATCTACAGACCAGAGGTACAATTTATGCTGATCTGTTTATGGCCTATATTGAACAAATTATGATTTATGGCGACACTCATAATCTGTTTTGAAATTGATATCAGATATTTGGATGATTGCTGGATGGTGTCCATACCTTCAGGAATTTATGGAATACCTCAATGACAACACCTTGACAACTGAAACCCATAGAAAATTCCGATCCAGCTTTCATCCAAAAATTTATTAGGATTAGCGGAATTGTTCAGATAACATTACTTATGTCAATCATGGGACAAACCAACTCAGACTGAAACACCAACAACTTTATTAAGATTATTAGGGACAACTGGAATATTTTGGAGGCTGATGTTAGAATTAAAAACATTGTTCCTGATAAGTGCCTCTTTTCTGGTCACTTTAATCATTACAAACATCACCATGAGTCCACCTTACCACAAGTATATCAAACTACTATTTTGGGAGATAGGCTTATTGGTTCTTTTCCATGTGGCCACTGTGTCAACTGTAAGCATATGCTGAAAACTAAGGAGTTTACCAGTAGGAATACCAATACTGTTTTTGACATTAGATTTTTTGCAAATTGTAACACAGATTGGGCCGTTTATCTGGCATGTTGCACTTGCCATTCATTTTATGTAGGACAGACATCAAGACCAGTGAAATTACGTATCTCTGAGCATCTCAGTGACATTAGATGCCATAAAACTACCAATGCATTATACAAACACACTCTAATACATAATATTATTGACAAAATCATTGGTGACAGAACCATCAAGAGTGGTTGGCATAATATACTTAATCTTAAAGAAAAAATTAGGAGCATTATTTAGCCCTGGGATAAATGATTGTTTATAAATAGAATATATTATACATGTTTTGTGGAACATAGGGTATTCCCATATTCAGAATACACATATATACTTTTATATTTATATTGGATTAATTCATGCCAATATTGTAGTATGTATTCTGATTTATTATGCATTCTGTACATATGCATATTCTGTTCAACATTGGTTCATGTATAATTGGTGTTTCATATTTAGTAAATTGTATTATGTATATGTCTTACTATAATATACATTAAGATAGCCAATTATGATATATATGTACTCAAGTCCCTTAATGACTTATTTTTGAATGTATTCATAGCCATATATAAAAAATTTTATGTTATTTTTTGCTGTTTGATTATCAGCACATGTTAATTATTTTGTAACCAATCAGCATGGTTTAATCTGTTTAAATACAGCATTTCTGTTTTGGCTCCTTGCTGTACACTGAAGAAGGCTAGGTTTCATGTTTTGGATGCCATTATGCTGTTGGGGTAGTTTTTATTAAACTGCTCTTTTGGACACTATCTGCTTGATGCTGGCTCGTTTTTTGCTTTTGGAGATATTCACTTAGAGCAATATTTTGTTTGAAGCTAGAATGATGTCACGCACTGAATGGGAAATAAAAGGAAGCCTGGCTAAGGTTGGAAGTGGAGCAACCAAGCTGTGAGGTTGAGAGAGAGGAGGGAGTGGTGCAGCTCGCCCGACTGATGGGTCAAAATGTCTGGCACTGGGTCCAGATGCCAGGGCTGCTCCAAGAGGCAACGATGCAGGAACGGAAACCAGATTTGTTGAAGCCAGTAAGGGGCAATGAGGATCATTGAGGATCTCAATGCAGTAGCTTTCTGAATCAGTTGTGTGATCAATGAAAAGGGGGAAAAGCATACAGGAGACCCCGGGGCCAGTCGTGGACTAGAGCATTTCTGGGGGGGGGTGGCCGGGAAGAGAGTGAAGACGTCGTGGCACTTGCTGTTTTGAGGTGTTGCGAAAAGATCGCAGCAAGGCTGACCCCATCTTTGGAAAATCTCTTCCACTACTGACTGTTTGAGAGACCACTCGTGCGGCATGAGAATGGCTCTGCTCAGCCTGTCCGCTATTATGTTGGACTTCCCGGGCATATGCATTGCTATCAGAAACTACTGAGAAGAGATCGCTCACTGCCAAAGTCTGAGTGCTTCTCGACACAAGGGGTAGGACTTGGTTCTGCCCTGCTTGTTGATGTACCAACTACGGACATATTGTCCGTCTGAACTGCAATAGTCCCTATGGGAAGAGAGTCCTGAAGGGCTTGCAACGCTAAAAGTACTGCTCTCATCTCTAAGACATTTATGTGCAGGTGGCACTCGAAAGGTTGCCATGTGCCCTGGACTGTCCTGCCCTGAAAATGCCCCCCCACCCGATCAGGGAGGCATCCGTTGTCACCGTAGCAACTGGGGGGGGAGAACAAAGGGTCTGCCCTGAACAACTTGCAGGGAGACCATCCACCAAGACAGGTGTTTCTTGCATGATTGTGTGATTAAAATGCTGTGAGACACTGGAAGCTGTTGAAAGGACCACTGGGAAAAGAGCATCCATTGAAGGATCCGCATGTGAAAGCGAGCTAGGGGAAGTAACGTAATGGCAGCTGCCATGAGACCTAAAGTCTTCAGTACAAACCTAGCCTGGATTCTGTTGCTCTGAAAAAGGATGTGAACGTGTGTGCGAATATCCAAAACTCTCTGTGCGGTTAGTTTTACGGTTAGTTCGGCTGTGTCCAATATGGCGCCTATGAAAGTAATAGACTGACAAGGCGACAATGCAGACTTTTTGAAATTTATGGAGATACCTAGCTCTTTGCAAGTTTGAATGGTGCAATCTCTGGTATGAAGAAGTTGATGCCTAGTGGTGACGGTAAGGAGCCAGTCATCCAGATATGGAAACACCTGGAATCCTTAACTTCTCAGATGAGCCGTAACCGCTGCCATGCATTTGGTGAACACTCAGGGGGCTGTAGTGAGACCAAAGGGCAGGGCCCTGAACTGGTAGTGACTGGCCCCCAGCCAGAAGTGGAGAAACCTCCTGGAGCGCCTGTGCATCTTGATGTGGTAGCACGCATCCTGAAGGTCTATAAAGCACATCCAATTGTCCTGGCCCAAAAAGGGTAGAATGGACTGTAGCGTGACCATCCGGAACTTCGTTCTTTGGACAGACCTGTTTAGCCTGCTGAGATCCAAAATTGGTCTCCAGTCCCCTATCTTTTTTGGTGCCAAAAAGAACTTGGAGTAGATTCCGGATCCTTGCTGGTCTGCTGGGACTAGTTGGATAGCTCTTTTTCTTAGCAGTTTTGAGATTTCTAATACTGCTTGTTCCCTTAGACCGGGTGGAACATCTGGAAGGGGCCTTTTTGGCTGTGCTGTGGTGTTGGCAAAGGGAATTTTGTAACCCTCGGATATGATTGACTGTACCCATTTGTCTTGAGTGAGGGAAAGCCAGGCTTCTGGGTAAAGTGATAATCTTCCCCCGACTGCCTCCGAAGGCGGACAGTCGGGCAGCATCTCAGGGATGCTGGAAGGGCTGGCCAGAGACAGCTTCTCTGCTACCCTGATTCTGAGGACCCCCTCTGCCCCTAGGGTGGCGTCTGTTATTGTCCCCCCCCCTGCCTCTAGAGGGGAACTCACCTCATGCGTCAGGCGCGACTCCCTGTGGTTTGCGAAACCACATTTTTCCACCCTTCTGACCCTTAAGGTATGGTCTAGATGGGGTGGTAAAATGGACTCCCACGGCAGAGAGAGTCTTGCCATCCTGTTCGCATCTGGTCAAAGTATCCTTCACTTGAGGTCCGAACAACGCCGAACCATCAAAGGGGGAGTTCGTGAAGGACGCCTTGAAGGGGTCAGCAAAGTTACAAAGCTGCATCCAGGCATGACGCCTTAAGGCCACGCCTGTGCCTGCAGCCCTACTCGCCCCATCGGCCGCATAAGAAATAAGCCGCATGGAGGAGTTGACAATCGAGTTCAGGGTTGCCAGCTGGGAGTTGATTTTATCTTGAGACCCCGCAGCTGTTGGATCCTGTAAAGTATCTTTGAGCATGTCTCTTTGAAGGCGGGTGAAATGACATAAGTAATTCAGCGACTGCATGGTAAAGGTCGCTGAAGAAAACATCCGCTTGCCGTACCTATCCATAGTCCTAGATTCCTTATTAGGAGGATGGATCGGTACTGAAGGTTCAGCCAGTTCCTTCTTAGTGGCCGCTGCCACCACCATGGCATCAACAGGGACACCTTTGGTTAAAAAACTGTTTATCAGAAGGGGCTGTGATAAATTTTGAAGGCCTACGTGGGGTAGGTTCCATCGAGTCAGGGGCCGTCCATGCCTTCCGTGCCACAACTTCCATAAGGGGGTCAAAGGGCGGAGATACCCAAGAGGTGGAAGGACGAGAACCAAAAGCCTCTAGGTAAACCGACTTGTCCTCGGAAGGATTGAGGGTAGACCAGTTCCCCCTCTGTTTGAGGATTTCAAGGATGTCAGACAAGGAGACATCCTCAGAGTGGGACCATGGGGACCCTTCTGACTCATCCAAGTTGGTGTCGGATGTGACGGACTCAGGAGAGTCCACATGCTTCCTCTTGCATTTCCTTTTCCGAGGGGGGCTCCCCTGACAGATCAGGGGAGGCCTCGGAAGAGGAGGATGCTCCCAATGGGGGCACCTGATGCGTTGGATCTCTGTGGTCAGGGTCGAGAAAATGGGTAGAGATCGTGGCAGGCACAACAGTGGGAGGAGCTCAGGTAACTGACCGAGGAGCAGGCACAGGGGCCAGCATGCTCCTCATGACCTCAAAGGCACCCCTATCAGACAGGGAAGAAGGCCCCCACTCCGAAGAGATAAGGACCCCTCCAGGCACCGAGAGGGATGGCTCCGAGGCCGATGTCGGGGCCGAACTCACCTGCGCCTAGGCTCAGAGAGGGAGAACGGGGTCGGACAAGGGTCCAATGCCACTCGGCCCCTCGGAGCCGATGAGGAAGTCCAGACACCCGGATCCTTCCAATGATGGAATGATGGAAGAGATCAGAGCCAACAACGGAGCCGAAAGGTGTGGTATCGGCTCCGACGTGTCGACGGTCCCGGCTCCCACGAACTCCGGCTCCGAGCTCAAAGGAAGAGTCGGAGGAGGAATCAACGATAGAATGGGGATAGCCGCTGTGTGTTGAGAAGGGCTCTGAAGCATCTGGGCCAGTGCCTGCGACTTAAGGAGTCTACTAACCACCCTCTCGAGGTCGTGTTCCGAAAGCCTGGAAGACCGAGAGGAATGGGACCAATGGCTCCGCTCCGAAAGCAAAGGAGATCTCGGAGCCGAATGGACAGACTCCAAAGATGGAGACCTGGAGTGCTTAAGGCTCGCAGACGGTTCCAACACAACTATCGGAGCCGACTGAGTCTTGGTAGGATCAGCTCCAGCCGGAGCCGACGTAGGAGCATTAGAAGCACCACTAGATGAAGGCTCGGATCTTGGAGGTAACGCTTTTGTGGGCTTCGAAGGTTTGCCTGACGAAGATTTGGTCGGGGAACCTTCGGGTTTCAACAAGCCTTGTAATATAAGCTTGTTCTTTCATTCCTGCAGGACTCTTGGACTGAATGCATGGCAGACAGAACAAGAGTCCTGCAGGTGCAGAGGGCCCAGGCAATAAATGCAAGAAGTGTGACTGTCTGTCAGAGACATCTTCTGACAGCATGAGTCACACTTCTTGAAGCCTGAAACCCTGGAATCCTTGGACATCCTGAAGGGATGACAAGTCACCAACACACCAACACACACCCACACTCAAACTTACTCAGTCCAGCCACGCACGCACACACACACAAAGACTGAGACTATTTAAACTGAAAAATAGAAAATCTATTCTAACAATAACCAAAATAAACTTAAGATTAAGCTAATGTCTAAACTAAAGTTAGCCAAAGGCCTAGTAATCTAAGGAGTGGGGTTGGTAACGAGAAATAAACCCGGAAAGGGAGCTATCTAGAAGGGGATACACTAGAGGGGTAAAGTGGGTCTAATAGACAAAACTAATACTACAAGAGGGAGAAAAAAACCTTACCAGAAGAGATTTTTCTAATTTTAACCTGAGAGCCGGCAAAAACGCAACCTCGCAGCTGAAGCGGCAAATAAGATCTGGGTAGTTAGCACCTAGCATTGTGGGATACAGGGGAGCCTCGAGCCGGTAAAAATAGCTCTCGAGCTTTAGTATAGGCTGAGTCGGAGCTGAGGATCGGCTCTGAACCCATCCAGCAAGAATGAAGGCGAGATTGACAACTTAACATCAGCCCTTTCAAAAGCCAAAACCACAGCATCAGTGGGACCAGATGGTGTCCCAGGCTGTGTCTTGCATGAACTACAGAACAAACTAACCCCCACCTAAACACGCTGTTCAACATTAGCCTCTCCACAGGCAACATGCCCATAGAATGGTGCACAGCAACGGATATTCCTATCCACAAATAAGGGGCCACAACTGACTCTGGTAACTATCGCCCCATAAGCCTGACTAGCCTGGTCTGCAAGGCTATGGAGCGCATCATCATGGAACTCATTAACAAAGACATTGGAAACCTCCAAACACTTGACCCGACCCAGTTTGGATTTTTTAAGGGCAGATCATGCCTATTAAACCTGGTTGACTTCTTCGAGACAGTTACCAAGGCTATAGATGAGGGAAGGGTGGCTCACACAGCCTACCTTGACCTCGTCAAGGCTTTCGACACCATTCCCCCCTCGGGTAGTACAGAAAAACTCACCAGTCTGAACATAAACCCCTACGTCACGAGATGGGTTGCCAACTGGCTTACAGACAGAACTCACACGGTAAGAATAGTGGGCTCCAGGTCTGACTCTAAACCAGTCACAAGTGGTGTCCACAAGGCTCGGTCCTGGGACCCCTACTGTTCGGCATATACTTCTCAGAAGTACAGGCAAAAACAGGAGGACTATGGCTAACCAAGTTCACCGATGACTGCAAACTGGGAGCCATAATTGACTCTCTGGCTGACAAGGACATCCTCCAAAAGGGCCTTACTGAGACGGACATCTGGTGACAAAGTCATGGCCTCAAGCTAAATGCCAAAAAATGCATAATCATCCCATTTGGGAAAAACAAAACACCCACGAATTACCACATAGGTGGCAGCCCCCTTAATACAGAATAGGTAATAAGAGATCTGAGGACCCAGGTAGATAGTAATCTCTCCTTTGACAATCATATTGCCAAAGTAGTTAGGAAATCCTTCTATGTGGCCCATCTAATTACTAAAGGGTTTGCATCTAGAAATAGAGGTTAAAGTGCCCCTCTACTTGTCACTCATTAGACCCATCACAGAGTACAATACCTCACAAGACACTTCCAACAGCTGGAAAGACCACAAAAGTGCCTCACCAAGAGGATTACTGGCCTCAAACATATGTCCTATGCAGCCCGAATGAAATAACTCTGGCTATACTCAGTGGCATATTGCTTACTCAGAGGTGATCTCTGCCTGACTTACCAGGCCATGTCCAACTCAGAATTGATGGACATGCTCCACCTAAAGAAATCCAAGTCACTGCAAGCCACGTGCTCTAGTGAGCTAAACCTCACCACAACAATAAATAGAACATGCTGGAGGGATAGATTCTTGTCACAGAGACTCCCCATGCTTTGGAACAAAATTACAAATTATATCAGGCAAAGCCCCTCACTAACACTCTTCAAGAGAAACCTTGACGAGTGGATGGATAACAGAAAATACACCCCTGTGATCACTTCATTGGCTCTGCTTGACAGAGGATCAGTTAATTAATCAATGGGGCAGCGAAAGCCAGCACACTCTGGCTAGGCTTATAAATGCTCTCGGGCATATAGCCTAGTACCTACCTATCAACCTATAAAAGTATTGCTTTAATGAAATGTTTTAACCAATGAGATGATTTTATGTGGTATTTAAGGAAGTGATATAATTAATATAATGTCTGAGGAAGGTTAATATATTATTAAATGAAAGTGCTAACTATTTTTGGCTCATATGAGTTTTATTTGTTTTTAGTTTTTGTGTATAGCATTCAGCTGCTGAGTTTCTGGTCTCCAGATGTTTTTGTGTTTTCTTTGAAATTTTTTTTTTTTTTTTGATGAACAGAAGCAGACCCATGCAAACAGGTATTCACATTACTACAAGTATTTGAAAATCTGAATGTGTATCGTCATTCTATAGATGTGCATGGTATAACACAACATTTGTTATAAATTTACGTAGTGTAGTTAATATATTTGTCAACAAGTTGCAGTGCACAGGGGAGATAACACGTGGCTGCATTGTGAATGTGCAACATATTCTTAGATAGGGTCTTCATTTTCTTATGTTTCCATATGTGGTCTTATGGCATGAAGACTAACTGGAGAGTAAACAGAACTAATACATGCTATTATTTACTTTGCATACATCAACAGCAAGCAGCAGGTTTGCATGATGGCTGGCAAAGTGTTTGCAGATGCAGGCTACACTTTTCTACTCTTTACCTATTTGCACGTGGTTAAGCAGTGTGCAGTTGTGAAGCTCATTGCTAAAATTATGAGAGTACTGACTGTATGAAACACACCTGCTGCTTAGCTGACTCCGTGGCAGCAGGTGTAAATGCATTGATACATTCCTTTTTTGAGCCAATATGATATAGGGTTTGAACCCAGGTGGATGTAAACTTTTAGATAAGTAGTGATAATGGAATGAAATTTTACTTTACTGTGCCTTCAACATGTGTTACTCTATTGTGATGTAAAGTAGCATGTTTAAGCAGCATTGTGCTGAGATAAGGGCATCACAGAAGAACTGTTTACAGTCATTTGGCATTGGTGAAAGTTGGTAAACTGTGCATAGAGACAAAAAAGTGAAGGGCTCTGTTGTTTATTTTTATTTATTTTTATTTTACATTTGTTGACCGGGCTAGTCTAGCTGGATATATGTCCATTTTCAGTAGAGGCCCAGGGAGAAAAGCTCCAGTAATTAAACACATTATATGAAGATAGACAATTCAAATAGTAAGGCGTAAAATGAGGGCTAATTAATACACATATTACATAAAAAATCATGGTAAATACAAAGTAAAATAGGCAAATGTCTTAAGAAAGAAAACTTATCGATTTTTTTTTTTTTTAAGGAGTATTTCATCAGACTGTGTGCATGTCATTAAGGGAGAACTAACAAGGCTATAAGGAGCAGAGATTGCAGGAATTTAGGAGGTAGAGAGGACAGGGAGGTAAAAAAGGAAGTTAATCTGGGTTGGTGCAGGAGCAAAGCCAGTGATTATTGAGATGAGTTTTCAGCTGCTTTTTGAAAAGTGGAAGGGAGGACAAAGACAGGATAACAGAGGGTAATTTGTTCCACATTTTGCCGACTGAGTTGGAAAAAAGGCAATCACCTGCAAAGTTATTGGGTTTGGTTGTATTAATCATTAGTTTGTTGGAAGAACGTAGATGTTTCAGGTTATTGTAAGGTGAAATGAGGCTAGAGAGTATAGGTGTTTTAGTTGGTTGGTAAAGGCTTTTGTGAGCTATTAAGAGCTGCTGAAGTGTGAGTTGGTTCTGAAGTTCCAACCAGCCTAGTTTTCTTAGGTTCAGGCAGTGATGGGCTTTAAATGAGGATCCAGTTGCAAATCGAGCAATATTATGGTAGGAAGTTCCTAGTTTCTTAAGGTTGTTTTTGGAGAGATTAGTGTATATGGGGGAGGCATATAGTAGTGTAGAGATAAGGTGTGATCTGGCTAAGGTGGTCCTTGCTTCAGGTGAAAGGAAGGGTTTGATTCTATAAAGGGATCCAATTTTTTTATTAACTAATTTTATTGTGCTATTGATGTGAGTTTCAAAGCTGAGATTGTTGTCAATGGTTATGCCTAATAGTTTAGTTGTTGTTTCAGGAGAGATGAGAGTGCAATCAATGGAAGAGAGAGTAAAGTTTAGTGGGGCAGATCTACGAGTAGGTGAGAACAATAGCAATTTAGTTTTCTTAGGATTAAGGAGTAGACAACGATCAGAGAACCATTGTTCAACAGTGTTAAAAGCTTTTTGAGTGATAGAGTGTAGTTCAGTTTGTGATTTAGCGGTACAGATAATAGTAGAATCATCTGCATATTGTATACAAGTGGTATATGGGATAGCTAATTGGAGGTCATTAATAAAGATGGAAAATAGAAGGGGGCCCAAGATAGAGCCTTGAGGTACACCTAGAGATGTAGGGAGTAGATTGGATAGTGCATTTTTCCAGAGAACTGGCTGTTGGCGGTTTTCTAGGTAAGATGTAAACCAAGTTAAGGAAGGGGGATCAAGTGAGAAAGATTTTAGTATGTGCAGAAGAAGCTTATGGTTTACCATGTCGAAGGCTTTAGATAAGTCAACAAAGATAGAGGATGATAGGTTGTTATTGTTACGGTTATAGTTGATAGAGTTGGTAAAGGAGAGTAGGGCTGTGGTAGTACTGTGGAAAGGTCTAAATCCATGTTGACAGTTTGCAAGTAGGTTGTTATGCAGAAGGTGGCTTAGAATTTGCTTATGGATACATTTTTCTGTGATTTTAGCTATAGGTGATAGGAGTGCTATAGGATGAAAGTTAGAGAAGTCATTTGATTTACCTCCTTTGTGAAGTGGGATGATGTGTGATATCTTCCATATAAAGGGGAAAATACCTTCCTTTAAGGATCTATTAATCAGAATAGAAATGGGATAGACAATAGCTTTGGCACCTATTTGTAAGAATTCTGCAGGAAGTTTGTCTGCAGAAGGAGTGGTAGGTTTGAGTTTTTGGAGCAGTGATAAGATATAGGAGGTAGATACAGGTTGTAAGTGAAAGGAAGGAGGTAGGCTTGGAGTAGGTAAGAGGAGCTTAGAGGTGTCAGGAGATAGGTGACTGGCAAGAGATTGGATAGTATTAGTGAAGAATGAATTAAAGTCGTTAGCTGTTTGTGCGGGATTCTTTGGGTCACAGCCCTGGGGGTTGGGTGTGATAGATTGGCCTGGGGATAAGAGATTATTAATACTGGTCCAGAATTTTTTGGGTTCTTTTTTGGAGGTGTGTTGTAATGGAAGATAATAGTTCTTTTTGTCTAGTAGGATGGCTTTTTTTGTACTGTTTCTAAGCTCTTTGAAGTTTTGGTGGTCAGTTAGAGTCTTAGTTGTATGCCATTTAGCCCAAGATTTGTTTCTGAGGGATATTTTTTGCCTAGTATTATTGGTCAGCCATGGTGCTGCTTTAGTTTTGGTTCTAATAATGCGAATTGGGGCATGAAGATCTAGGATTGATAAAAATGTGGAATTAAAATATTCCACTGCTTCATTAAGAGGGAGATATTTTAGTGGGGACCAATTACATTGTAGTAATACAGCTAGAAATTATTCAGGGTTAAAATGTTTTTTGAACGTAGTGTCCTGTATGTGGTAGGTAAAACTAGGTTGGTTTTATGCCTAATGACATAAGTAAGTGAGTGGTCACAGAGATCATCAGGGAGAGTACCTGATTGGTAGGTTTGTTGAGGAGTGTTTGTAAGAATCCAGTCTAAGATGGTTTCCTTATTGTTGGTATTATTAGTTCTGGTAGCACTGTTTATAGGTTGTGTAAAGCCATAGAGGTTTATGTGGGAGGTAGGATTTGTACTATTACAGGAAAACCAGTCTATGTTGAAGTCACCTAGAACTAGTGTTTCTTGAGGAAGGTAGATGGAAAGTGAACTAAGGATGCATTCAAGTATGTTAATGTTATTCCCTGGGGGAAGGTAAATACATATGATATTTAAGGCTTTAGTACTGTTGATTTGAAGTTTAGAGCTGATAATTTCAGCATTGTTGTCAAGGCTGAAAGTCTGGTCTATAATACTAATATGCATATGTGTTTTATGGAGAATAGCTACCCCTCCACCCGTTTTAGTTGTACAATCTAGTCTAATGATGTTATACCCAGGAGGGGTGATTTCATTGTCTTTGATGGTGGGTTTTAGCCATGTTTCAGTCAAGCATAAAATATCAAATTGGTGGGTGTCTAGAAGGGCATGAACTTGAGAAGTTTTGTTATAAATGCTTCGTATGTTGAGATGGGCAATAGAGAGAGAGTTGGTAGGTTTGCTGAGTGCCAGAGAGATGGCTTTGTCATGTTTCCTGAAGGTATTAGAAATGGTAAGATGTGGCCCAGGGTTAGGATTAATGTCTCCATCCAACAGTAAGTGGAGGAATATAAAATATTTTGAGTGAAGAAGTTTTTGTGGGGTGTCTATAAGTTTCCTAGAGTTTGGTTTACTTAGCTTAAAATGTGCTAGTCTGTGGTACTTGGCTAGTAGGTAATTGGGTTGAGTAGTGAGATTTGAGAGGGTAGGAGAGAGAGTTGGTGTAGGTAAGGAGGTATGTTTAGATGTAAGAGGAAGGGTAGAGTAAAGTGGGTATTCATAGAAAGTTAAGAGGTAAGTAGTAATGAGACAGGAAAGGAATGATAGGTAAGTAAGAGGTTTTAGTTTTGAGGGGATAGGTATTGTACCCATTTTAAAGGTGGGGAGATATGCAGGGAGGAGAAAGGTAGGTTGTAGCTCCAACAAAGGAGAGGTTGTTTAGGTTAAGTAAAAGGTGGGAGATAGGTTAGTTAATTGTAGGATGTGATGTCCAGTAGAATAGTTTGAGTGATTGTAAGATATGAAACTAACTGATTGGTTAATTGAGATAGGGCTGTGGTTAATTGAGATAGGGGTGTGGTCATGAGAACTATAAGGGTAAGAGTACTGGGAGGCGGGTGGAAATAGGGGGCAGGGTAGGGGAGCGGAGTGAGCCCGAAGGGAGAACGGAGTGGGTAGAGACAAGAGAGTGGACAAGCAAGGAAGACAATCAGAAATATGGGAGTGAACTGCAGGTAAGTGAAAAATAGGAGTAAGCAGAAGTAAGTTAGCACGTTCGTTAAGGGTGCCTCTAAGCAAGAGTAAGTTGACAGGGTAGTGTAAGGTGCATATAGATGTAAGAGAAGTAGAGTTTAGTTATTTCCCTCTATTATGAGGTGGGGAGAAGCAAAAAACAAAAAAGAAGGGATAAAGTTGAAGAAAAACAACAGAGGGAGAAAAAGGGATAGTAGGTCAAGTTGAGAGATATTTATGGTTGAGATACAGAACGGAGGGGATAAGGTGCCACCTAGTGGCCAGTAAGTTGATTGCTACAAAATCCCTCGTAAGAAAGGGGGGGCAGGCTACAGGCTAGGGGAAGTTGGGAGACCTAATACACACAGGTTAAAAAAGACTATCTAGGAGTGTAGGTTAAAAGCACAGAGAAAGAAAAAATATATATATAGTTGGGGGGGTGTTATAGGCTGCTGGCTATCTTGAGTGGGAAACTTGCCTAGGGTAGCAAGCTCTTATACGAGAAGTATTGCTAAAAATGTCTGGTATTGAGAACAGTACATACTTTCTCTAGTTTTGACAAAGGCTGACCCTCAGGGAGCAGGTGGATAATTTCAGAGTCCAGACTAGTTTCCAAAAACTTTCCAGTAGGGGGTTTACAGGTAATTAGGCTCAGAAGTTCCAGGTTCACCAGGCTGGTAAGAAGTAGGAAAGGAGAAAGTGATGAGGTAGATAAATACTGGGAGTTGTAGTCAAAAAGAAATACAGGTAAACAGTCACAATAATATAGATGTGATTCTAAAACCTTCAAGTATAGTAAAATGTTCAAAAACATTTAGACAGGTAAACAGTCACAGTATATAGAAATGATGCAAAAACATTCAAATACATTATAATGCTCTAGGAAATATAGTTAGAGAAGACTTCATTTGATTAATGTTTACAGAAAATACATAAAAACACAAATACTGTAAGGGTACAATAAAAATTTTAATCAAAACATACAGTTAGACAGTATGTAAAGTGTTGTTCGAGCTACACTTATCAGGTGGCTTATTTCAGCACAGTGATGTAAATAAGGACGTTATCTAATGTGGTCTAAATCTGAAAATGAGATTTAGCTGTGTGAGGTAGTGTTTAGCAAAGCCAGGGGTACTGGAACACTTATAGCGTTCCACGTGTACAGTGCTAACTTTGTTTAGTAAGCGCGAAAATCATAGCAACGCCTAGTAGGTATATAGAACTTGTAAATAAATAAATAAAGTTCCTACGAAATGATCTTTTCAACGGGTATCATAAACGACGATGTTATCTGGAATATATGTATGCAGACAAAGCTATATGAGTTATTCTGCTAATTACTCCCTTGTAAAGTGTGCAAAAAGTTGGGTCAGGGAGCTAGAGCGTTCCTCATGCACTACGCGTACTGTATATGGTCAGTAGGGAAATCCTAGCTATTACCTACAGGAGTTTCTTAGATTTTCACTAACAAAGTATCACATCAGTAGGGAATTCTTAGCTATTACCTAGAGGAGTTTAATAGATATTAACTAACAAAGTTTCATGTCAGTAGGGAAATCCTAGCTATTACCTAGGAGTTTATTAGATTATCACTGACAAAGTACCAGAGTGAGTAAAAAAATAATTACTAGTAAAGAGCGGCAAAGTGACCATTGCTTTGATGGCAGTCACACTGATTCAGTATAATGTTTGTGATGGGATCGGTATAAGCAATGAGCTATGCAGGTAAATCTAAAGTAATGTCTACAGATGTAGGGCGGGAAGCAGGAAAAAAGTTATTAAATAGTAGCCAGCTATTTTATGTGCAATCACTCATAGTCGGCGCTACATATGTACAGGCACTACAATGTATGTGCGTTAGCTAATCAGAGTCGCTAAACACAGTAAACAAACCCAAAACAGTTGAGGACTATGTGAAAGGCCACATAGTATCAAAAATAACCATAACCATGTGCTGAGTGTTTGCTACTATCGCATAAGCAAACGCTTTCAGAGAGGCAGAAGATGGCAGCGATAGCTTTTTGTCAAACAAAAAACATTTCTATTAAATGCATTTAACTACCGCATGAGCAAACTCTTTGTGAGAGGCAAATGATAGCAGCGATAGCTTTTCATCAATCATAAAAACATTTCTATCAAATACATATTACAGCAGCAGCAGTTATCTGATTTGTAATACACAGGTATACGTTATACAGTGTAAGATAAAGCACAAAAATAAACTTACTAGGAACAAGCACCCAAACAGAATGCACAGCACTATTTATTTTTTGGGGGGGTACGTATGTGTGTGGTGTGTCATTCTATTTTTTCACCAGATTACAGGTGTTAAAATGGGGTAGGTATGAAAGTGGTGAAATAAGGGGCAACCAGGGGGAACAACAAAGGGACAGCAATATAGGAATGTGCAAGAGGGAGGTAGGAAGGAGCCATAGCTATCCATTTCTTTAACACTGTAAATTGAATTAGCTGAATTTGGACTGTCACGTCCAGAAAGAGGGGTGACAACAACACAATTCTGTTGTATAGCTAATTGGACCAAATCAAGTATGTCAAGAAGACACATGTGTGAAATGGACAGCTATGTATGGGATGATATTTGGGGGGCAGGTGCCCATTTTTTATATTCAATAAGAGAGGGGTGTTGGGTAAGGGACATTGATATTTCTGGGTCATATGAGATGGGTAGGTGAAGAAGCAACAGCAAACAAACAAGACAAGATACAGGGATGGTGAGGGACACAAAATGTTGGGGGACACCATGACTGGGGTAAGGAAGATGACAATGCAATCTCACACCTGTCAAACATGGAGACAGTGAGAATTTAGTCCTCACCAGTTGGAGTGTCATCACTGCCCCCTTATTCTGCTGGCTGCTGGAGTCTTTGATGTCTTCTACTCCTAACGACCATGAGGGAGAGCAACCTCTCCATCCAGCATAGGCGTACACCAATAATGCTGTGCACAACCCATATGCACCAACCCTAGCACCTCCTGGCAGGTGAAGAAATTCCCGCTGAAAAGTTATTTAAAATGAATGATGATGGCAGTCTTGTTTTGCTTACTGATACTGCTGACTGCAGCTTCTGTGTTAGTGGCTAGTATTAGTGCCTTGTAAAAACAAGGTCTGGTTAGTGCACATATACTTTGGAGATTATTAACCTTCTCAGCAGTATATTATTATTATATTTCTTGCACAGAACTAATAACTTGTCTATATGACAGATAACATGTACAACACTGCACAGTTTACAGCTTTAATCTCTTCAAGTTTGCTTCTCATACAACATGAAAGATGTTCTCCATTAAGCAGATCTCACAAGATATCAGATCAGATCTCACATACATACATTCTTATGAAAGCTGTCTTTTGGGAACTCTCAAAGTCATTACTTTGGTATTTTCTGATGTCATACAGTCTGTTTGTTAAACTTTTAGGGAGTCTTTTCTGTTTGAGAATGTTTTTCAATATTCCCCACACTTGATATCATGCAGTCTGTTAATAAGCTCCTTTGTGTTCTATTTCAATGTGAATTGTGTAACAGTCGAGGAAGTCTGTTGATTCTTGCATCTGGGTCCTTATCTGTTTCCCTTGAAGCTTGTACCAGACAATGTATATTCATTATCCTTATCAGCATTTTTTCTCAAGCTGTACCAAAACCAGAACATTCATGTTACATTACAGATGAATGTCTTTTATTTATTTTATTTAATATATGTACACTAGCAAACAGAAATGTATGCATCAAACTGACTATATTATTCCTACATATATTATAGCAACAGAATTGTATATGCATTTATAAATTTCTAAATATATATCTAACAGTTCCCTCTGTTTTGTTTTAAAACACTGATTATGTGAAACACATTGAGCTGTGGTGGTGCAGCCGTTAGCATTGTTGCCTCACAGCAAGAGGTTCTCCCGTTCAACTCTCGGCTGGAGAGCCTTTTGTGTGGAGTCTGCATGTCCTACCCACGGCGGAGTGATATTAAAGACATGCAGGTAGGTGCGAGCGTGAATGGGCATGCCTTCTTTGAAGGTTGGGCGTCGGGCAGGCAACTCGTCACTGTACAAATCCACTGCCAATCATGAGTGGACTAACCGGGATAAGCCGAAAGATGTGAAACACATTAGGAAACAAAAACTTTAGTTTTCTTTTGATGCACCACATTTTTATACTGTCAACACAATGATAAACATGTTTTACCAGTCATGAGCTGTATTTTGAAATTGCTGAATATGACTCTATACAATGATGATTTGTACAGTGATTAATTTACAATGCTTGTGGATATTACTTCAAAGGCACTGCAGCCTTGTTTTTTGAATAAACACATGTTGTAAATGTCAAGCTATGGCTTGTTACTATACATACAAATGAATTGAGGAGCAATTTCTGTGAACAGTTTAAAACTTGAATGAAAAATTATACAATTACACAGATAGAAAACATGATTTATACACTGAAGAATGTGGTTTACATATTAAACCATTTACTGTACAGAATATGCTTGCTTGTACAGAATGTTTTTGTATTTGTACATACATGGAATGTAATGTACATGCAGTCTAGTTTACAAATTTAGTATTAAACTGATGCCTGCTAATTAAACATTACTGAAACATTAAAATTTATTCCTGGTATTTTTGTCTCACTACCATACATGCTGATGATAACCTAATCACTTAATGACAATAAAAAGGCATGGTTGTCTTTTAAAAATTAACACAGACCAATATGTTTTTTGTACCTTTATTTTAGTCCCTCCTGCAGTACTGTTTACACAGTCAGTGTAGAATAGTGCCCTTCCCCCTGTAGTATGCAGCATTTTATTGTAGTATTGTTTATTTACTTTATGTTGTGAGAATTGAATGCATGACAGCCTCTAGCTGTTAGGGAACTGCATAATTTATTTTAACTGCATACCATGGTCCATTTACTGGCTGTACTTGGTGTAACTGAGGTTTTTTTTTATTATTTTTAGCATTTATCTGCAAACAGATTATTAATGACATGTATACATAATTGTGACATTTTATTACTATTATTAAATAGACTTTCTGTAGACTCTCTTGCTTTTTGCTTAGTGCTGCACGTGAATAGTTAACAATTATGTTTTAGAAAAATGTAAGCCAACATGACCTGGCAACCAGCCTTATTTTTTTGACCTTATAAATTTCAGTACCAAGTAGTAATTCAAAAAAATCAACACTGCCACGGCTGGAAGTCACACTTTGAAGATCTTTATTAAGAATTACAGACGATTGAGCGCTTTCTTCCCTACATACAGGGATTTCATCAGAATCTACATTCATTCCCATTTTCCCCAATAAATACTTAATTCAAACCATGATGTCACTCATTACAAAAAATGATAGGATACATTTAAAGTGCAAGGTGCATGTTAAAACCACGTTAAAAATGTTTAATATATAAAAATAAAACCGTGTAAATATAAAACATAGTATTATCTGTTCCATTTAATTCCATAGAAACATACCATTTCATTTTGTAAAATCCACTTTTTTATTTAATATAGGCTTTATGGAAATAATTTCATTTAAACCTGGGGTTAGACTTGCTTGTAATTTGATTTGCCATTTTGTTTCCCTTTCTTCAATATATGTTCTATAGTCCCCACCCCTTGGATTTCTTAATACTTTCTCTAAAATAGTAAATCTGAACTCTTTTCACTCCTGGGAGCTACTAATATGTCTGTATAGGGCATTATTAGTGTTCTTAGTACTTATCTGGTATGTATGTTCATATATCCTGTCCTTCAGTTTTCTCTCTGTTTTGCCTATATAAAACTGAGACAGGATTCACACAAAGCCAGATAAATGACTCCAATAGTTTGGCAATTCCCTTTTTCCGGTTTCACTGCATTTTTCAAATAGTTATTCATTTTTATTTTTTCCTCTGTACAAATATATCTAAACTGTGAACAATTCCCACACTTTGTGGTCCCATATCTATTATTCATCTTAATGGGCATTTCAAAATTCTTTTTTAAATTTGGACCTACTTTGTATACAAAATTAGGTTTACTTCCTCCTATGTTCCAAAGTTTAGGATTGTTCCTCAGGATGGCCCAGTTTTTGTTGATAATTTTTTCTACCTCCCTTGCATAACCACGATATGGAACAATCATAGCTCTTTCATAATTTTTGTTTTCTGTGTTATTTATTCCCTTTCCTTCACTCAAAGCATTGTTATTCCCTAATAGTGGCATGTACTTCTTACCCCATTCATTTCTAACCCCAGGTTTAAATGAAATTATTTCCATAAAGCCTATATTAAATAAAAAAGTGGATTTTACAAAATGAAATGGTATGTTTTTATGGAATTAAATGGAACAGATAATAGTATGTTTTATATTTACATGGTTTTATTTTTATATATTAAACATTTTTTAACATGGTTTTAACATGCACCTTGCACTTTAAATTTATCCTATCAATTTTTGTAATGAGTGACATCATGGTTTGAATTAAGTATTTATTGGGGAAAATGGGAATGAATGTAGATTCTGATGAAATCCCTGTATGTAGGGAAGAAAGCGCTCAATCGTCTGTAATTCTTAATAAAGATCTTCAAAGTGTGACTTCCAGCCGTGGCAGTGTTGATTTTTTTGAATTACTAGTGGATTTGACACTGTTTGGCTCACTTGTGGTTTACAAATTTCAGTACCAGTAACATTTTTCTCTCTCCAACATTTCTTGTAACTACCCATTTCAGCCTGGGAAGACCTGAGCTCACATAAAACAAAATGTCTTAACTTTTTTTCCTTTCTGCGCATTCCAGACTATCTCTTAACCCCTTCAGACTTTCACCTTCAGTCACTTGTTAATACACATGCAACTTAATATTAGAATGTAGATGCAAAACACTTAGAACTATAATTATTTGTAATTTGCATAACTATGCAAAAATTTTAAACCTGGGTTTTACTTGCAGTATTATTTACTCAGTACAACCTTATATTACTAACATTGCTTTTGAATATTGTTTTTGCTGGAGTTTCCACTATTTTTGGTGCTATTATACAATTACAAAATATTGTAAAACAACAAAATGGATATTGGCTTAACTGACATGCTTAAAACAGATATATTTACATTATTTACATTTGCTGTTGTCTGCCTTCTGCTCTTGTGCATTTTAAACAGATGCACTTTAGGTGAAAAGAAAATACAAGCATGTCAGTTTTATGACCTCATGTCTTTACTGTTTTTAACTACTTTCATTTGATTTGTATGCCCAAGAACTGTTCTGTTATTTGAAATGGTAATTTTGAAATTATTTAACAGATTAGCTATGAGAGATTGCCCCTGCATGTATTCTATGAGAACAGCATCATATGGTTTACATTACTGTTTAACTGATAAGTGTATTGCTTTAACTGAATGAAAGTTTTAAAATATTTGTGAATAGAAATTCAGAAACATCTGAGTAATGCTCTGCTGTGTATGTTAACCATTTTCTAAACATAGAGTAGAATATCGTAAAATTATTTTTATCAGTATAATTAATTGCTGTTGTTTTAACCAGATTGTTTTTGTCTTGTGATTCTACACGGGCTGTCTGATATTTCTCAGTATTCTGTTCTGCTGACTCTAAAGCTCTTATGCACTTCTGAAAAAGTGTTTGCATATGTTGTTTAAACTTTCTGAACTCATTCTGTCTCTTAAAAGTATATTAAATGTTTCTGTCAGTTCACCATGAACCTCGTCTCTGTCCTTATTTGTGTTGTACTGTGCATTACTTTTATGCCACTTTTATCTAACAAGATGTACAGAGGATTCTGTCAATAACTGATTTGACTGCTGTTGTAACTTTGAAATTAACATTTTACATGTGGTGAGAGGACATAATGCAAGTGTATAACTCTTATCTGTTGGTTGTTTACCATTAACAATGGTCTGAACTGTATTTTTATGACATTGCACACAGAAAGCAGTGTCATATGACTTGCACAATAAACATTTCTCATACCAATCATATTTTTGTTTAAGATACCAGTCAAATGTAATCCATTTACATATTTCCTGACTGTCAACTTGCCCTAACAAAGTTTTACATTTGCTAATATGCTGTTTATACAACTTCTGTAGTCCATCTAAAACTGACACATTAACAGTAATACTTTTTGACTAGCCTGATTTACAGCATTCATGCTGTTATGTAACCACAAAACTGTTCCTACCAAAGTCCATAGATAACTTCAGCTGGCCAATTCTGATCACTGTAGATGGTTGGAAAACTTTTGTAGTTACTTGAAAAGCTGGTGAAATGAATCTGGCAGTTACAGATTTGAACCTGAATTGTCACCAACCTAGAGAATTTATGGCACTGCTTACTTCCTGCATGGCAGTCCTACTCTGGATTCAGACGTTTGAAGAAAGTACAGTTGTGTACACTTACCATAAATGTAGATGTTTGAGTGTATTCACTGTTGCAGTCATTACAATTGGGTTATCCTGCTGGCAGGCTACCCTCAGTTGGCTTGAATTCCAAAGTCTAGGTCCAGCGTCGGTTGCTGTTGCCTCTTCCCTTGACGTCAGTGCACCAGGTGTATAAAAGATGCAGCTGACGCCATTTTCTTCACTTTTTCTTGCCCCAGATGTCAGGTGCCCCCAAAAGGGTAGGCTATAAAATATGTCAATAAAACATGCATGCACCAAAATATATATTTTGCCTTCATCTACAAGCAAATACCCCATAGGTTGTATAGAATAGAGAAGTACAGATAAGTTCCAGCAAAGAAAAGGGGGATGGCGGGTGGGTAACCCGGACTGCAACAGTGAATACACTCGAACATCTACATTTATGGTAAGTGTACACAACTGTACTATGTTCTTCGTGTTTCACTGTTGCAGTCATTACAATTGGGTTAAATCCCAAAGCTGAGGTTGGGAGGCTGGAGCTAAATATCATTAGGAGCGGCTAGTAGGCCCCTGTAGAACTGCAGTGGCAAAGCCTGCCCTGGATTTATAGTAGAGTGGTAAGTGATAGTGCTTTGTGAAGGTGTGCACTGAACTCAAAGTGGCAGCCTCTAAAATATCTTTGGTTGGTACTCCCCTGAGGAAGGCTACTGAAGTGGCTGCTGCTCTGGACGAATGTGGCCTAATGCCCTTAGGTACTGGTTTGCCATGTTGTGAATAGCAGAAATGAATGCAGTGGCCTATTCACTTTGAAACAGTCTGCTTTGAGATGGCTTTTCCTTGTGATCCTGCAGCATATGCCACTAGCAATTGCTCTGTCTTTCTGAAAGCTTTGGTTTTGTTCAAATAGAAGCGTAGCTGTCTGTGTATATCCAAAGAATGCAGAATTCACTCCCCCTTATTCTGTGGGCTTGGATAAAAGGTAGGCAGATGAATAGTTTGGTTGAGGGCCACACTGGACACTACCTTAGGCATAAATGTTGGGTTTGTCATCAGAGAAACCCTGTCTGGATGAAAAATGATAAAAGGTTCCACAGCCATGAGTGCCTGTAGCTCTGAGACTCATTTTGCAGAAGTTATTGCTAGGAGCAGAGCTGTTTTCCAAGATAAAAACTTTAAATCAGCTGTAGCGGCTGGCTCGAAAGGAGGCAGGGTGAGTTTTTCCAAGACATAATTAAGGTCCCATGCAGGTATTGGTGATCTCCTTGGAGGCCTTCCATTTTGGGCCTCTCTGAGGTACTGCCTTAATAAAGGATGAGAAAAGATTGGCGGCTCTGTATTGTAATGAGCCAAAATGGCAGAGGCATGAATTTTTATAGATGAAAAAGATAGGCCTTTGTCCAGCATCTCAGTCAAGTATTGCAAAATCTGAGGAATGCTTGGTACAGCTGTGTCAATTCCTAGTGCCTGGTTCCAAGCACAGAATCTCTTCCATTTTCCAGCATAGGATTTTCTAGTACTAGGCCTCCTGGCCTCCAAAATGACATCCATGACCGCTTTAGTGAGAGGTGTGTTTTGTATGACTACATTATCTGCCATGCTGCTAGATTTCATGTCTTGAGTTGGCTGTGCAGGATCTGATTGTTCTGCTGGGACAGTAGGTGAGGCACTTGAGGTAAGGTCCAGGCTGAGCATTGAGACAAGTTCCTTAGGATTGGATACCAGTACTGGTGTGGCCAGTCTGGGGCAATCAGAATCATTTTTGGCTTCTCCTGTCTGACCTTTAGGAGTACCTTGGGGAGGAGATTCAGAGGAGGAAAGGCATATACTGTTAAGTTTTTCCAGCTGAAAGATAGATTTCACATATAACTGTGTAGGCCTGAAAACACCCTCAGAAGCCGATGCCTGCTCAGCAGCTCCGGACCCATCTCAGGGAATAGTTTCCGAATGTCCATTACCTTGAGTTTCCAGCGGCCTAGTCGGCTCCATGTGGGAGTCAGAAGTGGCCTGTGGCTCTGAGGTAGTGGGCGTCAGGGGCTGCGAAAGCGCCTCACTGAGAACCGGTGAATTGGCAACAGGCCTAGCAGAAGACTCGTCGTCAGTTTTGGATGTCGGATGCCTGTACTTTTCTTTGTCTTTGCACTTTTTATAAACTCCGGTAGTCGACTGTTCTGATGGTATTATATAATTAAATCTCTTGCCAAAGTAATGGAATGCAAAATCGTACCGACGCTTAATAGTGCGTTGGTTAAATCTTTCACAAAACTGACAACTAGCAACATTATGGTCAGGGCCTAGGCAAGGAATACAGTAAGAATGAAAATCCTTATGAGGTATTTGCTTCCCACAAGAAATACAATTATTAACTTTTTCTGATATCGGTCTGGAGCAAGAAAAAAGTTTCCCCAATGGGGTACTTAGCTTTAATGAAGACTTTGGATCTGAAATTCAAATTTGAAAAACTCCGGAGTCGGCCGACCGGCACTTGCGAACTGCTTTTGCTTCGGGTACCGCACGGCAAGAAAGACTGAAGAAAATGGCGTCGGCTGCATCTTTTATACCCCTGGCACACTGACATCAGGGAAGAGGCAACAGCAACCGACGCCAGACATAGACTTTGGAATTCAGGCCGACTGAGAGTAGCCTGCAAGCAGTATAACCCAATTGTAATGACTGCAACAGTGAAACACGAAGAACATGTGTACTGCTGCAAACTGTGGAAATTGAAGTGCTCCCTATTTTGGACTCAGTCATGTACATAAATGTTAGTTACTGCGCTTTCACTGAAGTGACCTTATACAGGGCACAGGGACCTCTCTCCCTGTGTTCAAATGCAGGCAAGGCTTGGCATTGAAAAGTTATTTAAAATGAATGTTTGATTGAATCACAGTTTTATCTATTGATACTGCCGACTGCAGCTTCTGTGTTAGTGCCTAGTCTTACTGCCTTGTAAAAACAGTCTGGTTAGTGCAAATAAAATTTGCAGATTATAACCTTCTCAACAGTATATCATGTGCAGTATTAATAATATAACTTGCCTATATAACAGACAACACGTACAACACTGTACAGTTTACAGCTTTAATGTCTTCAAGTTTGTTTCTCATACATGAAAGATGTTATCCATTAAGCAGATCTCACAAGGAATCAGATCAAATGTCACATATATAAATTTTTATGAAAGCAGTATTTTGGGAACTCTCAAAGTCATTTCTTGGGTGTTTGCTGATGTAATACAGTCTGTTTGTTAAACTTTTAGGGAATCTTTCCTGTTTGAGAATGATTTTTGATATTCCCCACACTTGTCATGCAGTCTGTTAATAAGCTCCTTTGTATTCTGTTTCAAGGTGAATTATGTAATAGTCTATGAAGTCCGTTGATTCTTGCACATGAGTCCTTATCTGCTTCCATTGAAGCTTGTACCAGACACTGAATATTCAGTATCCTTATCAGCATTTTTCTCAGGCTGTACCAAAACCAGAAAATCCATGTTACATTACAGATTAATGCCTTTTATTTATTTTAGCTGAGAACAGTTTAGCCCTTTAATATATGTGTGCTAGCAATCAGAAATGTATGTATCTAATTGACTATATTATTCCTACATATATTATAGCAACAGAAGTGTATATGCATTTATAAATCTCTAAATATATATCTAACAACCACCTCCTTTACTATTCCTGGGGGGTACCACATCACCAGCTGCTGGGGTAGTACTACCTGAGGATGCAGGTAGTGAGGGGCAGCAAAGGCAGTACTGCCAGGCTGGGTCCCAGATGTGCGGGCAATGGTGCTGGAGCCAGTGGAGTGGGGGCAGGCTGACCCACTGGGAATGGCCTACCTCTTTGTGCTGTGAAGCATATAGTGATTTGTTACAGATGGATGACATGGAGGCATTTTGACTATACATAACAGAAAATAAAAAAAAAATGAGATAAGGGTTGGGATGAGAGAAAAAAAGAGATAAAAGTAGTACCATCACATGTGACATACAATGAATTATCACAATTATACAACTATTTTATCTGAACTATTATATTTAAGTATACATCCTAACAACAAAAAATATAATTAGGGATTGATCAAAGTAATTCTTGCAATGTGCATATAATGCACATATGCTTGGTCCAATTAAACAGATTACAGTTGACAGCAGGGCATTTATGCATTTGTAGAGTTTAAATTATGTAATTTTATTAAATAAATGCAGTGTTGTATATTTGTTACTCATGGTATTTGAACCCACAACCTCTGACTACAGTCTTACACTTGACTCCTAAAGCTAGTTTGTGCTACAGACTTAAGCATGCTCACTTTGCCAGTACAGTATAGAAAACAAAAATCTATCTTTAACTTGTAAAGCTACAGTAACAGTTCTCTTATGCTGCATACATACCACTTGCTTTCGTCAGTATCTCCAATTTGCATGAGCCTGCCAATTCAACTCAATTTCGGGAATAGCTGTGAAAGAAAAAAAAAGAAAAGAAGAGCATTATGCATATCAGTCTTGCCTATATTAAGCTTATGTATTCTAAATTCTATTTATAAGCATACCTACACAGCTGTGGAATGTCACTGGTTTGAAACTGATCCAATCACTGGTTGAGCGTATCCCTCTTGTACCTTTTTAGGTTGCTGAAATGGTGCCTACACTGTTTTTCAGTATGTGGAATGCCAGTCACACTGGATACAGCCTTGGTCAGACTAGTCCAAGCCTCAGGTTTGTACTTGGAGCTACAATAGTCCCCTTGCAGAAGCTTTTGGCTGTGGCACTTTACCACGAGTGCAATAAATATCCTGGACCCCTGAGCACCCCTCCTCTGTACCCTAAAGTGGACACACTCCCCTCTAATGCCATACATATCTAATCCCAAAAGTAGAGCAATGGCAAGTAATGGTTTCCCTCCAATCCCTGTTATCATGTTTACTGGTAGTGCACAAACCTGAGCAATGATGCAACTGCATTTGCATGATGTTAAGCACACAGCAGCAGTGCCAAGCAAGTTGGAAATGCATTTTTAAATAGGAAGGTTAATCTGACACTTGGCATTAGTTTGAGGGGTGTCATTTGCTGTAACTGTAAACTGTACAGGTGATTTAGCTTTGCAGCCTTGCATTGGGGACATACATTTCATGACCTGACACATTTTTGATTTGGCTTTATACACTAATAAAAACTGATTTTTACAGTGTGGGATTCAAGCCTATGCATAAGGAACAAAACATTTTCTTCCACAGAGATGATTTTCCATCTTTGCCACAAAAGACGTACTTCTCAAACATAGTCATGAATCACTCATAAATACAGATGACAGTTTGAAATGTTAACCATGTATGTGTGCGACTTGGCAAGGTCCTTACATATAGATTCATTAGTATATGTGACTTATTTACATGTGAAGGCCATCCATGTCCAGATAGCAGAATTATACTTACAGAAATGCAGACAGTATACACTCAGTCATACATCTGAAAACATCAATAAGGGAGTCTTATTCCTCATACATATAATTCATATCATTTCTTTTATTTATGATTGTCTAACGTGTTATAAGTGAGACTGAATATAATGTGAAATGGAACAATGGTACAGATGTCTGGAATGTCCTGTATTAGAACCCAGGACCATATGTGTGGCAGCCATACACTTTACATTACTATAAACTTGACTGTCACAACAGTAAAAATATGTTGCACTTCCTGCATTAGAACCCAGGACCATCTGAATTACAGCCCTACGCTTACACCTGCTGCCACAGGAATAGTTAAATGACAGCTACATAATTCCCTATTCATTCTTAAGTTCTGTGCGTTACATGATACTCAATGCCTTTTAGTGTGTTTGAGCAGTGCCCAACAGAATTAATAAAATGTATCTGCTTTAAATTGTTGACTGTCTAAGTCCTGTCTGCAGGTGTTTGATGGCTGTAGGGAAGCTTGCTAACCACAGTGCAACATTACTTAGTGGTGTTCTGTCATGGAAAGCACAAACTGAAACAATGTATTCTTTCTGACCTTTACACTGTCTACACCCTGTATACAGGTGTTCTGTCTGCTTCCTGTGTGGGCCACTAGTCCAGGTTTGCACACTGCTAAGCACCACAAAAATGAAATAAGCACAGCTAAACATGACATTCATTGTGTTTCTCCACTTCCCTTGATTGTGCTAAGTTGCACACTGTGCAGGCACTGGCATTTACAAAAAAGGAAAGCTAGCAGAATTAAAGAAAATAAATCTGTGAAGTAAACACTACATAATTTCTGTTGGTACACAAGAAATATTTTTACACAAGTCTGGATTTGAACTCTCACTCCAATTAATCTTCAAAATACAGGATTTGTGTCTTATCCCTGTTTGCCATACAAACAGATTTGTAGTGGTGAACTGAAATCATTGTGCATACAACCAACTTCAACATCATCCACAGTACTAACAAACATATGACACTTGTTTGTATATGTATTAATTTCAGATGTAGTGCACTGAGTGAGCACACAACCATTTATGACTATTGCTTGAAAAAATGCAGCTCTGTCTTATCTCTCTTGTTGTCTTAATTGAGCAGTAATCTGAGATGTGCAATCTGTAAGGCATTCTATATCACTGTCCTTAAAACGTGTGAGGATATTAAATGGCAATAATATACAGCTGTCAACAAATGAAGGGGAGGTTGGATGTTACTGAACAAAAACTGTGAAATGTGTGCTTCTTACTTACATTTAAAACATTGATACAATTACTTCTACACTTTGTAAGTGTAACCTGGCTGACACACCCAGTGGAGGTAAGGGAGTCTGGATTTTTCTGAATTCTTAATTTCCTAACCTCAGTGTATGGTGATTGTGATACAGTCTAGGTGAAATACAGGTGAATACAGTCAGCTACATATGGAATTAGCTACTATCCTGAATGCAGTTACATATCATATAAGGTTGTACAGTACTTAACAAGCTTAGATTTAAATGTGCCATAATCCAACTCATTTCTAATATCTGAAAGGAGCAAGTTTCAAGTCTTCAGTGATAGCATCCCCCATTATTTAATTCTTCATTATTCTCCCTAGTTGGTTCCCTTTGTATGGGATCATTATAGTAATCTCCTCAGTTCCACTTGTTTCTATTTCAGATAGGTGCACTTCTAAAACTGCTAGGTTATGCACAGCACTAGCTATATCTAGCAGCATATTAAATCAGTTTTCTTTCTGTAAGAAAAGCAATTCATTTGGTGGTATGCATTTTCTCCTTTAAGCTTCCAGTCTAATGTTTAAGAGTACTTTATGCATTTACTTCCTGTATGAGACACTGGCCAATGAGAAATTATTGGAGTTACCAGTAAACGTACATGTTGTATATTCATACAGCACTCCTTCCTCTACAAAGGTAATGCAGACACAGCTGTTTAAAACTGATGTAAGTGAATTAAGCTGTATGCAAGTGGTCTTCTTTAAATGCAGAATAAGAGGCAGTCACTTGTTGTAAGCTAATTTCAGGACGGAAACTCAGGTAATTATAGTCAGGATTCAGAACCATGGTCTATAGAGTAGTGACACAGAGAATTGCATGACTCAGTAATGTCAAAGTAATGTTCTCTAGTTAGTCTACAGAAGGAAAATGTACTTTGGTGCTCTTATGCAAGTCAGAGTTATAAAAGTTCATTGTATGCATAGAAGATACTGCATTGTTCAGTGATACTCAACTTCCAATACTAAGCTGATACACATGTAGGACTACTTAAAGATGTCCTACTATCATGAGTCAGTGCCGCTACTTAAAAAAAGTTCTGCAATCATGAATCAGGTGACGCAGTTTTAGGGATGACTTTGATAGCACGCAACATGCATCACTGTCCCAATACCTAGCTGCCAGGCAGCCAGCCAACAATGAAATGTTGTCCAAGTTCAGTATACATCACTTACTATTAGTGAGCAATTGAACCAGTATTGTACAGGTGAACAAAAATGTGATAATCTCTGTGATGTTTTATAATACAGATCTGCATACTTCTTATATTTTTTAATTGCTGCTGAAAATTAAAATTGTTAGATATCAGTATCTCAGCCACTGTTACCTTTCCGAGTTATGTGGGGGACCCTACTGGTATATCATAAGTACCTGCAAGCAGGAATCTAAATTAATTCAACAAATGCATAACACGTCATGCAAAGGAATACATTCACACACAACAAAATAAAATGTCAATAACAGGACAACATAGCGAGTGTTTCTGATGTCACTGATATCATAATCTACAACCATGCAGCAATACATGTATCTTGCATAGTTGATATTACACCCCATTTCAACAGGTATGGATTCTATTACCTCAAAATACAGGTTCATAGTTTCATAGAAGGCTACTATGCTAATGGCCCTAGAGCCCTTACAAGCCTACCCATATTTAGCCTGAGTTGCCCCAATTGTCTGTGGTTAGGTGAGTGAAGTTCACAGAGGTAGTTAACATAGACTTCCTCTGTCTAGGAAGGACATGGGCACCACCTCAGGAGTGAATTTTCTGTTACCCATCCATTGATCTAGGTTGTATTTCAAGAAGGTCTTGGAAGGGTTCTGTTTCACGTAAATTGGAAGGTTGTTTCACAGAAGTGGAAGTCTCTGGGAGATGTATCTACCTCTCCAGAGTGACCTGTTTATGTCAGAGGCTAGTATAAGATCCCTGGAGCAAGTGACCCCCGTGCAGTATGATTTACAAATGTGTAGCATTTTCATCAGGGCTGGGTAAGAGATTGCCCTGTAAGCCAGGCACAGGTCACCCCTTAGCAACTTGTAGGAGAAAGAATACAGTGCTAGGGCTTTCAGTCTTTCCATGTAAGACTTTTTTGTGTACCCTGTAATTTCCTGGTGAGAACCCACTGTGGTCTCTCTAACTATTGCAGGTGTCTGGTGAGGTACATGCAAAAGGGAGCATTGTACTCAATTACTGGTCTGATGAGGGCCAAATATAATGGAATTATAACATCTTTAGATCTAGTTGTGATGCCTTTCCTTATAAAATGTGCCACATACAAGCAATTGCTTACTACTGTGAATACAGAAAATATTTTTTCTTTATATTTTTCACATACCAAAGTATGTTTAAATAAAGCATTTCTTGAGTCTTTTGTCTTGATACTATAAATGTGCTCTCTAATACGCTGCATGAGAGTTCTAGTGTCATTCCGATGAAAAAGCATCACATTTACCGATATAAACTACCCCTCTACTTCTGCATGTCGAATAACAAGGAACCCTAAAAGTTTAAAAAAAATGTATTTTCTGTATTGGAGATTGTTACTGCTGACTGAAGGGGTGGAGATTTCAAAAAACATTTAGAACAGAGGGAAACTGTATGGCAGATAAAGTTGGGGGCAGACAAACCACCTGGAATAAATTACTCTATCAATATCAAATGTTTTTTTTGAAATACAGAAAGTTAAAAGTGTTAAAGTGATAGTTAAACATGATTTTATATGAAAATGACTAGTTTTTAGTAATTGTTTAATTATTAGTTTTAATCAATTAAGTGTTTTATTGAAAGTATTTAGTGAATGGCATTTAAGATGTGGTTTTAGTTTTGAAAATGTTTCAGTTTTCTGATGAAGTCTTGATAGATGAAAGCTTTAAATAAACTGTTTGTACACTAAAGACTCAAGTGTCGAGCAACCATTCCTGCCTAGTTTGCCATTGGGAATCTGTATATTTTTTCAGTTTGTTGGAGTGGATACTGATTACACATATTTTTCTTCGAGATTGTTTGGAGACTCAATGATTACTTCCAATTTGCATTCATCAGTGAACTAGGTCAGCCCCAGGCCATCCAATTTTGCCTGGACTTCTGAGAAATAAATTCCAAACAATAAGGAGCCCAGCACAGAACCCTGTGGTACGCCACTGGTTACTGGTCTTTTGCTAGAAGTGAGGTCACCCACATTGACAGTATGTGTCCTGTCAGGTCAGTTGGCTATCCATCTGGTAATACAGGAGCTAATTCCCAATTGGAAATGTTTCTGTATAATACCTGAGTCGGGGATTGTGCCAAATGCCTTCGCTAGGTCAATGGGGGATTTTGTCAAATGCCTTGGTTAGGTCAAGATAGGTGGTATGCATTGTCCTTCCCTCATCCAGGGCCTTGGTGACTTTCTCAAAGTCAACCATGTTTAACAGGCATGATCTACCTTTAATGGATCCAAACTGGGTTGGGTCCAGAGTTTGGAGATTAACTATGTCCCTGGTAATTATTTATTTATATTCATTTGTCTTTGTTTACTGGGAACGTCTGACTGGGTAATACCCATTTTCAGTGGAGGCCTGGGGAGAAAAGCTCCATTTGCTTACACTGCATTGTACTAAGTTCCAGTCAAACACAGAGTAGTTACTTTTCTATTTACATTTATACACAAACAGTAGTTACATTTATACATTCTAAGACTTTACAGAGATGAAAGTTACTAAAGAGAAAACAGACATGCAACTTACTGGATTGTATAGGTAGCAGTTATGTATAGAAACTGTTTTGTCATTTCAGTAAGAGGTTGAGAATATTATGTTTAAGGTCAGTATTTGGACAGTATTGTGCTGTGAACACAAAGTTTTAACCTTCCAAGACAATAAGCAGTGTAATAGGTGATGTAAAACCAACTAATAAATAACATCCACCTTGGACCAGTCAGCAAATTACAAAATCACAACTTAAAAAGCACTGAGAATAATGATATTTAAGTCTTCTTAAATGCTTCAAAAACTTTATTAAAATGTTAAGCGATTTTGCCCCTCAAACAAACAGTGGGACTTCTTCAGAGCAATATAGGTTGGTACTAGGCTATCGGCCCTAGGGCCTATACAAGCCTAGCCATAACAATTCTCTGGATACTTCTTCCCACAATATTTACTTCCCTGGACCCCTGTCTAGCAGGGTGATATACATGATCCCCGGGGTGAATTTACTATCTCCCATCCAATCATCAAGGTTCCTTTTGAAGAGGGCCAAGGAGGCACTATGCTTGACATGTATGGGCAGTCTATTCCAGAGTATGGGGAGTCTCTGGGTCAGGAACCTATCCCTCCAGCATGTTTTTGTTCATTGTGATGACAAGGTTTAGATCCCTGGAGTGTGTGGCTCTGAGGGATTGGGATTTTTTTAAGAGGAGCATGTCCAACAGCTCAGGGTTTGACATGGCCTTGTATGTTAAGCAGAGATCGCCTCTGAGTAGATGATATGCCACAAAGTATAGCTGGATTTTTTTTTAGATGGTCAGCATATAGCATCTGCTTTAGGCCTGTGATTCTTTTAGTGAGGTATTTCTGTGGCCTTTCCAGCTGTTGCAGATGTCTTGTGAGGTACATACCAAACTGGGAGTTATACTCTACAATGGGTCTAATGAGGGATGAGTACAGTGGGACAATGACCTCCTTTTTTCTGGATGAAAAGCCCTTAGTGATGAGGTGTGCCACATAGAAGGATTTCCTGACTGTTGTGGTGATGTGGTTATCGAAGGTGAGACCACTGTCCACCTGTGTCCCTAAGTCTCTCATCACACTTTCGATGTTTAGTGTACTGCCACCTATGTGGTAATTCATGGGTACATGTTTTTTCCCAAAGGGGATAGCTATACATTTCTTGGCTTTAAGCTAGAGCCCATGGCTCTGGCACCAGGCATCTGTTTCTGTAAGGCCCTTTTGTAGAATATCCACATCATTTGGGGATCCAACAAGGGCTTCCAATTTGAGTCATCTGTGAATTTTGTTAGCCAGAGTCCCTTAGTGTTGACCTGTACTTACTTCAGAGAAGTAGATGCCAAATGAGTGGTCCCAGGACTGAACCCTGAGGTATTCCACTTGTCACTTGTCTGGAGCTGGATTTGGAGTCAGCTGCTTTTACAGTCTGGGTACTGTCAGTAAGCCAGTTGGCAATCCATCGAGTGACATAGGGATTTATGCCCAGTAAGTTTATCTATGATTCCAGAGTGGGGATGGTGTCAAAGGCCTTGGCGAGGTCCAGATAGGCTGTGTGGACCGCCTTACCCATGTCAACAGCTCTGGAGACTGATTTGAAGAAGTTAATCAGGTTCAGGGGACAAGATTGGCCCTTCATAAACCCAAACTGGGTGGGGTCCAGTGTTTGAAGGTTGCCAATGTCTTTGTTTATAAGTTCCATGATAATGCGTTTCATGCTCTTGCAGATCACGCTTGTCAGACTGATGAGATGGTAGTTCCCAGGATCCAAGGTGGATCCCCCCTTGTGGAGTGGGATAACTGTAGCTGTGCGCCACTCAATGGGCACGAAGCCTGAGGTGAGGCTATGATTGACACTTAGGTGAGGTGCCAGTTCATTTTGTAGTTCATGTAGTACACAGCCCGGGATGTCAACTGGTCCCATGGATGCTGTATTCTTAGCTTTGGAAACTGCGGTTTCTACCTGTGTGGCCATAATTACCGGAATTTAACAATCTATTGGTACTGAGATGGGCCCTTTGGGGGTGAGAGGGAGGTAAAGTTGGCACTAAATCGATCTGCCAGGATACTGGCTATATCCTTGGGATCAATATATTTAATGCCATTCTGTTGTAGTTCAGAGCAGATCTGAGCATTGCCATTTAGATTCTTGACATAACTATAGAATGCCTTGTGGTTGTCTTTGGAATCTTTGGCAACTTTATTTTTGTAACTAGCTTTTGAGGATTTTATGAGGGATCTCAGCTTCTTACTGAGGGTGGTGAGGGAGTTTTTTTGCATCCTGGGATTTTTCTCTTTTCTCCAACAGCTTCTTCCTTCTGTTGCATAGTTTGTTTATAGCAGGGGGTCACCAGATTGGCTTCCTTTTTTTGGAGGAGAGCATTTTGGCTCTATTTAGGATGGCATGATTCATGCATGAGTGGATGTGCTCATACAGTGCCTTACTGTAGGATTCAGCAGTCGAACTTTCAGATCCCATCTGCATGGGTGTCATGAAGTTTGTCACTTCTGACTTCAGTAGCATGAAGTCGGCGTTGGAGATGTTTTTTAAGGAGGTTTCCTTACTGAGGGGTGGGGGTGGAATGTGGGTCAAGGGTGATTTGCTTATGGTCAGACCTGACCAATGAGGGGGTGACCACTGGTGTGGAGCATCTAGCTCCCATGTTGGTAATGACCAGGTCTAGGATATTGGAGCCCCTCGTGGGACAATGGATTAGTTGATCCAGGGCATTGGAATTTATGAATTCCAAGAACTGTTGGGAAAAGGTGTTGGTACCCGAGTAGTTTTCCCAGTTAATGGCAGGGTAGTTGAAATCACCCAGTATTAGGGTGTTTGGTTCTATCTTAATATTTTTCAGTATGTTTAGAAAGGTGCAGTGAGAATATTGGGGCATGGTGGGGATTCTGTAGCAAGCTACAGTTTGGATTGCAGTGTTACCTAGTGTTAGTTGCACCTGGAGAATTTCAGATGCATTGTGTTGGGCAACTAGCCTGGGTGTGTGAATATCCTTGGTGAATATGGACACTCCTCCACCTTTAGTGTTGCGGTCTTGGTTTTGAGGCCGAAAAGTGTGGTAAGAGTTGTAGCCTGGTATTGCAGGGTTGCTCTCTGGAGCCTTGAACCAGGTCTCAGTTACTGCACAGATATTGATGTTCTCCATTTTTAGGAGTGCCTCGAGAGAGTGCATTTTGAGGTTTAGACTTCTAGTATTGAGTAGCATTACCTTCAGATTTTGCATGCTTGTATCTGTTACGGTGGTGGTTTTGTCCTTTGAACCTTGCCTAAAAAAGGCACTATAGGTGTGGCAAGAGCTTTAGCCAGTAACCTGAATCTCAGGGGTGGCAGGTGCAGACCATCTCTGGCAAAGCATCGTGGTTTGCCGATCATGTCTTCCCAGGCAGAAAGATACTGGATCCCTTTTGAATGACACCAGAAGCTTAGCCAATTGTGGAAGTCAATCATTTTGTCCTTATATTGTGGTATCATTCTGGGCGAAGGCAGGATGCTACTCAGGGCTAGGGTCATACCTGCTGGGCCACATGATCCAAGAGCTCTTTCATGTTTCTTTTCATGTAGTCCAGGGAGGTACGTCTCAAGTTATTCACTCCAACATGGACAATGACAGAGTCGTATTTGTACTTGTTGTGAAGTGACTTGAGTGCATGCGTTATGTGGCGGATCCTGGCACCTGACAAGCAGGTGACTGTAATTTTCTCCTTGTTCAGCCTGGTGAGTGGGCCATCAGTGTGCCTGACTACAGAGTCACCTATGACTAAAGTATTGGGTACATTGTCTTGCCTTAGGGACTGTTGTTGGGTGGCACACTGGTGTTGTGAGCTATGTGTCACTTTGGTTGTGACTGGTGTTTGGTTGTGTTTCAGCTTCAGAGGTCCTTGTTGCTTGGGCAGGTTAATGCTAAAGGCCTCCGCATATGTGGATATACATTTTCCAATTAAAGTATTTTATAAAGAAAAATAAAACGCCAAGGCATACACAGGAGTGAAGATGGCAGGTAACCTTTAACACAATCGTCAGGAAAAGAACAAAAGTCCAATTATAAGTTCCAAAAGATGAAGTCAACGCCTCCAAAAGTATATGTAAAAGAATAATTTATTGCACGCAAAGGTAAGCGCTTTCACCCGTAGGCTTCTTCAGACTATAACACTCCATGTAAAAACAATCACTTTAAATATTAGAAGATCACTGCTGATAGGTTCGAAAACATCATACACTTTCAAATTAGTAAAACTTTTAAAGCTAAACACTCACAAAACATCACTAATTTAAAAACGCTTCAAATTAACTCAGTGATCATATGTTGTTTAAGATCTCACAGAACATATGTATAAACATATCTATATGTATAACAAATAGAATAAAGTAAAAAATATATATAATGTAGAATGAGAATAAAAAATATATAAAAAATGTCTATGGCAATTTAGGCTTGAGCAGCCTCTTCTTATGTAGAATGGGCTGTAGTTGAACTTTGTCATTTAATCCAGGGAACTTATCTGCTCTACAGTGAATAATCCATCTCAACTCACATTCCTGTGTATAATTGTCAATGTCCCCTCCTCTAATATTGGGAGTTATCCTTGACATAACACAAAACTTAAAGGAATGAGATGTTCCCATATATTTGGAATGTTTAGTCAGGGCATTATGTTCAGAGTCTAGATGTATGTGATAAGCATGTTCTCTAACACATTCTCTTAACTGTCTACTAGGTTTTCCAATGTAAAATGCTGTACAGGAAGTACATCTAGCAAGATAGACAACATTGGTGCTCAGACAGTTGGTCTTAGTATGAAACAAAAACTCATGTTTGGTGACGGGATGCGTGAAACTCTTACCAGTGTCAATATATTGACACTGATTGCAATTCTAACATGGTACAGTGTTGTATTCACAAATGTCAGGCACAACACTGTTGGCCATAGGATAACGACACAACATCCGTCTCAAGTTCTGCTTATTCTTATAAACGAACTTGGGTCTAGATCCTACAATATCATTAATATCATCATCAAGTAAAAGGGTATCCCAATATTTTTCAATGATCTCTCTAACTTGCCCTATGTCCTTTGTGAAATACATGGGTATCCTCACTTCACATGATTTTGTAGTTTGAGTGACATGACCATCATCATCCCACTCAGAAAAATAAGGACGTGCCCTCGAATTTCTTAGTTCATTCACTTCAACTACAGTCCTATCAATATCAATTTCACTATAACACCTCTCAGTAAGCCTGTACTTAAGTTCAGATAATTCCTGTAGGTAACCCTCATACGATGGATTAAGTCTTGAAGCTCTCATCATCTGACCTTTCACAACATTATTAAAAACATACTTAGGGTACATGCTATGTCTGTGTAACAGAGTATTCTTATGGCAAGCTTTCCTATGAACTGAAGTGTTCAGAAGCCCACTAACAAGTCTGGTTATATTAACATCCAGAAAAGATATATCTGTCAGAGAAAAACAAGCAGAAAACCTAAGAAACCCAGTTAAATTATTCATAGCATGTACAAATTCCAAGAGACTAGTCTCCTCACCCTTCCAAATCAGGAAGAGGTCATCTACAAATCTTCTGTAGAATCCAACGTACTGTTGGAAAGCGTCTAAAGGAAACAACAAATCTTCCTCCCAATCTGCCATTACAATATTGGCATAGCTATTGGCACAAGGAGTGCCCATAGCTACGCCATCTTTCTGCAAATAAATATTGTCATCAAAAACAAACAAGTTGTTATAAAGTACTGTTTCCAAGAACAGTGCCAAAAGATCTATTGTTACATCATCCAGTTCTGACTTAGTCTTCAAGTAATGCTGCACTCTGAACAAGCTAGTAACATCTAGCATAACAAGAATATAATGATCATGGTCATTCAAAGTCCTAGAGTAATCATATAAATCTAAGAGAAAATGTTTGCTATCTTTCAAAATAAAATGATTAGCATCAACTATAGGCCTAAGATGGTATTCTAAAAATATGGAGAAAGGTTCCGTAAGCCATCCCTGTCCAGCAACTATTGGTTGCATGGGTGGCTTGTTCATAGACTTGTGAACCTTCAGTAATCCTTGTATCACTGGTATTAACGGATTACAGACCCTCAAATATTTGAACAGAGTCCAAGTAATATTATGACTCTTGACCAAGTCATCTAACATATCATATACTTGAAAAACGTTATTACTGACTTCGTCCATATTAATTCTCTCATAGAACAATTCATCACCTAACATACTCTTCATACTTGCAAAAGAATCTGTACGATCCATCAACACAACAGGGCCACCCTTATCAACTGGTCTAATAATAATAGATTGATCCTTCCTTAAATCAGAGAGTGCTCTTCTCTGTTGAAAAGTCAAATTATGTCTTCGACCTCTACTTTTCTGATGATGTCCTTCATTATAGTACTTATGTAAATCATTCTCTACCACTTTAGAGAAGGTATCTAATAAGGGATGTAACAACGGTGTATAAATGCTGTTGGGACGAAACGTAACTGGTTGTGTTCCTACATGATCTCTCTCGTTGCTACCAAACTCCAATTTCAATTGGACATTGCGTACGAACATTCTAACATCTAATATAGAGTCAGTTATATCACTAGCACAAGTGGGTATAAAACTTAATCCTTTGTTAATAACTTGCTCTTCATATGTACTTAATAACCTCTGTGAAAGGTTTATCACTAATGACCCTCTATTCTCTCCCACATTTTCTTTAGAGTGGGACCTGAGTGATCTCCCCCTGACACTTTCCATTTGTGCCTCCCCCTGCTCACGGATCTCTGTCTCCCTGTGCGTTGGGGGATCGCTATCGGGAAAGGAACCTGAGCATTAGTTCTTCCACCACTTACATGTGTAATTACAGGCTTATCGTTGTTAACTTTCCTTCTCACTACGGGTTCATTGTTCGAACCATCCAGTCTCACATTGGTACCAGGCAGTTCAAAATCATGGTGCATATTGGTGTTAACTTCTACATTTTCAACATGTTCAGTAATTGCTATAGGCACACCTTCATTATTAACATTCACATTATTCTCATCATTCGTGTTCACATTCACCAAATTTAAATTTGAGAGTACATTACTGACATTACTCTTATTTGGTACATTCGAAACAACTTTAGAGATCATTTCATTACTTATCACATCTACACTATTAATAGTCTGCCTCGGCCAAGTAAAGGCATGGCCGAGTTTAAAATCTCTAACGTCTCAACAATTTGTTCCTTTTTTGCTCCAGGAGACGTTTCTCAAACAATAAGACGTCCAATAACCTGTCCAAGCCTCTCTCGGCTTTAGACAAGGAATATTTAGTGTTAATTAAATCATATTGCTCATTAATTCTACTTCGTAAAATGTCCTCTTCAGACTGATGAAATTCATTCAATAACTTCATATAGTTAAAACTTAATTCAAGGTTGAGCTGCTGCCATTTAAGCAGAAGCTCCAGATAAGAGTTACCTGAGGTCGGTTTATGCGTACTGAAGATGCCGACCTCAGGTAACTCTTATCCGGACCTTGGACAAGTTATTGGACAACGTCTTATTGTTTGTGATTGTGAGACTGGATGGTTCGAACAATGAACCCGTAGTGAGAAGGAAAGTTAACAACGATAAGCCTGTAATTACACATGTAAGTGGTGGAAGAACTAATGTTCAGGTTCCTTTCCCGATAGTGATCCCCCAACGCACAGGGAGACAAGAGATCCATGAGGCACAAACGGAAAGTGTCAGGGGGAGATCACTCAGGTCCCACTCTAAAGAAAATGTGGGAGAGAATAGAGGGTCATTAGTGATAAACCTTTCACAGAGATTATTAAGTACATATGAAGAGCAAGTTATTAACAAAGGATTAAGTTTTATACCCACTTGTGCTAGTGATATAACTGACTCTATATTAGATGTTAGAATGTTTGTAAGCAATGTCCAATTGAAATTGGAGTTTGGTAGCAATGAGAGAGATCATGTAGGAACACAACCAGTTACGTTTCGTCCCAACAGCATTTATACACCATTGTTACATCCCTTATTAGATACCTTCTCTAAAGTGGTAGAGAATGATTTACATAAGTACTATAATGAAGGACATCATCAGAAAAGTAGAGGTCGAAGACATAATTTGACTTTTTAACAGAGAACAGCACTCTCTGATTTAAGGAAGGATCAATCTATTATTATTAGACCAGCTGATAAGGGTGGCCCTGTTGTGTTGATGGATCGTACAGATTATTTTGCAAGTATGAAGAGTATGTTAGGTGATGAATTGTTCTATGAGAGAATTAATATGGACGAAGTCAGTAATAAAGTTTTTCAAGTATATGATATGTTAGATGACTTGGTCAAGAGTCATAATATTACTTGGACTCTGTTCAAATATTTGAGGGTCTGTAATCCGTTAATACCAGTGATACAAGGATTACTGAATGTTCACAAGTCTATGAACAAGCCACCCATGCGACCAGTAGTTGCTGGACAGGGATGGCTTACGGAACCTTTCTCCATATTTTTAGAATACCATCTTAGGCCAATAGTTGATGCTAATCATTTTATTTTGAAAGACAGCAAACATTTTCTCTTAGATTTATATGATTACACTAGGACTTTGAATGACCATGATCATTATATTCTTGTTATGCTAGATGTTACTAGCTTGTTTACCGTTATACCTAATGAGTTTGGTGTACTTAGAGTGCAGCATTACTTGAAGACTAAGTCAGAACTGGATGATGTAACAATAGATCTTTTGGCACTGTTCTTGGAAACAGTACATTGTAACAACTTGTTTGTTTTTGATGACAATATTTATTTGCAGAAAGATGGCATAGCTATGGGCACTCCTTGTGCCAATAGCTACGCCAATATTGTAATGGCAGATTGGGAGGAAGATTTGTTGTTTCCTTTAGATGCTTTCCAACAGTACATTGGATTCTACAGAAGATTTGTAGATGACCTCTTCCTGATTTGGAAGGGTGATGAGTCTAGTCTCTTGGAATTTGTACATGCTATGAATAATTTAACTGGGTTTCTTAGATTTTCTGTTTGTTTTTCTCTGACAGATATATCTTTTCTGGATGTTAATATAACCAGACTTGTTAGTGGGCTTCTGAACACTTCAGTTCATAGGAAAGCTTGCCATAGGAATACTCTGTTACACAGACATAGCATGCACCCTAAGTATGTTTTTAATAACGTTGTGAAAGGTCAGATAATGAGAGCTTCAAGACTTAATCCAACGTATGAGGGTTACCTACAGGAATTATCTGAACTTAAGTACAGGCTTACTGAGAGATGTTATAGTGAAATTGATATTGATAGGACTGTAGTTGAAGTGAATGAACTAAGAAATTTGAGGGCACGTCCTTATTTTTCTGAGTGGGACGATGATGACCATGTCACTCGAACTACAAAATCATGTGAAGTGAGGATACCCATGTATTTCACAAAGGACATAGGGCAAGTTAGAGAGATCATTGAAAAATATTGAGATACCCTTTTACTTGATGATGATATTAGTGATATTGTAGGATCTAGACCCAAGTTCGTTTATAAGAATAAGCAGAACTTGAGACGGATGTTGTGTCATTATCCTATGGCCAACAGTGTTGTGCCTGACATTTGTGAATACAACACTGTACCATGTTATAATTGCAATCAGTGTCAATATATTGACACTGATAAGAGTTTCACGCATCCCGTCACCAAACATGAGTTTTTGTTTCATACTAAGACCAACTGTCTGAGCACCAATGTTGTCTATCTTGCTAGATGTACTTCCTGTACAGCATTTTACATTGGAAAAACTAGTAGACAGTTAAGAGAACATGTTAGAGAACATGTCACATACGTCTAGGCTCTGAACATAATGCCCTGGCTAAACATTCCAAATATATGGGAACATCTCATTCCTTTAAGTTTTGTGTTATGTTAAGGATAACTCCCAATATTAGAAGAGGGGACATTGACAATTATACACAGGAATGTGAGTTGAGATGGAGTATTCGCTGTAGAGCAGATAAGTTCCCTGGATTAAATGACAAAGTTCAACTACAGCCCATTCTATGTAAGAAGAGGCTGCTCAAGCCTAAATTGCCATAGACATTTTTTTATATATTTTTAATGCTCATTCTACATTATATATATTTTTTACTTTATTCCATTTGTTATACATATAGATATGTTTATACATATGTACTGTTAGATCTTAAACAACATATGATCACTGAGTTAATTTGAAGCGTTTTTAAATTAGTGATGTTTTGTGAGTGTTTAACTTTAAAGGTTTTACTAATTTGAAAATGTATGATGTTTTTGAACCTATCAGCAGTGATCTTCTAATATTTAAAGTGATTGTTTTACATGGAGTGTGATAGTCTGAAGAAGCCTATGGGTGAAAGCGCTTACTGTTGCGTGCAATAAATTATTCTTTTACATATACTTTTGGAGGCATTGACTTCATCTTTTGGAACTTATAGTTGGACTTTTGTTCTTTTCCTGATGATTATTTTATAAAGAAAACTAAACCAATTAACAATATGTTTTAAGGCTACCCATTATCTTAAAAACATGCAACTGCAATTTACATATATAAGAGCTTATAAAACCCCACAGTGAATACATACACCCAAAACGTTTCGTAATCTAATTGAAAGTAAAATAGGGTGAATTCTGGGTTCCTTTCATTTTGATAACCATCCCTTTATAATTCTGTGCCATTTTTTCTTAGGATTGGAAGTACAGAGACATTCTCATTAATGCCTGGAAGAAATGTGGCACTTAACTTTAATTGCCATTGCAATTCTCTGATTTCTAACTTCAACTCCCACCATCTTCCCCTAGGGCTGTAGGGCACCACATCCAAAATACCAAACCTAAACTTTGTAAAAGCTTGGTATTCTAAGCTATGTTTGTACAGAGTTGTTAAGATTAGCCCTAGAAATGGCATACAGATGTTCGTAAAATCTCTTTTTCAGTTGTCTCTCTGTTTTTCCTACATAAAAGTATCCACATTTGTCACAAATCGCTTTGTATATTATGCCTCTAGTATCACAATTCCCCTTTTTAACTGAATTACAAATTATGCACCTTGTAAAGCTACTGACTGTGGTTCCAAAATGTAAGAACATTGTTTACATGTTCCACATCTGGTTGTACCTCTCAAAGAAGGGGATGGAGTTATCACAACATGCTCAAAAAGGTGTTTAAGGTTCTTGCCTGCTTTATATACAAAATGGTGTTCATGACCTATAACTTCCATTATGTGTGGGTTTCCCTTAAATATAACACAATTTTTGGTAATTATATCTTTGATTGCTCTTGCTCCAGAACCAAAAGGAACTACCACACTTCTACAATACATCTGTATATTACCTGAACCTCCTTTGAGGGACAGCAGGGCAGTTGTCTCCCAAAAGTGGTTTGTATTTTGTTTCCCATTCTGCCATTACATCACAAATGTGACTTGTAAGGAAATGGGGATAACCCCTTTCCACAAACATTTTCGAATTGTAGCTAACTTCTACTTCAAAATTATCCAAGTTGGAACACATCCTGTCTGCCCTAACCACCTACCCCGTAAAGATATTCTTTTTAGTGTAACCAGGATGATTGCTTTGGTAATCTAAATAACTGTTGGAAAATGTATCCTTCCTATAAATTTTAGATACAAAAGTACAGTTCTCTTTGTCCTTAGATAAAGTTATATCCAGGTAATCTATACTTGCATCTGGCATGGAAGTGGAAAGTTTAAAGTATGAAGTGTAACTATTTAAATGTTCCACAAATCTCATTGGTTGTTGTCATGTCTCTTTTCACAAAATAAAGATATTATCCAAAAATTGAAAGTATGTGACCTGGTGATTGGAAAATTCGGTATTAAACACAAAATTGGATTCTTAGGCATAAAGGACTAAATTGGCATATATGGGTGCACAGTTTGCACACATTGCCACACTCAATCTGTTTAAAATATTCACCTTCAAATGTAAAATAGTTATTTACCAAAATGGTTCAGACTACTGTTTCAAGGCACAATTGCAAATGCTTCAGCTGCAACAGAAAACACATTTTTTCCTGACTAACACAGGAACAATTTTAAGAGTTCAGAGAGATATACCAGTAAACTCTAGGAGCTGTAAACTAGGAGGATACAGTGCAGGCAAGTAGTCATCAAGTGACTAATTATCTTTTCAAATGACATGACAGAAAATGTAAACTCCTCCTAGTAAAATTTACATTTGCCTTAGTTCAAATGTAAACTATAGTTTCCTAACTACCGAATTTAGAGGAGTGTTAAGTTCTTCAGTGGTGTCAATTAATAGCAGTCATCAATTTCTAAAAGGCTAGGGGTATATGTGCTAATCAATAACACATTCTCTTTGCATCTGAATAGTGCATCATGGGACATAAATACAGTTACTAGTAACTCCAAAAAAATTAAACTTTATTGCAGTGACCAAACATCCTCCATCCTAGCTCCTAAACTAAGAGACTTCATTCCTCTCTCAATCACAGACGTCCAAAAGTACTTGGCCTTCAGACAACAGCTCCAGGAACATCTCTTCACCCAAGCAAAGTGCAGCTGCACTCACTCAGGACACATTACATGAATGCTGCAGCTCTCTCAGACATCCTTTTATCCCATATTCATCCTTCTTTATCTCATCTTGTCATACCCTAACCTACTGCCTCTCATTCATCCTACTTCCCTCTTTTCTTTGCATCCCTCTTACATTTCTTCTTTCTACTTCTCTTCCATCTGCATGCCTGTGTCACCTTTTCTCTGTCTTCTCTCCATGGTATCCTTTCTTGAAACTGCTCTCTCTTGCTTTTTCTAATGTCTTCATACCTCTCTATATAATGATATGCTCCTATCAATGAAGCATAAGCCACTTTAGTCATTATGACTACATCTTATCCATAAAGCTCTGCTAAACATAATTCCATTTTTCCATCCATGTCTTGACATTAACTACTTCTTGAATTAAATGGTGTAGCCATTTGGCTTTTTTGAGAGCGAGACAGTGGTAGAAGTTAGTGATGAAGTGACAGATTTTGTATTCAATAATCTGTACCATGGCAGAGTGTTTCTTAGAGACAATGGCTACTATGGGTAGTTCATACTCAAGTTAGGCTAGAAGGACTCCTTTAACTATAGCTGGTCTGCTTAGGTGAGATACGTAGAGTGAAATTTTCCTAGCCCAGAAGGAAAGAGAAAAGAAGTGAGTTAATTTTAGACCTTGATTTCCCAATATAGGTATGGAATATTAGTGGTTGCTTTAGCCACAGACAAAGGTATTTGAAGGAAATGGTTGTGCCTATTGATATGTCACAAAGTGTAGTGATGCTGATTGACTTTGGTGATGGTTTTAGGTCATGCCAAATGGCATGCTTTCTGTTTGTGGTTACTGTGCCAGTAATTGATTGAATTAAGGTATTTTTGCAGTTGTGTTTTTTTGTTGTAAGGTGTTTGTGGCTGGACCTAAAAATTACCAAGTTATCAGCATAGAGAATGAGTTGTTCAGGAGGAAGGTATGAGGCAGTTTATTAATGAAAATAAAGAAGAGGAGCTAAAATAAAAATTTAGGGTATTTCCATTAAAAGTGGTGCAGACAGAGAGAAGGAACAACCTAATTTAACTTTGAAGTTGTTTGACAATGTCTTGGAACCAAGTGATGGACATGTTACTAATGCCAATATTCTATAGAGCGAGAGAAGGACGAAGTGGTGGTTGATTAGATCAAAGACTTTTCTGAGGTCAACAAATATTGCTCCTGTCAAGTTAACATTATCCATACTGAGGAGAATGTTGGCAATTAGGCACCAAAGTGCCATAACTGTACTATGACCTGTTTAGAATCCATGTTGCTTTAGGACAGGGAGATGGTATTACTGACTGCAGCATGACAGCCAGATACAAATGATTTTTGTAGCACCCTGTCACAAGTGGGTAGGATGGAAATAGGATGAAAGTGTGAGGGCTTTGATTGCTTACGCAGGGAGGTAACAAGGACTGTTTTTCAGATGTCTGACATATTTTTCCATACATACATGCAAACATATTTGGTAAATGAATGTTAAGGTGCCTTAGGAATACTTTCCATACCAAAATCCATTCCTACTGCAGCCCACTTATTTTTTATTCTTTTGTTGTACCCTTGCCACTCTACTATTTATCTGTCAGTTGTAAGGCACAGTTAGTTACTACTGATTTTCAGCTGCTGCATTTCCCCTGTCAGTACATATATCTCACTCCTAGCTCCCTGTCTTCTATCTCCCATCTGGGTTGACCTAATTCTATCTCCATTAGCACCTTTATACTGCTGTTTGATACATACTGCCCTTTTTTTATCTCCTACTTATGCAATCTTCCCTGTATTTCATGTTAGGGGTGAGTTGCTAGTTAGTTTAGTTTTTAACACTGCCACTGCTATTGGTATGCCCTCGTCGATTAAGAAATTTGTACTTACCTTTTGCTAATCCTGATTGTTTTTCTGCAGTACTCAATTTGATCCTGCTTGGCTTAGCCTGGCTGTGCTCACCTTTGCTCCCCACCCTACCTCCCATTTTCCATACACTCCTGACATGACTTCTTTTAAATTGGGCCTACCCCTTCCTATCCAAATTTACAACCTATCACAAGATCCCTCACTCCTACTTCCTGTAGCAATATAACCATCTCACAAGTGGACACTCACAGGCTCTCACTCCTCCCAACCACAGAAATTACATCTGCCTCGTCTGCTCTTCATACACTATTGCATGCACCTACATTTCATTATTAGTTTCCTTAATTACATTCTGTCTCTTATACCTCTAACTTCAAATATCATTGATACTCCTCCATTTCCTTTCTACTTGCCACATAATTAGAATGAACTAATAAGACAAATCTTCAATTACTTCTCTTCATTAACTCCACCTCTGCCTCTCTCCATTTCATACTACACTTCACTTCTTCCTCTTTTCTATAACCATTATTTCATGTTTCTCCAAGTATCATGTCTCTTTCTGCTATTAACATCCTATCTAAAAACTATCACTATATACTTTTATACGTATACATCTCTTCAACAGCAGTTTACTCAGCACAATTTGAAATCAGGAGTAGCTATACCAATATATCTATCTGGGTTTTTAATCTCTCATTTTGTCTATATTTTGAGCACAAATTACTTAACTACCTCTACTCTACTGAAAAATAGAACTCATACAGGACCCCTCTAAATCAGTACACTACCTCTCATAGTGTGGTGATGTCCACCCCAACTCAGGCCCTGAAAACTCACCAATTAATCTAAATAGCAAATAACCACCCCTACAAAATTGTGGCTTAACTAACCCCCCTTCAACTACCACCTCAAACAATACATTTTCCCAGGTGTACTGTCCTATCATTAAACAACTACCCATCCATACTAATGTAACTTGCAGATCAATCCTCTCACTCCATTATTCTCTCATTTGACTTCCAAAAAAAAATAATATTGTCACTATCAACCTACACAGCATTTGTAACAAAATTACAGAACTGCACGCCGGGATATTACATTAAAACCCTGATATGGCCTCAGTGGTACAGCAGTTAGCATGGTCGCCTCTCAGCAAGAGGTTCTCCTGTTCAATTCTCGGCTGGGGTGCCTTCTGTGCTGAGTCTGCATGTCCTACTGTGGTCACATGGGTTTTCTCCAGGTGCTCTGGTTTCCTCACACATTCCAAAAATATGCAGTAAGTGGATTGGACACGCTAAAGTGGCTGTAGGTAACAGTATGTGCATGAGTTAGTGATGCGAATGAATTACCATGGCAGAGATAGCCACCCGGTGGTGTAAACCTTGGCTCAAGATGATTGTCATTGCAGAAGTGACACCCCGACCCCATGTGCAAAATGGGAAAAGGGGTTGAGGATGGATGGATGGATTTTTACCATGACAGAAACCTGGTTTAAGCCTAACATTAAAGATCCTAAACTACTCCCTTCAGGCTGCAGTATTATCAGAGCTGATAGGCCACACAAAAAAGCAGGAGAGGTAGCTTTAATTTTACCAAGTTCATACAGTCTCTCTTCTTATTCACACAATATCCCAGAATTCCAAAATGCTGAAATATTAGTATCACTGCTAAAGCTTAAAAATAAACAGCTATGTTTTGTTACAATCTATATCCCACCTAGAAATAATATGACTTTAGACAAAAATCCTCTCATGGAGAACTAATAACATTCCTTATGAAAAAAAAATCATTCTAAGAGATGTAAATATTGACTGACAAAACTTTACATCACATTTTTCCTCAGCTAGTATAAACCTCTATGGCTACATACAACTTACCAAAACACACACTAGATTTAATAATAGCAGCAGTAAAGGTGCAGTTCTAGCCTGGATACATGTCTCTGACCCTAGTAAATTTAAAATGTCTGGAAACTATCCAAACTCACTTGGCGATCATCTTCCAGCCTATACCCTTAGAAATATTACCCACCAATCTACCACTCACCAACTTAAACCAACCAGAAACATTTCTAAAGTCAATAAAGACTGCTTCATCAATACATTGAAAGCCTTTAATTGGTCTGTACAAAAACGTCTTCCACTGGACAAGGCAGTCAACAGTTTTAATACCTTATTCTTAAACACTCAATACAGGTACCCACCACACTGTAAAAAAAGAGTGAAAATTAGCCATGCACCATGGCTCACTATCCAGATAAAAACTACTATGTCTAACAGAGACAAAGCTTGGAAACAATGGCTTAAATTTAAAACTCCCTATAACCTGCAACTTTATGCAGAGAATTGCACAATCTGAGAAAAAAATCAAATCAGCCTGGGTAAAATCAATATGACAGCCATCTCCAACTTCAACACAAAAATGACCCCAAAAATTCTGGACATCAATACATAACCTATTACATCTGAGCTCAGACTAAGAAGCCAACCCTTCTCATTATGGTTCTCCATCAGAAATTGCAACCAAATTCAATACCTACTTCATAGAAAGCATTACCTCCCTAACTAATAACTCTTCACCCCATCTACTGCTTCTACCACCCCATAATAGCATCCACTCCCAGAAATTCAGCAAACAGCCTAGAACAAAACCAACATTCTCCACACACCATACACACTACCATTTCCTTTACTCTCCCTTCACAACCCTCACATGAACCTAAATCACATTATATATCCATTGCTAGCAACATCTACTTATGACCTGTCTTCCCATCAATGATAAAAACACACTTCTACTTAAACTCAAACCTTGCTGCACTGCAGCTCACAACCTTCCATATGAACACCTAAAGATAACTGCCAATGCCAGAGCATATACACTCTCTATCATTATCAGCAGATCAATATCTGAACCCAATGTACCCTCACTATCAGAAAAAAAAGTATTATCCCTCTTCATAAAGGTGGCATCTTGGATGATGTCTCTAAATTTCAGCCTACTGCAATATTATCATCGCTCTCAAAAATTCTTGAAAGATGTATTCATAAGTAACTCCTCCACTGTCCTCTACAAGAATGGCTCTTATCATCAACCCAACATGGCTTCTGCTTAACACACAGTACAACTACTGGCCAGCTACCATTCACCAACACCAAAAACAACTACAGGGACTCAAGCAAACTTATTTCCTCCTTACGGCCTGCTCTGTCAAAAACTTTTGATACTGTTTCTCTTGTTAAACTCCTGTATAAACTTTTTCAACATGTACTATCCCCTTCTTCATTACTGTGGTTCAATTGCTATTTAACTGACAGGCTTCAGTTGGTAAAATGGCAGAATACTCTCTCCATATGTGCAGGTCTCCACTTAAGGCTCTGTTCTTGGTCTCCTCCTCTTTAATATCTTTATGATTGACCTCTGTACCTCTAAACAATATGCTGATGATTCTACGCTTATATGTGCATCTAATAACTTGCCTCAACTCCTCTGTATCAGGCATGAAGCTTTTTCCTCAGTTGAGAAATGGCTCCATAATGCTTAGCTACTACTCAACCTTAAAATAAAATACATAAATAAAAATAAAAAAAACAAAGTTACTGCTATTTTTTGAAAAATCACATGACTGATAAAGCAAATTTCAAAATCTTTTCACTAAACATAACTGAAATTGAAGTAGTCTCCCATACAAAACTTCTGTATATGATAACCTTAAATTTGACCAGCATCAAAAAGACTCTTCAAAAATTAGGAATGCTCTATAGACATAAAAACTTCATTAGCAACACCACAAAAAACACTCTTGCCACTACCTACCTTCTCCCATCTCTCTTATATGGTGCAGTCATCCTAATCAGCTTTCAGGCTACAGTTAAAAACAAGCTGAAGGCATAGTGCAGTCACCACTGTAATGTCGGTAAGGATTTGAATTGGCTCGAACTATCTCCCCACTTAGATTACATACATCTTATCTCCACACACGATGTTATTCACAAAACACTTAGATTACATACAGCTTATCTCCAGACGTTATTCACAAAACCAATGACTGCCCAGATTTTATTCTAATTCTCCATTCCTGTCACTCTAATACACTAATCTAACAAATAACATCTGCTCAGCATATATAATTCTCACAAATACTCTAGCCAAAGTCTCTACTCATACTCTGTTGCTAAAAATGGAATTCTATTCCTTCTGCAAATTAGATCTACCTCTAACCTCCCCAACTTCAAACAACCACTAAAACACTACCCAGATAAAACTTGTCTCTGCTTCTGCACTACTTCAGGCTGAAGTATTCCCTCCCTTCTTCCACCATCAGCATACTTTGACTATGTTCACAGAGAAGTAATTAGTAAAATATATTACCTAGACAATGAACAAATATATTTTTGCCTAGGCTATATTATCTAGTCATCTCTGTTCCAAAGATTGTACTCAGTGTGTTTAATGTTATCTCTATGAACTGCACTTGTGAGTACTTTCATCTACTGACAGTGCACTTGTTAGAGTATGCTCAACAAAATATTAAGGTTGAAAGTAATTCTGCTACAAATATGTGACATTAATAAGGTATAAAATAAAGCTTGCATAAATGTAAAAATAGAGTTTAGCAATATGTGATTAGTATCCATACTAAATGACTGTGGTTTGAACAATAAGGAATTTGCTTAATGGACATGTCTCCTACAGAATCAGCAAAAATGTATGCATTTCACACTGTCAGCAAAAAAAGCGGACTTCTTACAAACTTAAAAACAGGATGTATGCATTTCACATGGTCAGTAAAAGCAAAGATGTGAAAAACAGGATGTATGCAGCTTCTTTAAAGAATGGATCTTATGTGATTAATATATCAGGGTATAATTTAAATATGGTGGAGTATGCTGTTTTAAACTGTGGGTTAAAATTTTTGCCATCAGTTAAACCAAGATTATACGAGTTAAAAATGTATATTTTTAATTTAGTTAGAAAAATGCATCTTAAATTTTTTTTGACACTAAACGAAATGATCAAAGCATAAATATGGAAACAAATATTTGTTGTGATATGTCCTCTTCTGAGGACAGTTTTTATTTCTGAGAGTCAAATGAACATGATATTAATGGTTATACGTTGCTTGACACCAGTAAAGTTAAATATGTTAGATCATTCATTCCACCTTTTTTGCATGAAGGGATTAGGCATTTCAATTTCATGTTTAATTATGCAATGGAAAAAAGTTTTATTGAATTTAAAATGAATGATTATAATATGACAAAGAATGAAGGGAAAATGTTAAAGAACTTGAGTGATAGGCATGATATTGTGTTCAAGCCTGCTGATAAAGGCAACAAGCTAGTCATTCTAAGTAGTCAACAATATCTTGAAATGTGCAATAAACATTTAAGTGATGCTAGTGTGTATAAAAATGTTGATAATGAGATGTATTTTCAAGCTTTAAATAAATATGAGTTGCTTAACAAAGGGTATAGATTGGGCTATTTTACTATGGAGGACATTAAGAAAAGGTTCGCTACAAAGGGATGTAAGATAGCCCATTTCTATTGTCTCCCTAAAGTGCATAAATGTATGTCTAACCCCCCAGGTCGTCTCATAGTCTCAGGTAGAGAATATTTTTTTGAGTAAAATGGGACAATTTCTACATTATTTTTTACTTCCTAAAGTTGAAAATTTACCAACACATGTGAGAGACGTATTCGATTTTTTGAAAAAAATTAAAACTGTAGACTGGAACAATAAAATATTCTGGATTTCTTTAGATGTGAAAAGCCTTTATACAAATATTAGTCATAATTTTGGTTTAGAAGCAGTTAGATTCTTTTAAGGTGACTGTCCAGTTACAAAATATATTATTGAATTACTGGATTTTAGCCTACAGAATAATATTTTTTGAATTTTGTGGCAGATTATATAGACAAAATGAAGGAACGGCAATGGGGGGGCATCATTTGCCCCCACTTATGCCAATTTAAGTATGTTTTTTTTCGAGTCGATATATATCTACAGGTCACAATTTTTTATAAAATATGTCAGGAAGTATTTCAGATACATTGATCTAATTTTCTTGTGTGAGGATGGTAAATAAGAGGTTGATAGTTTTATACAAGAAATTCAGAATAATAGATTTGGACTACAATTTGATGATATTAAAATAGGTAAAAATATTTCATTTTTAGATGTAGTGTTAGATATACGTGAAGAACGTCTTAGAACTGTAGTCCACAGGAAATTTCCTAATGGGGTATTTTATTTCATGGCCCACAGTTGCCACCCTCCACATACAATTGAAGCCGTACCAGTGGGAGAGTTTGAGAGACTCTCTAGGTTGTGCAATAAGGAAGATTTGGATGTAGAAATAAATAAAAGTATGGAAATGTTTAAAAAGAAGGGTTTTAGTACTCGTATGCTAAAATAAAAGTATAGCTAAAATTTTAAATGATAAAAGTAATACTCAAGTAAGGTGTAAGCAGGGGAATGATGTGATAGATGAAAGAACAAACATGTACTTTACCACTACTTATAGTAAGTTTAGCCCTATTATGGCAAAATTGTTGCATTTTTATTGGGGTTATGTGTCCCAGTTTAAGGAGATTAAAGAAAATATAAAGGGAACACCTATTATATCATATCGAAGAGGAAGAAATCTTAAAGATTTTTTAGTTAAAACTATTTTTACTCTTCCTGTGGAAAGAGTAAATAATGGTTTAATTAATCATGGAACAAGTAGCTGTGGTAGGTGTAAAATGTGTAAATATATTACACAAAGCTTTAATAAAATGAATGGAATAAAATTTCAGGTCAATGGCAGTTTTAGCTGCAATACGGAGGATATTATTTATGCCCTGAGCTGTTCTTGTCAGAAGTTTTATATAGGACAGAGTAAGAGAGCTTTTAAAGTAAGACTGATGGAACACCTCAGGGATATAAAAAATGACAAGCATGAGAGTTCTGTAGCAATACATTTAAACCAAGTACATGGGGGGTAACATAGAAGATCTTAAAGCGTCTTTAAAAAAAAATAAAAGTGTATGCTGATGGTGATGAATCTTTAAAAAATTAATTGTTGGTCAAAGAATCTATTTATATTTTAAAATATATTACTATGTTTCCTAGTGGGTTGAATGCAGAAATGAATTGGAAATGTTTAATGAACTGAATAATTGTTTTATTGATTAATTAACTGGTGTATATATAGGCAGGTGTATTATCTTGTAACATTGTACTCCTTGAAGGCTACTGTAGCTGAGACGTCAGAGACATTAAAGCTATTGGTGTGGATTTCCTTGCCCTGTGGTCTTTTTGTGCATTTGGATTGTGCTGCATCTTTTGTGGTTTTACAACCACTAAAACACTACCTAGATAAAACTTGGCTCTGCTTCTGAAGTAGTCCCTCCCTTCTTCCACCATCAGCATACTTTGACTATGTTCACAGAGAAGTAATAAGTAAAATCTATTACCTAGACAATGAACAAATATATTTTTGCCTAGGCTATATTATCTAGTCATTTCTGTTCCAAAGATTGTACTCAGTGTGTTTAATGCTATCTCTATGAACTGCACCTTGTGAGTACTTTCATCTACTGACAGTGCACTTGTTAGGGTATGCTCAACAAAATATTAAGGTCGAAAGTAATTCTGCTACAAATATGTGACATTAATAAGGTATAAAATAAAGCTTGCTTAAGTGTAGAAATAGAGTTTAGCAATATGTGATTAGCATCCATACTAAATGACTGTGGTTTGAGCAATAAGGAATTTGCTTAACGGACATGTCTCCTACAGAATCAGCAAAAATGTATGCATTTCACACTGCCAGCGAAAAAGCTGACTTCTTACAGACTTAAAAACATTATGTATGCATTTCACATGGTCAGTAAAAGCAAAGATGTGAAAACAGGATGTATGCAGTTAACATTGTCAGTAAAAGCAAAGATGTGAAAAACAGGATGTATGCAGCTTCTTTAAAGAATGGACAACAGGACACGATTCTAACCTATGACACTGTTAACTAAGAAAGCTTGAATGATCAAGTCAGCATTTGTTCACAATGTGTTTCCTTAAAAGACTATATCAGCACGACAGGATGAAAACATGTTTTTCTGCAAACACCAGCAAAAAGATGTTATCATACAAAGTCCAAAATAGAGTACCATGGAAGAAAACAGGATGAAAAACTACTATAAAGAGACTATAGCAGATAACATTGTTAGAGATGTTTGTTTTGTACTGTAGCTCTCGTATCATCCATGCTGTTTGAGAAGTAAAGTAGAACAGTACCTGAAGCTGCAACAGTAGTTTATGTGATTTGTTATAAAAAGTCTTATTGGTTACTGTTTTTAAAGTGACAGAGTTTTAGGTGCTGCATCAGTGTACACTCTGCAAGTTTCTGTGGGCAACAGACTGTGAATGCAATTATAACTAAACTTTGATTTCAGCAGAACCCAGCCAGCAAGACTGGGTGTCTTAAGAAGACTTCGGATCTATCACAGTAAGCAGCACCATTTTTCAATGGCAAGCTAGCCTGCATTCAAACACAGAGGGAGTGGTAAGCCCTGCAGAGGGTCACTTCAGTCAAACTGCAGTAACTAACATTTGTACATATGTGTAAATCCTAAACAGAAGTTCTCCAGTTTATGCAGCTTGCAGCAGTAAAGTTTCTCAAATGTCAGAATTCAGATTGAGCCTGAAGTCCAGGAAAGTCGCACTGTCATTAATTCTTCAAGAAAAGGTGGACATCTACTATACACAGCAGTTCGCTGCCTGTTGTGTTTCACCAGCTTCTCGAGTAATTCTGAAAATTTTCCAGCCATCAGCAACAGCCTGATCACCTGTTTTCTTGCTAACTGGTAAGACTTTTTTCCTATGTCACATTTTTGGTATGGATGCTATTAGGCAGAATTCAAGCAAGTATAAGCCAAGCTTTACTCTTAATGTAGCAGAACAACCAGATAAAATCTGGAATAAATTGCAATGTTGGTATACACAGCACATTAGTAAATGTAAAACCTTATTAGGGCAAGTTGACATACAGGCATTATGCAAATGGATTGTAACATTTTTCTGGCATTTGCAACAGAAAAATGAAGTATATCAAAGTAAATGTTTATTGTGTGATTCAACAGAAACTGTATTTTGTGTGCCATGCCATAAAAAAGTACTGCATGATATTGCTAAAAAATTAGACTGTGAAAACAAACCTTTTCACGATAAAGAATTAACTAAGGGTAACGTGTCTTCATTATATCCAGATGTAAAGCAGTTATGTCCTGTTAGTACATTAATTTCTGAATTACAATAGCAGCCACATCTGTTATTGACAGAATCCTCTGTAGATCTTGTGACACTCTTTAAAAATTATGTACAAGTGTGGAATGATTCCCGACTACACATACAGATCAGGACAGAAACAAGGCTTATGATACATTGACAGAAGAATTTAATAAATTCTTAAAAGATAAACAAGGTGAGTTTAAAAAGTTCAGGAATGACATCCAAGACCTCTGTCAAAGTGCATAGGAGCCCTACAGTCAACAGAGGAATCTAATATCAGGTATCATACATTACAGACATAAATGACAGACCTTAAACAGTGTTTGAAGGAAATGGAAGAAGAATAGATGAATTAAGAGAGACTAACCTGCAAATACTGTCTTGATATCCCAGCTTAAGGAAGAGTTAAAAAATACAAAACCAGTCCAAATTATAGAACAGGGACAGGGAACCACTACAGATTTGTATACACAGTCCAGGTTATCACAGAGTTTACCACAGTGGAATGATAAAAAGGCATATTTTATAACATGCTTGCATTTGAAGAATGGGTGGCATACACAGCAGGATCTGGTATATGGACAAATGCATTACTTAGAAATTTCTGGATTGTCATACCCAAATGTTTTAAAACTTTCATTCAGTTAAAGCAAGATGCTTCTCAGTTAAACACTAAAGTAGGACGTATGACAGCTGTTCTAATGGCATTTACACAATGGCAGCCGCTCACAGCTAAGTTATTAGATTATTTCAAAATTACTATTACAGATAAATTAATGGAACAAAGTGAACATTTTAGGCTTGTCTTTCAAATCATATATCAAAAATCAGACATGATGATCAAACATGGGAAAAAGAGAAATACAAAAACAGCTAATGCATTGCTTTTTAGAGCAAGTCAAAGGGGTTCCAGGGGATATTAAATGTATCTATGAAGAAAATGCTGATACCCTCACTGATTTGGTACAAAAACTAATGAGGGATGGACTATGGTTGATGATAGGACATTATACTCACAGCATATCTTTGCATTTGAAGATGATAGTGAGCCATTTGAGATAATTGGTGAAGTAAAAAACAGGGGAAGGCAACAGTGGTGTGATCAACCTCCAGCAGAAAGAGCTGCAACTGCACCACCAGCTCCTGCCTCTATGTCTATAGCACCAGGTGCAGGCACAGATAATGAACAAAAGGCACCAATATGCTTCTTTTGTAAAAAAAAAATAGGACGTTAAGCAAAATTGTGATCATTACAAAGCCTGGCATAAAAAGAAGGAAGAACAAGGGGTGTTGCCAAAAAAATTACAAGAAAAGTCAGAAAAGCAGGATTATGTACAAAAACCTTACAATATTGGTAAAAATAGCTATAAGGGCCATCAGTATACAGGAAAAGGGAAATTATGCCCTGTAGATTTTCAAGCAGTTTCACCTGTAAATCTGAAACATTTGATAGAACAGGCAGAGGGAATAGCTAGGCAACAGTTAAGAAAAGAGATTGAAAAGCCTAAATATGGAGATCACTCAGACACAGAGGAAGATGACAAGCAAAAACATGAGGTATGTCACATTGCATCTGACAATAAAGGGGAGGATGAGTGGATCTCCTTACAACAGGGATGTTACCCCCTACTCTGGTATCTTTCCTGACCACTTTTAAAAAGGGTCAAGATGGATGACCACTGATTGATATCTGGGTAGAGGGGTCATGAATGTCTTATTAGACACATGAGCAGCAGTATCTGTCACAGACAAGTTACCTGTGAATCCTATAAAAAAAGTTTGCATTTCAGCATTTAATGGCACAGGATGCTATGCAGTGAGTAGCCAAAATGTGGACATAAAGTTTAGCCAAGAGGGACAGACATGGAAGGGTTCATTTTTAATGCATCCATCTTGCTCAAATACCATTATTGGTATGGACATTTTAGGGCCTTTGGGCATAGTAACTGATCTACCTAATGGAATTCTGTGGATATGAGACCAGTAAAAAGGAGAGGAAGAGCAAAGTACATGTTGCTATGCAATCTCTATACCTGAAAATCCTGACAAACCTACAGGATATATAAATACAGACAGTGAGGATGTGTGGAAGTATTTACAACAGCAATTCCCAAATCTGTGGTCGAAGGGTCCCAGTGATTGTGGGAAACTAGAAAGCCCAGTAAGGGAAGGAAGTGATCAAGACTATATACCACCTTTTCAAAAACAATATCCTATTCCTATGGCGGCAGAAGAACATATGGAAAAATGTATTGCAGAATGGGAAAAGGAAGGGATTATACAAAAGGGCAACAGTTCTACAAATTCACCAATCTGGCCAGTCAAGAAAAAAGATGCTAGTTATCGTCTTGTTATTGATTTACAGAAGGTTCATAGGTAGGTACTAGGCTATCTGCCCTAGGGCATTTATAAGCCTAGCCAGAATGTTGGCTTTCACCTCCCTTTTAGACTAGATTCCTGAGCCTCTGTCCAGCAGGGCCAAAGAAGTGATCGCAGGAGTAAATTTACGATTACCCATCCACTCATCAAGATTTCTCTTGAAGAGTGTCAGCGAGGGGCTCTATCTAACATGGACTTTGATTCTATTCCAGAGCGAGGGAAGCCTTTGGGATATGAATCTACCCTCCAGTATGTCCTGTTTATTGTTGTGCTAAGGTTTAAATCCCTGGAGTGTGTAGTTCTAACAGAACTGGTTTTCTTGAGGTGGAGCATGTCCAACAGTTCAGGGTTAGACATGGCCTTGAATGTCAGGGAGACGTCCCCTCTGAGTAGGCGGTAAGCAACTGAGTAGAGTTGGAGCTTCTTTAGTTGAGCTGCATAGGGCATCTGTTTGAGGCCCACAATCCTCTTGGTGAGGTATTTTTGAGGTCTCTCCAGTTGTTGCAAGTGTCGGGTAAGGTACATCCCAAATGGGGCATTGTACTCAATTATGGGCCTGATGAGTAGAGGGGCACAATGACCTCTCGATCTAGATGTGAACACTTTTGTGATTAGGTGAGCTATATAGAAGTTTTTTCTAATAACTTTGGCAATGTGATTGTCAAAGGAGAGGCTACTATCTACTTGGGTCCCCAGATCCCTAATTACTTCTTCGGTACTTAGTGGATTACCTCCTATGTGGTAGTTTGTGGGCACTTTGTTTTTTCCAAAGGGGATGACTATGCACTTTTTGGCATTTAGCTTGAGGCCATGGTTCTGACACCAGGTATCCGTCTCCGTAAGGTCCTTCTGGAGGATGCTTATGTCAGCTGGAGAGTCTATTATGGCTCCCAGTTTGCAATTGTCTGCGAACTTGGTAAGCCACAGTCCTCCTGTGTTTGCCTGTACCTCAGAGAAGTAAATACCGAACAACAGGGGTCCCAGGACTGAGCCCTGTGGGACACCACTTGTAACCAGTTTAGAGTCGGACATGGCACCCGTAACTCTGACCATGTGAGTTCTATCCCTGAGCCAGTCTGCAACCCATCTTGTGACATATGGGTTAATATTTAAGCTAGTAAGCTTATTTATGATGCCAGCGTGGGGTATTGTGTTGAAAGCCTTTGCGAGGTCCAGGTAGGCTGTGTGGACTACCTTTCCCTCATCTATGGCTTTGGTAACTGTTTTGAAGAAGTCAACTAGATTTAAGAGGCAAGATCTGCCGTTAACAAAGCAAAATTGGGTAGGGTACAGTGTTTGGAGGTTCCCAATGTCTTTGTTTATGAGATCCATGATGATGCGCTCCATAGCCTTGCAGACCAGGCTAGGTAGGCTTATAGGGCGATAGTTCCCAGGATCCGCTGTGGTGCCACCTTTGTGAAGCGGGATCACTGTTGCTGTAAGCCATTCTTTGGGTACATAACCTGTGGTAAGGCTGAGTTGGAACAGTGAATTTATGTGAGGGTTTAGTTCATTTTAGAGCTCTTGTAAGACACAGCCCGGGATACCATCCGGTCCCATTGATGCTGTGTTTTTTACTTTGGAGAGGGCTGCTTTCACCTGTGTGCCTGTGATGTCTGGGGGACTGCATTGTTCTGGGATAGACACTGGCTCTTTTTGGGGGGGAGGGGGTAAAGTTTGAACTGAACCTGTCCGCCAGGATGTTGACAATGTCAGTGGGTTCAGTGTATTTTGTGCCATTTTGCACCAGCTCAGAGCATATCTGAGAGTTGCCACCCAGATTCTTGACGTAACTAAAGAACGCCTTGTGATTATCTTTAGAGTCTTTGGCAATTTTTCTTTCAAAGCTAGCTTTTGATGATTTTATGAGGGATCAAAGTTTCTTACTAGTACTGATCAGGGATGCCTTCCCTTTTTGGGATTTTGCCTTTTCATGTAATAGTTTCCTCCTTCTGTTGTATAGCTTATTTATGGCCAGGGTCCACCAGACTGGTCTCCTGTTTTTGGAGGAGTGAGTCTTGGTTTTACTTGGGATGGCACGATCCATACATTCCTGTAGGTGCTCACAGAGTGCAACTGTAAAGGATTCTGCGGTTTGGGTAGCATTTTCCATATGCCCAGGGGCTTTGAAACTTTCTACCTCGGTCTTGAGAAGTGTGAAGTTTGCTTTTGCAAAATTTTTCACAGTGGTTTCCTTGGCTGGGGGGGGGGGTTAGGATGTGGATGTCCATTGTGATTAGTTTATGGTCTGATCTTACCAACGAGGGGTTTACCTCTGGTATGGAACATTTAGCCCCCATGTTGGTGATGACCAAGTCCAATATGTTATCCCCTCTTGTGGGAGTGGTGACCAGTTGTTCCAAGACATTTGAGTTTATAAACTCAAGGAACCATTGGGCAAAAGAGTTGGGGCTTGAGTAGTTTTCCCAGTCAATGGTTGGGTAGTTGAAGTCCCCCAATGTCATGGTGTTTGGTGAGACCTTCATATTTTTCAATGTTCTCAGGAATGCTGAGTGGGGGTCCTGAGTCAGGGTGGGTGATCTGTAGCAGGCTACAAACTGAAAAGCAGTTTTACCTACTGTTAGTTGCACATGGATGATCTCCGCTACTTCATGCAGTGCCACTAACCTGGAGATGTGGGTATCCTTGATGAAGATTGATATTCCCCCACCTTTAGTATTTCAGTCTGAGTTCTGGGACCAAAAAGAATGGTATGAGTCGAATCCTGGTAATGCTGGGGTGCTCTCTGGAGCCTTGAACCAGGTTTCTGTTACTGCACAGATATCGATTTTCTCCATACTGAGGAGTGCCTCGAGTGCGTGCATCTTGAGATTTAGACTTCTGGTGTTGAGTAGCATTACCCTCAGTTTTTTGTTTCTGGTATTGTCTATGGAGGTGGGTTTGTCTTTTGAGCCTTGCCTAAAAAAGGCACTATGGGGGTGGCAAGAGCCTTTGCCAGTATTCGAAAGCCTAAGGGTGACAGGTGCAAGCCGTCCCTAGTGAAGCAACGTGGCTTGTCAAGCATGTCATCCCAGGCTGACAGACACTGGATCCCCTTAGAATGACACCAATAGGTTAGCCAGTTGTTAAAATTGATCATTTTGTCTTTATACTGTGGCATCATTCTTGGCGAGGGTAAGATGCTACTCGGAGTCAGGGTCATACCAGCCTGGGATACTTGATCACAGAGCTCCTCTATGTCTCTTTTCATGTAGTCCAGTGAGGTACGTCTCAGGTCATTCACACCAACATGGACAATGACAGAGTCATATTTGTACCTGCTGTGGAGTGACCTGAGTGCTTGTGTTATGTGGCGGATCCTGGCACCCGACAGGCAGCTTATAGTGACCTTCTCCTTGTTCAGTCTGGTGAGTGGGACGTCAGTGTGCTTGACAACAGAGTCTCCAATTACTAGTGTACTAGGTGTGTTATTTAGCCTTGGGGGCTGCGACTGCGTGGCACACTGACTTTGTGAAGTATGTGATAAGTGAAGGTTGTTGTATGGTAGTGGTTGCTTGGATGTCTGCTTTGGAGGTCTCTGTTGTTTTGGCAGATTTTTATTTAGAGCCTCCACGTAAGTTTTTGTGAGTTTATGAGTCTTGTTTGCTGGTGTGATTTGTCTGTGTGAGACTGGTTGTGTGGTGCGAGTGTCTTCCTTCACCTCCTGACTGACTGTGCCAGTCTTGGGTTGAGAGAGCCCGGCCTCCAGTTTGGCTGTATAGTTGCATCTCTCACATATATTTGTGTTTGTTGGAAGGAGGAGAGGGTTGTGTGTGTACATAAGGCAATTGTAACATTGCCTCAGGATTCCCAGATTCACCAACTGGACTGAAGAGTATACCTGAAACTGTGATTTGGACATACCTAGATGGTTTAAAGAACTGATTTATTGATCGTCTGGAATGGACGAATAGGGAGCCTTGTACTTCTGTATAATATAGGGGGGTGTAGTGCTAAGATTAGTTAGTACTTACTGAGAAATATGAGCAAGTGCTGGGCTGTAGAATGAAGGTTGAGTGCTTATTTTTGTAAGTTTGACTAGTTCTAAGGGAAAAATTGAAGAGCAGACTTTGTGGAGCCGGGAGTAGTTAAAAACTGCTTAAATGGCGCTGCGTGATGTTGCACGATGCGCAAGATCTCGCAAAACCGCGCTAAAGCGGGTTTTAAGGCAGGGAGTTTCAAAGAGATAGGAAATGGCCCAAAACGGCCAATAAGCTACAAGTTACTTGGCTGAGACCACTCATCCAGGGACAGATAGGCTGCTCAAAGCTCCCCACTCTCACTGGTGAACAGAGAAGCTTCCTCCTATCCAAGTAAGGATATAGGCAACACAGGAACTATAACACAGCCTAGAATTCAGCAAAAGCTGAAAACTGGACTATTCTAGTTCAGAAAAGGAGAGAAACAAGGATATATATATATTTTTTTTCTAAACAGAAACTAGGCACAAGAACACAGGAAATGCTTTAAATCGGCTAGCGCACTTGAGTGTGTAGCCTACAACACTTAAATAAGGCAGAAATACAGATCTCAGATAGTCAGAAAACTCACTTTTCGGTGAGAATATGCAGTTGCAGTTAGGAAGGTAGGAAAAAATATTTAAATCTTTTTAAAGTCTCTCTTTTCGCTCTCCGCTGCTTGTAGAACTCTGCAGGACACCAGGAGTCCCAGAGTTGGCTGCACATATTAAGCCACAAAGTAAGTGATTTACAGTAATAGATTTAACAAATGGCTTTTTTGCAGTACCACTTAGAAAAAAAGATTAGCCAAGATTTGCCTTTACATTTAAAAACCAGCAACATGTCATAACAAGGTTACCACAAAGATTTCAAAATAGTCCAGTAGTTATTTTTTCATTAGACAGTAGGATCCATTCTACAACATTTGGAAAAGGATGAGTCAGTGTTACATTACATTGATGACATGTTGATTCAGTCAGAGACAGTAGAAGAGCATGTATGGCTTCTTAAGAGAGTTTTTCATTCTCTACAGCAGGCAGGGTTTAAGGTTAAAAGTGAAAAAAAAAGTTTGTCACAAGAAGTCAGGTTTCTAGGTACTATTATAAAACCGACAGGAAGGTCTCCTTGCCCTATGCGTGTGCAAGGCATTTTACAAATGGAAAAAGCACTGACTACAGCAGACCTACATAAATTCATGGGAATCATGAATTACAACAAGGAATTTATAGAGATTATGCAGCCGTGGATGCTCTCCTATACAAAATGTTACAGGAACAAAAGAACTCCACCTTTTTAGAGTGGGGACCCCATGAAGAGGAGGCATTTTCACAAACAGAAGTAAAATTAGCACAAGCTACAGAATTAACAGCACCCACACCAAAGTTACCATTTGTACTACAAGCAGCAGCAGGGAAAAATACGCTGCATGTGGTATTGCTACAGGAATAGCTACATGGTATCAACAATAGAATGGAAAAAACATTACGTCCAATAACTTTCTGTAGTAGGAAGATGACGCCAGTAGAACTGGGCTACCACCCACGTATACAGCAATTATTAGTCATTTACTGGGGTATTAAGCAAACTGAATATCTAACTGCATTTTCCAGCATTATAGTGCAAACACCACATCACACAGTAAAAGCTCTGATAGACAATTTTGAAATGAATAAAATTACAGATGGTATTAGTCAGGCAGTCTTTGCAAAATGGATGGCACTTTTCAGAATGAAAACTGTCACTATACAGACAGGGGACAGATACTATTTGTCCAATTATATGGGATATGAAAGGAAACAGCATACATGTTTAGAAAAGATAATGTCATCTGATGTGCAATTTTTGGCATCTGATTTTGATCACTTTAAGCCATCCATCTTTGTGGATGGAGCATGATATTGGGACAAAGCCAGATACTGGACAGAATTTACCATAGTTCCAGAGAATCCACAAATGGGTTCTCCCAAACTAATCAAGTTATCAGGACACATGTCAGCTCAAAGAGCTGTACTGGAGGCAGTACTATATGTGCTAAAGTATTACAACCCTGTTAACATTTTTTCAGATAGTGCTTATGTAGTAAATTCTTTAAGTCTGTATATGGAAACCTGGGTAAGGCGAGGATTTGTAGATAGTGCAGGTAAACCATTACGGCATGCTTAAGTATTAAAAGGTATATTTAAAGTTATAACACTATCAAATCAACAGGGACAGTACAGCATTTTGAAAGTAAAAGCACATCAAAGGCCAACCAGTGAAACTTACAGGTGAAATGTGTTAGCTGATACTTTGGCAAAACAAGCAGCACAAAATGGAAAAGAACTTCCAGAATATGAATATGCCATTGTAGAAGTTAGTGTCTTAAAAGAGTTAGATGAAGAGTCAATAGAAAAAGATCTTGTAAATATACAAACAGGGCTTAAAAGAAGAAACTGATCAGTGCAAACTAGCAGGTATACCAGCAAAGGAGTACTATGTATACACTACTTCCAAGGGGTTACAGTTTCCATATGTAACCATTTCAGTTGGCATGCCAGTTGGTCAAGTTAAATCACCAAATACTGGGACATGTAGGAGCTGATAAGCTATGGGCAGTTGTAAAAGAAAAGTATTGGAACCCAGATTTAAAAAAGTTCTGCAAACCAATTGTAGAAGAATGTTTAATCTGTCTGCAGATAAATGCTAAAAGCAAAAGGCCTCAGTTACATCGGGTGCAGCCAGCAGATGGGCCACGGTATGCAGTTCAAATAGATTATGCAGGTCCTTTGCCAACAACAAAGGGTGATTATAGATACCAACTGGTAGTAGTGGATGTTTTCACAAAATGGGTAAAAGCAATTCCTGCCAAAAAAATAACAGCAAAAGCAATTGCAGAAGCTTTATGGAAAAATATATATTTGCCATTGGGGATGGCCACGGGTCACAGAGTCAGACAATGGCCCACAATTTGTTAGTGATCTCATTAAACAAATGTGTAATTTGTTAGACATGCAGCAAAGGTTTCATGTATCATTCCATCCACAATCTAACGGCATTGTAGAACGTATGAATCGGACATTAAAAGAACGTCTAAAAAAGGCATGGTTAGAAAAGGGCAATACATGGATACATCATCTGCCTGGTATTTTAATGGGTATTCGAGAAACACCAATCAGCAAAACAGGCATTTCCCTGTATGAAATAATGACAGGCTGCAAAATGCCCATACAATTGCCATTTGACCCAGATATACCTAATGGTAGGCCCATGCTAGAAACCAGCAAACATCAGGAATGGCTAAAACAACTTACTACCATATGTGACTATAATGCAAGGAAACAGGCGTTCCATCTATGGAAAAAGGTGCCAATATTACCAGCTGAAGAAAACCTTCCCTGCGCAACAAAAGTACTGGTAAAAATGTTCCAAACAGAAGGACCATGTGCTAGCAATTGGCAAGGCCCTTTTGAAATAGTGGAACAAAATGGACCATTAGTGTACAAAATCAAAGGTAAAAAGAAAAACAGAACAATGTTGGTACATAAAGATCAACTAAGAATGATCAAAAACAGTGAGCAATGTAAATCTGATTACGTGTATTCTCTTGTAGGTTTCCAACAGAAAAAAAAAACATAATGAAATTGACATGGTTTAATGTGCATCCTTTTGGAAATCCAGTTCTGGATGACCAAAGGCACAATCAATCGACAATGGAAATTTTATTTAAAGGATGTTTTTTTTTTAAAAATAATAATTGTCATACTAATTATCATTGTATTGCTTAGCATTAAATTGTATTTACAACCTGTTAATGAAACCATAAAATTACATAAAAAAGAAAGTAAAGAAATGTGGAAAAGTGAACAAGACTGGCCACCATCTTTTAATACCTTTTTGGCAAGACAATGTTGGCATGCAAAATGCATGAATGTTTCTAATTGTTGGGTATGTAGTTTAATACCAAAAATAACAAGGGTTATGCCTTTAATACCTATTCCACTAAATTCCCTTAGTAGTTGGAGGGTATTAATAAATGAGACAGGAGATCAAATAATAATTGTACAGCTACGTAAAGAATACAGTTATCTGCTATAGTGCAGGGAATCCCATTTTCAACAAAATGGAACTGTTCCAGTGGGTAATAGTAATTGCATTCAAACAATTGAAATGATAAACTTTCACAACCACATACCAGTACATGGAGTATTTTTTCATGCTTTTTCTATTTTAATACCGGTTAAAGGTCAGTTAATATTAAGTGGCACTGCAGTGCTTCATTTTTCACAAAATGATAAAAACAAGTGTAAAACCAATATTACATGTTGGTGAAGTAAAACAGATACAAACTTTACAGTTGTACATGATAAAACTCCTACTGTGGGGTAAATAAAGGGTAGTCTGGTAAACACCAGTGTTGCTCTGTCAAATGGGTTATATTAGATCTGTGGCAAAAATGCTTATAAATGGTTACCGATGGGATGGCACCTGTTATATAGGGTTAGTGGTACCAGCAATGCATCATGTAAAAGAATTACCAAGAGGAAGCATTAGAAATGCAAAAAAAGAAATGGGCTATATTACCTGTGATTAAAAGTCCAGAAAATCCAGTAGACACCTTAGATACATCACGTATCTATCATCAAAATCTTGATTATATTAAATTAAAAGATATGGATTTAGGAGATGATGTAATCTCTGGAGCAGGTATTTCCCCTTGGTATGGGGCTGCAAAAGCCATCTGGGAGCTGAGAAAACTATCCAAACTAGTTGAGGTATTGGCAAATGTCACTTTCAATGCAGTCCTTGACATTACTGTCAAAATGACAGCTATACGAATTATGGTTTTACAAAATCGAATGGCATTAGATTACATACTGGCATCCTAAGGGGGTACATGTGCTTTAATAGAAGAACAATGTTGTACATTTATTACAGACAAAACAGAATCTGTAAAAGCACATTTAGAAGTGATTGCACAAGTGTCTCAACATACAAGAAAAAAACTGGAATGATGATTGGAGTGAATGGTTTAGTAGTCTATTTCGAGGATGGACAGGAACGATCATTATATTTTTAATTTCTTTTATTGTTATTGTAGTGCTTGGTTGCATATTATTTACATGCATAAGTCTGCTTAACAAGAGCTAGTTAAGTTACTGTTAACTGTCATGATGAAAAAGTATTATCAAATAATGCTGAATTTGCATCCCTGGTTTAAAATAAAACAAAAGAGGGAATTGTTAGAGTATGCTCAACAAAATTTTAAGGTTGAAAGTATTTTGCTACAAATATCTAACATAAATAAGGTATACAATAAATCTTGCTTAAATGTAGAAATAGAATTTAGCAATATGTGATTAGCATCCATACTAAATGACTGTGCCTTGAAAAATAAGGAATTTGCTTAACGGACATGTCTCCTACAGAATAAGCAAAAATCTATGCATTTCGCACTGCCAACAAAAAAGCTGGTTTCTTACAGACTTAAAAATAGGATGTATGCATTTCATATGGTCAGTGAAAGAAAGATGTGAAAAACAGGATGTATGCACTTCACATTGTCACTAAAAGCAAAGATGTGAAAAACAGGATGTATGCAGCTTCTTTAAAGAATGGACAACATGACATGTTTCTATCATATGATACTGTTAACTAAGGAATTTTGAATGATCAAGTCAGCATTTGTCCACACAGTGTTTCCTTAAAAGACAATATCAGCATTACAGGATGATTTTCTGCAAACACCAGTAAAAGATGTTATCATACAAAGTCCAAAATAGAGTACCATGGAAAAAAACAGGATGTAAAACTACTATAAAGAGACTATAGCAGATAACATTGTTAGAGATATTTGTTTTGTATCTCTCATATCATCCATGCTGTTTGAGAAGTAAAGTAGAACAGTACCTGAAGCTGCAACAGTAGTTTGTGTGATTTGTTATACAAAGTCTTTTATTGGTTACTGTTTTTAAAGTTACAGAGTTTTAGGTGCTGCATCAGTGTACACTCTGCAAGTTTCTGTGGACAACAGACTGTGAATGCAATTATAACTAAACTTTGATTTCAGCAGAACCCAGCCAGCAAGACTGGGTGTCTTAAGAAGACTTCGGATCCATCACAGTAAGCAGCACCTTACCATTAATTTGTTTTTACTTAGTTAATATGTCATTCTTATGTATTAGACTTCATAACTTTATTTAACTCTAATCATATTATGTCAATGTGGAGCTTTTCTCTTCAGGCCTCCATTGAAAATGGGATATCATCCCAGCCGGACTTTCCCATTAAACAAATGTCAAATAAAGAAAATCAAAAAAATAAGTGGTGAAGAGGCTGGGTTGGAAATTTCCTAGATTGGTAGATAAACTGGGGAGAAATGTGGCTTGAACTGAAAGGGAAGCTGTGGGCATGTTTTCAAGTAGGCTACTGATTACTTTATGTGAGTTTTTTTGAGTTGTAGTGGGGTGAAGGGAAAGTGCTCTGGGAAAGTGAAGAGGGGAGTAGAGATGCTGCTGCTTACAGTTCAGGGATAGTGGTTACTTTCTCTGACAAAAGTCAGGACAGGCGATTGGTCCTTGATTATTGTGTCTTAGGTTTAGAGAGGCATTGCTGTCAGGGGATTTGTGTTCATTGAGCAAACTGATCTTGGCCCACAACTGTTTGAGTAACCAATTCAAGTGGATGAGTAACTAACAAAGAACTTATTGCAACAGTACATTATTTGCATCAGGAATGGTATTCAAATGTGCTAGCTATTCAGGCATCTCTAGCCATTCCCCAATCTGGTGATTAGCTAAACTTTTTAGTTGAAGAGCTCCATGAATGCACTGAAGAATGATCAGTTTCTGCCGATTGTGCCCCCTAGCTCTTTTCACCCAGGGCAGTTGCCACTTTCACTCCACCCTAGCTACACTCACCACTGATGGTAACTGTCATCTACAAAACAGAAGCTCTAGCACTTCAGTTTCTCTAACATCAGCTTTCTGGACAGAATGGCAAACTTGTAAGCTGTCCCCATTTTTTACAAGTTTTACAGATCTTTCTTAAAGCTAGACATTGTGATGAGTCAGCTAGGTGGCGTATTCAATAACTGTAGTAACATCTGTAGTCTGAACACTTCACTATGTGCCTTTGCGACCCTCTGTTTCTTTTATACCTCTAGTTTATGTACAAAAAGCTCTGCATGTTTTGTTAGTTCACTTTGTTAACATTTTCAATCAGTGTAGCAACTTATGTTTTGTCTAAGTTTAGGACAGGCTTGAAAGACAGACCTTCACAAATCAAGTGACTGTTGCCTATCTCAACCAGCTGGTCTCTCATCATTTCATCTCATCAGAAGCATATACAAACAGAATTTTGTGCAGAGAAGCCAAACATTGTGCACTGTTTCACCTTGTTATTGCTCAATTGTGCAATGTTTCACCTTGCTATTGCTCACATCACTGAACTTTATGTCTCTCAGCAATCACATTTACTTTTGGGACAAAATATACTTCAACACAGGAATTTAGCTTAAGTATTGATCGATTTTCATTTTATTTTTACTAGAAAATTAAATCTAATCTTGTGGTTTAATGATAAAAGAGATGGTCTAGGAGGTCTCCAACCTCAAAAAATTTTCAATAAGAAAATACTTTTAACTCACCAATTGACCCTTTAATATCTCAGTTTGAGAAGGTGTTTACAACTAATCAGGAAAACCCTGAACTCAAAATGAGAGAGGACTGCTTAATGCACTACTCAATGACTGCAGATACAGGTTACTTTCAACTGGACAAGAGTCAGCAGAATGTTTTTTTAGATAACTAATGTGTATGACATAGTCAGCTTAGCATACAGAATTACTGACAATGTGGCACATGATATGTTACTACTGCATCAAATTACCCCATGTACCTACATTTTGTAAAAGTGAAAATATAACATTATACCACAACTTTAAACACGTACATGCATACAAATATTCAAGAATGGGTGTTAATGGCCTTCTAGCCAACCAATATACCAAAACACTTGTTCCCATAATAAGTGTCCAGGCTGTTCTTAAAAATATCTAAACTAGTACTTGCTTTAATGTAATTTGGTAATCTGTTCCATATATCAACTGCTCTCTCAGAGAAACAATTTGTACATTTCTCATTTCTAGAGAATCTTCTACATAGGTTGTCTTATGATTTTCTACTGCTTTTGATAACTCCAAACATTCCCAGAGATAGCCATCTATAAATGCCCCATATACCTGAATAAGATCCTCTTTTAGATATCTATAACAGAAACTATTCAAGTTCAGATATTTATAACTTAAATTTTCACATCCAAGAATGCCCTTGGTATATTTATGTTGTATTCTTTCCAGTTTACTCATACTTTTCTTCTTATACGGTTTCCATACTGTTATGCCATACTCAAGTTTGGGTGTAATGTAACCAACAAACAATGACTTCATTATTTCTTATTTCCTAGCCTTTATAAATCTCTTTATACAACCTATAGTTCTATAACTATCAATAACCAATTTGTTGAAATGATTAGAAAAACTCAAAGCTGGATCTACCCATATACTCACATCCTTAAATGACTCTACAGTGTCAATCACTGTGTGGTACATGAGTGGAAAAACAAACCGTAAAGTCTAGATCAAAATCCCAAGAAAAACGGCTGTGTCAGCGTACATGGTGTATATCCAAAGTAGTTTTTATTACATAAATTACACAAGCGTTTTCACCCTAACTTAATTGTAGGGCTTTTTCAAGTGTTAAAACAGCCATCTCTAAATACCTGAGTTCAAAAAAAGGTGCTAACAGACAGTGATACTGTTTTAACACTTGAAAAAGCCCTACAATTAAGTTAGAGTGAAAGCGCTTGTATAATTTATCTAATAAAAACTACTTTGGATATACACCCTGTACGCTGACACAGCCGTTTTTCTTGGACTGTGTGGTATATATTAAATATTCACCTTTCAATTTATGTCTCCCAAATCTTATGTGCTTAGTTTTTGAAGTATTTATCAGCAAATTATTCTCCTGTGTCCAAATGATCAATTTAGTCAAATTCTTTTGCAGACATGCCTTATCTGTAACACATAATCAGTTAACCCAAGTTCAGGTTATCTGCATATAGACTACAGAACATCTTAGATGAAAAAGTTAGGACTGAGAGATACACTCTAAACAAGTAAGGGCCTACGACAGAACCCTGCAGGACACCCACACTGAAACCAAGAATTTCATCTGTCCAATTGCTGTATGATGCTTGCCATGTCCTATTTGTAAGCCATGCAGCGATCCATCTTATCAAGAGTACATTGATACCTAGTTATTCTAATTTATTGATCAGTGTTTTGTATATTACCCTGTCAAATACTGAAGTTAAATTTATAGAAATTATATCACAGAACAATTTTTCATTCATAGCTGTTATTATATTGTTATAGAACACCATGTTACAGGTAGTAATAGACCTATTTTCAGCATATGTATGCTGATGTACGGTTTCAAGTCCCAACCTATCAAATTCTGACAATAACTTTTGCAATATTACCTTCTCCATTATTTTTCCACAACATGAAAGTAGACTTAAGGGTCTTTATGACTCTAGGTTTGTCCTATTCTCCTTTCCCTTAAAAACAGGTTTAATAAGCGCATGCCACCAATCTTGAGGAATCTCCCCATATTTATATGACCTAGTAAATAATAGCTATAATTGTAGAATAAGTTCTTGCTGAAATGTTCTCACATCATTATTACTAATTCCGTCTGCTCACTGTGCTTTGTTTGGATCCAGTTTGCACAGTTTTTTTTCAATATAATCTAATTTGATTCAAGTATCTGAGGTTACCTGGATGTCACTAGGATGTCTTATTACCCCCTTTGTGGAGCAAAACTGTTTTGCATAAGATTTTGTATATATATATATATATATATATATATATATATATATATATATGTTGCGTCTGAGAATACATTTTAGAATCTACTCGCAGTTTATCAATTTGTACACCTTCCACACATCTTATGCATCTATTAAATGGTTTTGTATTATGCTCAATATCTTTATACATTTTTCTTGATCTTGTCTCACACTATGCTTAATTTGTTTGCCCAGCATGTTTGTTTCAGTTTTCAAAGTTGCAGTTCCACCTCTCTCTTCCATTTCATATATTTTTTCTCTCTCACCTTAATCAGGTATCTTGCTTTTTTGGAAATACATCCCCCTGATGGTGTATGCCTAGATCCTGATGTTAAACATTTTTTCCCCTCAAACAACTTCTCTTTCAAAACTTTCCACATTCCATCTGGAGTTTTTTCCACTGAACATATCACTCCAGTTCATTTTACATAGTGACTGTTTTGCTTCCATATAATCTGTAACTAATCTTCTGTGCAATGGTTTACATTTAAGTTTGGCAGAATAACTTGGCAACAAATTAACTTTTATAACTCCATTTCACTGCACATCAGTGGTGGTAAAACTTGACTTGAAGTAATACGAATTTCTTTAGGAACACAAAGTCTAGCATGTTCCGTTCCCCGGTGTTTTTTTTTTTTTTTTTTTTACAATCTAACGCAATTGTTGTTTCTGAACATATACTGGGAATAAGTTCCTTACTAATGGTGTTGAATCAATATTATTCCAGTCAGTTTCTGATAAATTTAAGTCCCCAGCTAATATTATTATTCCCTCTTGTGTTTCATGCAAAAAATGTATGAATTCCTCTAGGTCATTACTATACACTCCATCGTTATATGTTATAGGGTTGTATTTATTGTCACAGTTAAACAGTCTATAGTGTTGGTGTCATCACTGAACATGTAATAATCACAAGTCTCATGACTATCTTTAATTCTTATCATAACACCTCCACCTGATTTTTTTGTTAGAATGTCTATTACAGTAAAAACATTTATACCCTGACAGAACTGGTTTCCAGTCATTGTTCTTTAACCATGTTTCACAAACAATAACATCAAGCTTGTGGAAACGTAGCAAATTTTCCAATTAAAAAAAATTTACTAATAATGCTCCTAGCATTATCAACCATCAGAGAGTTGTTGTGAAGTATCAAATTTTCGACCTGGCAAAAATCCTGCCTAGTGTTTGTCAAATATTGCAAAATATCTGCTGCAAAAATTATTTTCCCTTATCTTGACAAATGCATACTATCCTGTCTGAACACGTGTGCTCAAAACTAGGCTTGGATGTTCTATACATTTCCAGTTTTTAAAACGGGACATTTTTCCATGTAGGTATTTACTTCAAAAAATTTTCATTCAAGTTGCTCTGACTATCTTTTCTATATGTGATTTGAGAAAAATATGTCCTAACACCAGTACAAACTATGCTACCTACAAGGGCTGTAAACTTCCTACTAACCAGTCACAGAGTTGTTGTGGATGAGATCATTTGCACCAATGTGGATAAAAAAAAGATCTGTACTTCCTTATATTAAGGCATTCCAAAGCTTATCTCACATCTTCTATTTTTGCTCCTGGCAAGCATAACACTATTTGATATTCATTATCTTCTCTGCAAATTTTAAGTATCAGTTCCTCTAATAATTGAATCTCCAATTAGTGTGAATATCTTTTCTGACCAGATCTGAAGAATCTTCAACTTCTAAAACAGTAGTATCTGCTCTATCAATTGTTATAAAGGAATGATCTTCATCAACATCAGTCATATTAATTCCACTGCTTTCATTGCGTATTAAATTTGCATGCAAACAAATCTCATCCAGATGGCTTTGTACATCCACAGATTGAGCAATGTAGTCAAAATCTGTCTCTTCTTTTTTCTTACAGTAATGTTCTTCAATTCATCCACGTTCAGTTTTGATTTCTTCCCTTTCACCTGCCCCTTTCCTCTTTTATCTACTTTCTCTTTTGGAAAAATGATGCCTTTTTCTGTAGACTGAAAAGTTTTCTGATTAGGCACTTATATTGACCAGAAGCTTAAGCATTTTTATGACAAATATCTGCATTTGTGCAATGACTCCAGGCATGTTCTTTGTAGCATCATCCAAGATTCATTCAAGGAGAATCTACTGTGGGTCACAATTGAAGTGATCAACCTATTTATGTTCATCCCACATGAACTTGACTTACTCTGGTTTAGAGAAATGTAACTTGAATCTTACATCTTAGCTGCTACAGATATAAATGTCCTTGTTAAATTAAATGAATTAGTACTGCACTACAAGTACATCTTTTTGAAGTGGAACTGTACCCTCAGAGATATGGGGTACAATGGGAACAGTGTATATTCCAGTACCTTCCACTTGGTTATGTTGTGCTAGGAAAACACTTTATGCTCAACTCAAAATATGCTATACATTGTAATTATTCTGAATCCTTCCAAAATTACATTTGTATATTCTAGACAGGTAACAAAAATGATTTATTGTATTTTTTTTTTTAATTTTTGGAATCAACTTAATTTTTAAGGTTCAAGCAGTACTTTTCAGACCCCCACATTCACTAGCTAGACATTATGATCTCCAAAGGTAATTGTAGGTTCTACTCTAACATCTACCAAAAGACAATATTTTCAAATTCCTAGTTTCACTTTGAAAGTTGCCTTCTGTTTGGTCAAACGGCAAATGATTAGGTGAGCACAGATAGTTTCAGATGACACAGTCCTGATTAGTGAAACAAATGAGTTAAGAGATGTGATCTAAAAAAGAGCATACTTACCATATCTTATTGATGGGGTTTATTCTTCAGTTTTGTCAAACAGGGCAAACAAAAAAATCTGCTTTTACTTGGAGTGGGACCCAGAACTTTAAACATGTTAGGTAAGAGGCCTAATGAGTTTACCAAAGCCAGGACACTATGACATTACTGAAAGCTTCTCTGTTATACACATCATTGTAAGGAACTAGGACTCAATTTCCCATAATACAATTTCCCAAAATAAAGCATTATTTGAGTCCCTTGGTAACAAAAAAAATTTTGCAAACAAATGTCGGAATCTCAAAAGGTTATTTGAGACATAAAAAAATATATATCTAATAGAAGGAAAATGGAACTTACAAGTGTGCGGTATGTTTGCCCTGTCTTTACATTTTTGATGGGGATGCCATGACAACTGGTGACCACCCTCCTATTAAATCATTTTTCTATTACAGTTGTGGGCTAGAGGTGGTATACATTGCTCTTTGCAAAACCTGTAAGTCATTTTACATTGGTAAAACAGAAAGGTTCATGAGGGAAAGACTCTATGAGCAGGTTTATCGAATGACAGAAAGCAATTGAAAAAGTGCCCTAAATAAACACAAGGGTAACTGCATCAATTTTACCAATTTGTCTACATAGTGCTTGAAAAAGTGGAGAAAAAAATCCAAGGTGTAGATTATGAGAAGAGATTCTTGAAATATAAGAAAAGTACAGTTGTGTACACTTACCATAAATGTAGATGTTCGAGTGTATTCACCATTGCAGTCATTACATTTGGGTAATCTACTTGCAGGTTGCCCTCAGTCAGCCTGATTAACAAAGTCTTGGGTCCTGTGTCGGTTGCTGTCCCTTCTTCCATGATTTCAGGTCGTCAGGGGTATAAAACATGCAGCCGGCGCTGTTACATCAGTTTTTCTTGCCCCAGATGTCAGGTGCCCCCCTAATGGGAAGAAATTAAACATAAAAGCACAAAAGTATACCTCCAACAAAAAAGCAAATACACCAAAAAGGCTTTTAAGCATAGTAAAGGAAAGTAGAGGTATAGCCAAAAGAAGTTAGGGAGCAGGAGGGAGGGTAACCAGGACTGCAACAGTGAATACACTCGAACATCTACATTTATGGTAAGTGTATACAACTGTACTTTTCTTATATTTCTGAATCTCTTCTCATAATCTACACCTTGGATTTTTTTTTCCACTTTTTAAAGCACTATGTAGACAAACACCACCCACTGCTGCCCAAACCCTAACAACAGATGCATAGTCTGATGCATCTGTTGTTAGGGTTTGGGCAGCAGGGGGTGACGTGAAAGGTAGTCCCTTGTTTTGGTGGCTGGCATCTGCCTACCAAAGGAACTCTAGGCGTAGGTAAGGTATGACAGGAATCATTGTTTCTAGGCTGTGAGAATGTTGACACCATAGGCTTTTTAGATACCACTGTAGTTTCCTCATATGCAGTCTTGCATATGGAATTAGAAGAATGCAGGAGACCATGAACCCCAAGGCTTGCAGTATTTGTTGTGCAGATAGCTGGGTTTTTGTGGCCACTTGCTTGAAGTAGGTTGTCAAATGAATTTGCTTTTTTGACATGAGGTAAGCCATCTGGGAAGTTGTATTCAAGCTTGCTCCCAGGAATGTAATTTGTTGACAGGGTACCAGTTGTGATTTCATTTTGTTTATGGTGTACCCCAGACAAGTTAGAACCCTTTCTACAAAGGCAAGACGATTCAAAAGTATGTCCTGGCTTTCTGCCTGAATTAGACAATTGTCCAGGTATGGGTATATTTGAATACTTCTTTGCCTGCAAAATGCAATAACTGGAGCTAGGCACTTTGTGAATACCCTGGGTGCAGTAGATAAGCCAAAGGGCAGTGCAGAGAACTGATAGTGCATGCAGCCTGCTTTGAAGCATAGGTATCTTCTGCAAGATTCCCTGATTGGGATGTGCAGGTATGCTTGTTTTAAATCTAGTGTTGCCAACCAGGCATCTTTGCCTAGCATAGGAAGTAATTGTTGAAGAGTCAGCATCTTGAATTTTGGAATCTCCAGAAAGGTGTTTAGTGTAGACAGGTCCAGGATAGGATGCCATGTCTTGAGTAGAAACCTTGTCCCTTTTCCTCTTCTGTGTACCAGATAAATAGCCCCCATGCTTAAGAGAGAAAGTACTTGTTTTTGGGCCTCTGCCCACTGATTTGGGGGTAGGGCCAGCCACCCACTTGGTGTTGGCAACGTGTGGAAGTGAAATCTGTATCCCTGGGACACTATATTTAAAACCCATTTGTGCTCAGTAATGATTTCCCAGTTCTTTGCATGAAGAGCAATCTTTCCCCCCAAAGGGGCAGTCAGAAGATAAGTGCTTGGAAATTTTAAAATGAAGTCATTGAGACAGTTTAGCATAGGGAGGAGTCTTATTATTCCCAGACTTGGAAGTGGAGGCCCCCCCACTGCTTAGTTCTGTGAGTTCCCTGGGACTGAAACCTGGGGTTTTGGCTGTGTCTGGGTTTGGCTTGAGAAGACCTGGAAGGGGCTGGAAAGGACCAATTCTTAAGAGGGACAGTGCCTACTAAATCTAGGCGGCAGAACTTGTAAAAAATCTTAACAGTTTGCATAGATTTAGCTTTATCTTCCATCTTTTTAAGAACTTCTTCAGCCTTGTTGCTAAACAGGCGGTCCTGATTTAAAGGAGCATCCAACAATTTAGGTTTAACATGATCAGGCAAAGATTGCTCCTTAAGCCAAGCAAGCCTTCTAAGCACAGACCCAGTAACAGCAGCCCTGCAAGAGGCTTCTAATGAATCAAAAACACATTGCAAAGTATGTTTTCCAACTTGTTCAGCAGAATGCATTAAATCCTGTAAGTCTTTATTTTCCACACAGTCAGGAATCAACATAATTTTCTGTTTAAGCAGTCTAATAACATGTTGCTGATATTTTAACATATGAAATTGGCAGTTTAAAGCTCTAATGCCCAAGGTTGCTAAAGTGTAAACCTTTTTACCCCATCTATCCAGCGCCCTGAAGTCTCTATCATAAGGGGTAGGATTTTTAGCAGTAGAAGCCTTAATGCCTTTGGGCCCCTGTGAAATAATCCCTGGATCTGCAATAGGATTTTTGAAAAGGAACTTGTGGGACTCAGGGACCCTGTAGTATCTGTCAGGTTTACTAGGAGGCAGGGATTCAGGGGCCAAACTGGATTCTGAGAAAGCATCAACAATGTCTAGTACAGGAGGAATAGCCAAAGGTCTATGCTGAGGTAGGAAAAGGAAATCCCTTAGCATCTTTTCTGAGTCGGAAAATTCCTGGCTTTCCCAGTGAAAATGCTCCTTTAGAGTACGTAAGGTTTCCCAAAAAGAAAAATCCTCAGGAGGGGAAGCAGAGGGAATAGAGTCCTCTGCATCAGGATCATCATAAGTAGGTTAGTACAAATCCAGGTCATCAGAAGAATCAGAAAAAACAGAATCCTGATCAGAAGATTCATAATTAAGCTCAGTCCTAGGTCTCTTAGAAGGGGGGGGGGGTTGGCTACCCCTGATTAGAGTTATTAGATCTTCAGCCATTCTTATCATTTGTTTTTTATGCATAGAGGCCTGAGCATGTGGCCTGGGCATTGGTTTTTTAGACATGGATCAAGATTTAGGCCTTAGTAATGAAGGAGGCGTTGATTTAATATGCAAGTCCGAAGGCCTGAATACACCCTCAGAAGCCGGTGCCTGCACAGCAGCTCCAGACCCATCCAAGGTAGAGACATCTGCAGGTTCCATATCTCGCGGCATACCGGATTCCAAGTGGGTCTCAATAGAGGCCTGCGAATCAGAAGTAGCGGGTATCAGGGGCTGCGAAAGCACCTCACTGAGTACCGGCGAACTGGCGACTGGCTTAGAAGCTTTGCGGGCAGTTTTGGACCTTGGCAGCCTGTCTCTGTCTTTATCTTTGCGTTTTTTTCAGAATCCCGGTAGTCAGATGGCTAACCGACTTTTCCGGATAATTAAACCAAGAACCGAAATATTTAGAGGCAAAAATATACAGATGACGGATAGTGCACTGATTAAATAAAGCACAAAACCGACAGCAAGGTACGTCGTGGTCAGGGTCTAGGCAAGAAATACAGTATGAATAAAAATCTTTATGAGGTATTTGCTTTCCACAAGTAATGCACTTATTAACTTTTACTGACATCGGTAAGGAGCAAGAAAAAGTTCCCCAATGGGGTACTTAGCTTTCAGATGAAGACTTCGGTTCTGAAACTCGAAAACGAAAATTACAGGAGTCGGACGACCGGCACTTGCGAACTGCTTCTGCTTCGGGCACCGCACGGAAGAAAGACTGTTGTAATGGCATTGGCTGCATGTTTTATACCCCTGATGACCTGACGTCATGGAAGAAAAGACAGCAATCGACGCAGGACCCAAGACTTTGCTAATCAGGCCGACTGAGGGTAACCTGCAAGCAGATTACCCAAATGTAATGACTGCAACAGTGAAACATGAAGAACATCTGCACTGGCAACTCAGATTAGCAGTAGACAACAGCCTTGGAATTAACATTATTTCATTAATTTGTTTTCTAAAATAAAGGGCAGCAAAACTTTTAAACAATTTTGTTTTTGCATAACTATTTTATATAGTTTTTTATTACTTTTGTTTGCAAAAAGTTGTTATACTTGTACATACTTTCTTTTTTATCTTCATTTTTACTTTCTATGGCACATTAAATGCACTAATGTATTAGATGTTATGGTGATTGTCCTCTGACTTCCTTTCTGTTTAACCAAGTGACTTAGTAACACCATTAAATAACGAACGAATGACATGATGAATTTTAGTTCTGAAGAAGTCTGGTTACAAAAGAATGAAAGGGACTTAAGTTGTTAATAAAACTGAAGTTCTCAGAGTTCAGGAGTTCAAGTTTAATATTTTGCAGTATTTTTCTGGTTCAGAATATACTTCAAAGTAATCAGAGTGGAAGTACTAGTTGTTCCAGTACTGGGAAGCATTCAGAATATCCACTGTGCTTTAACACAGAGGCAGTGGAGCAGACTTATCAGCTTACCAAGAATCAGTCCATTCCTCCATCATTTTAAGCACTCATCTTCATGCTTCAAATGAAACTGTAGGTTCACTCAGGCACAACAGTTAACCAAGTGGTAAGGGAAAAGCCATCTTCCCTTGTCAACAGTTTGTAGTGTAGGCTATTTGAAGAAACTCAGATAAGTATAGCTGACTACTGTAAGGCGTTACTGCATCATAAAGCATCCAAACAAGCTGCCAGTACAGTGCTTCCCAAAGTGCAATGTGCAAATATGTGTATATATTATATACAGTAGACACAAGAGTTTCCCACATCTAAGATAAGGCTGGAGAAAGAATTAGTAGAAGCTCTATTGAGATCTGCACATTAGCAGTATGAGGGCCTCAGTGAAAAAGTACAATATTCTTGAACTACTCTAAATGAATGCAGAGGGCAGACAGTGGTAAAAATGAGGGACTTTGACCAGCTGTGACTATGCCCTACTGTAGTTTATCATCTCTGGAGTAACACTGGGATGTGGTACAATGACAAAGGTCGGGGTTGTGGACATGCAAATATTAGTTGCAGGGGAATCAAGTGATATGGAAAACTATAAGGAAATAAGACTTATGGAAAAATGTAAAACTATATTAAGAAAAACAGTGAATGGAATGAAATGCTATCTCAAAAGATGTCAAGGAAATGAGACAAGATGAAATATCAAGGCCGGTAAAAAGAAGATAACAGAGGCTTGAGACTGCTGGTATGTAGGATGATGTCAGGTATCCAGCTATGCCAGGAGAAGTGGGGCAGTGGATGTGCAACATATGTCAGCATAGCTACCTGGTTTAGGCCATAAAGATTGTATCTTACAGTTCTGATTGCAGCCAGAGAAACAATGTCTGTGAAAACCAGGACTGGGAATCCTACTGTATTGTCCTTACAGGTGAACACATTGCTACCCTGGAAGAGTGGACGTTTTTGAAATAGTTTTATAGCTTCCAGATGCTATAACACATCTTAGCAAAGTGTATATGGTAACACATATGTGCTAAATTCTGGTTCTGTTTCTAGTAAAGGGGGTACTATGGGAACCAGAAGTCAGGTGACCAAGATGTGTGTGATGTCATTCTTTAAGTTAGCACCGAAGTGATGTTTTAATACTAGATGAGACAGAAGTCTCAGGGCAGTCTGTTTTTGAAACCTGACAAGGAGGACCACTCAACTACTTCATCTTGCCTTGTTCTAATAAGTGAACTAGGGGACAGTAATTCTTTAGATCAGTCAGGAAAATACAGTGAGATTAGTTAAATATTGTTTTCTGTATCTGTGTGAACCTTTCCATCTGTATTATTTTCAATATTTCCTGTGCTGAAACTCTGGTGTTTCCTGTAGATACATATTTAGTATTTTCATGTTCTTTTATTATTTATTATTAAATATATTTAAATGTTTCATTGTGGCTAATATTTTAGAAAATATTTTAACCTTTGGGAGCACTTGTATTTATATGGTGACACTGTGGCCTTGGTCAAACACTACCACTTGTATATGTGTTCATTTTACTAAATATAATTGGGCACCATGGTAACAGCATTAGAGTGGTTGGCTTTGGAGTGTTTTGGGGCACTATCTACTTTATATTCTGGGAAAAGTGGGCATAGCTGGTAAATCTTTGCCAGCCTTTCCCAGGTATGTGTATGAAAATCAAATCTCAGATTGGGGCTTGGAAAGGAAAACCCAGCCACAGGTCTGGTCTGGCTCCCTGTGTGCTCTTAAGGGAAATTGTGTTTGTTGCAGAGAGCTGCATGAAAAATACTGTGATTATCTATTTTTGTTCCAAGTGAATATCCCTCACTGGTGTCAGTGGTGAGGATTTAGACTCCTTGATTACTGACCCAGAGGAGAGACATCACAGTGCCACCTCCACTAACATCTGGCTCTAGCATCACCATGTAATCACTGTTCTCTTATAGACATTATGTTAAGGGAATAGTAGAAAACAGGAGGAGGGGAGGGATCTGACAAACATAACACACACAAGCAGCAGTGTTTTTTCAAACAGTAGTCTATGTCTTCTGCAATGATGGCCTTTGCCCATATTACTGGCATGTGTGTAACATACAACACACATTGTACATATAACACAAGATACTCTCATTGCACATAATTATGATTCTGAGTCTGACACAAGGAAATAATGAAATAGTCTCCAAATCTGCATCTGGCAAAATGTTACTTCATTTCCTCTGCCCCATCAAAAGCTAAGGCATCACTCAAACCCTGTTCAGCAGTAAAACTCTCTACTCTATACAAGAATATTGTCTACAAAGAAATATGACAACTGAATATATATGGGTCTACTTCTTATGACCTAAATTTCATTTGACTGAAATTCATTTGACTGAGACCAAAACACTGACAGTTCAAAACAATGAAAACTCATTTGACTGAAACTTTAAATTAAAAGGTATATGACCTTTTCCCCACTGTAGTGCGATCATGGAGTTAGTATATATAGCTAGGGGGTGTGGGGGGTATATTAGGATGAAAAGTCTGGGAGAGAATAGGAACAGGCGAGTAAAACAAGTACATTTGGATGATCAAGATGGCTACAGAGGAAGAACCGTCCAGAAGGGAGAAAGGGTGAGCAAAAAAAAAAAAAAGCACAAACTAGACAAAATATTACATACTGGAATGCTACAGCAATCTGTTTAAAAGTAAGCAACAATTCAAGGAGTTACACTATGAAATAAAGATATCATGGACAAAGACCACTAATAGATGAAAACTAATTAAGAAAGAGCAGCAGAAGAAAGTTATATAGTTTTAGGAAAGTATGACACAACGTTTAGGCAATGTGCTTCCAATGTTGCTAAAAGCTGTCATTTTTGATTTGGTAAACAACTGGCAGAACTATACAGGATCTCCTACAGAGACAGCATGGTGTACCATGGATTTGAAATTTGGTAGTATTTCCTTTGCAAATGAGAAGATTTAGTAAATAGATAGGCAAATTCAGGTCATCCTTTAACTCATTGTGTCAAGTGTCACCCAATGACAATCTCATGCATTTATTTCGATCTCTGATTACTGCTTACAGTGCAGCACAATGCAGTAAATAAATAAGTACAAGCCAAAGGCTCAAATATTTTAAATGCTTCTAAAGACTGACAGTCATTAATATGTAATAGTAATTTATTCCAACAGTTAACTAGCTGTTAAGATCTCCTATTCTTTGAGAGTGTTTTATTAGTTTAAAAGTGTCCGTCTGATTCACACATTTATAAATCTGTCAATGCTTAATAAACATGAATTAAACCCCCTCCCCAACTCCTGTAATTTCTCTAACTTCTGTACATAAGTTAATATATCCATTCCTGGATAAACACTAAATGCCCTACATCTGTTACTACATTTTGCCTTCCTCCAGTTAGGGGAAAATCATCCATGTACTGTAGCTGTTCTCAAAAAGCTACTTTAATGATTTAGCCAATGATTTTCTCAAAGTTTTAAATTTCTATCTGTAATGCCATCTACGCCTGAAGCTTTGGCAAAGTCAAGCTTACATAGTAAACACCAACTTTTTCAGAGATTTTAATTCACTGTATCTATTCATAGATTGTTCTCCTTTTAATATGCATGCATTGTTTCCAAAGTATGTCAAAAAGTGGTTTTTGAATAACTCACACTTGATGTCTATAACATTAGAAGAAAAAATTGACATTCAACAGTCCTTGCCTGCCTTTATATATTTGAAGAAGCTTTTTTCTGATAACCTTGATGTTCGGTGACAGATTTTTTTTCAAATACTTTGCTTGCAGCTTTATTTATTTCTCTATCTATTCTTTTAATTTCTGATTTAATACAGAGTTATATTTCCCACCTTTATTCTCTTGGTCTCCTTTTTTGAATTAAAATATTTTGTTTTTGTATTTTATTTGTGTTTTTTAATCATTTCTACAATTTGAAAGTTCTCATTTTGTCAAGTCTCTCATACTCATTATCTTTAGCTAGGATAGCCCACTTTATTTAAATATTATGCCACCTGCACATAATTTGTTTTTGTAAAGCATAAATCTGACAGTGGAAAATTAACTTCTGTTTGTAACTTAACGAAACTCCAATGTTTGCCATTACTGACTGATTGCAATCCTGAGTGATTTGTCAGAAAATCAAAGATTTTATGAGGGGCAGAGCAAAAATATGAGATAAAATCAAGGACATTCTACAAAATCAGGAACATCTGAGAAGTATGATGCCATTTTGGGATGTTAGAAATAACCATAGCACCCATAGAAAATCCATGCTATGATGCGCCACACATAAACACATGCATATGTAATTCTGTTTTACTTATTCTGGTTCGATTTTTTTTCTGGCTATTACTGGATTCTATTTAACTGTTTAATAATAACTATATTGCAGTTTTACTTCACAGAAGTTATACAGTACAACTGCATGTTAGTTATGGATCATCTGCTTTTACTGCATTTGTGTTTCTTCCTACTTTATTACCTTATTTTGCTTTTGCCTCTTCTTAAAAAAAATACTCAATTGTATTTATTCTGCTGCATTTATTAATGCTTGGTAGTAGCCTAATTAAATTGTAACTGTTATTCTAAGCCTGTTGGTTTAAGCACTTGGACTTCAGACCATTTGTTTTACATTAAGGTTTGTGGTCTGCACTGTTGTGGCAGGACAGGTAGCTTACAGCCTTCTAAGTTGGGAATTGCTGATTGAAGGCTCAGTGTCTGTTATTCTAAAAGTTTATTAGTTCTGGTTTAAGCACTTGGGCTTCAGGTTAGTTATTTTATATTAAGAAGGTTTGTCGTCTGCATTCTTGTGGGAGGAGAGGCTAGATTCTGCCCTTCTGAGCTGTGAATTTCTGGTTAAAGGATTATTGTGCCAGCTTATTTGAACTGTTTCTTTCTGAAAATGGTGCACCTTGTTTGCTGTAGTATAGACTATATTCAGGCCTGCTGAATCTATCTTTGTTTGTATAACTTGAGCATTAATCCAGGCCATCTTTTTGGAGCAGGTTCCCCTGCACTCTAGTGGCAGGTGTGTGCAGTTAGAAAATATCTGATTGAAGACTGCTGGAACAGGGCTCAGTTTTGAGCTTTTATACTGGTTAATTTGGTAATTTGTTTAAATCAGTTTGCTCGCTTTCTATTGTGATAAAAAAAAATTAGCACTTTATTCATCTGCTTTTACTGTATTTGTGTTTCTTCCTACTTTATTTTGCTTTTGCTGTCTGTTCTTAAAAGTACTTAATTCCATTCTGCTGCATTTATTACTGCTTGTTAGTAACCTGATTAAAATGTAACTGTTAAAGCCTTTGGTTTAAACACTTGGACTTCAGACTAGTTGTTTTACATTAAGAAGGTTTGTGGTCTTCACTGTTGTGGCAGAAAGGTAGCTTATGTCTTTCTAAGTTGGGAGTTGCTAACTGAAGGCTTAGTGTCTGTTATTCTAAAAGAGTATTAGTTCTGGTTTAAGCACTTGGACTTAGGGTCAGTTATTTTACATTAAGAAGGTGAGGTCTGCACTCTTGTGGGAGGACAGGGTAGATTCTGCCCTTCTGAGCTGGGAGTTTCTGGTTAAAAGCTTATTGTGGCTGCTTATTTGAACTGTTTCTTTCTGAAATTGGTACGCCTTGTTTGCTGTAGCACAAGACTAGATTCAGACATGCTGAATCTTGCTTTGTTTGTATAACTTGAGCACTAATCCAGGCCATCTTTTTCTGGAGAAGGTTCCCATGCACCCAAGTGGCAGGAGTGTGCAGTTAGAACTTGTCTGATCGAAGACTGCTGGAATAGGGCTCAGTTTTTAGATTTTTATTGCTAAATTGGTTAATTTGTTTAAATCAGTTTGTTCATTTGCTACTGTTATATTAATAAAAACAAAAAAGCAAGCTGGCTGCTTTTACTTCACACAAACTTATTTATTGTAAGCGCTTTCGTCGAGGTATATACCCCAACTTCATCAGACAACTCAACAACACAGAAGACTTCATTTTATACTCACGTTGAAAATCAATTACACAATTAAACAATTAGTTGGGACTGCTTTGTATTTTAAAGTACCCATACGTTTTAACTTTTCAAAGTTAAAGTTATAAAAAAAAAGCTATAAAAACAGCATCAGAAAAGTGTTTTACCCATTGTTGAAGACCATAATAAATCAAACAATCTCACTCAATCATAAAAACAGACTCATAGGATCATAAAAACACTACAAAAATATAAACGTATGTGTAAAATTATAGGAGTGTATAATACACTACTAGAAATATTTTTATATATAGTTGTATTTATACCTGATCTCAAAACTCAAAACCTCATAAGCACCTCAAGCGAACTCTATCTAAAATGATATATTAGTTCCTAAATTAAATAAAATAAATACACAAATATGTCAGTAAAACATCAGTTTATGTATGTACATAGCCTATGCTAATATAATAACTGATTAAAATGTATTAAATTAGTAACACTAAAAATATAAAACATGTATTTTATCTGGTGAGTGCTTTTAGCTTCAATATACATTTTATAGAAACATATTCATACAAACCAGGGGGTGTATGTGCTGATGTGCGGATTTGCCACATCAGTTCGCATTCCTCTAATCTTAATTCCAATGGTTCCCCTCTTTGGTCAGGCTCAACTTTTTGTATTATTGTGAATGCAAACTTATGTGTTGCATTTTCAGCTATATGCTTCGCCAGGGCATTTGTCAAAATTCCCCTTTGGATATTATATTGATGTTCGTATATCCTCTGCTTCAGCTTTCTTTCCGTTTTACCTGTGTAAAATGATGGGCAAAGTTCGTATAATGCCACATAAACCACTCCTTGCGAGTCACAAGTATGTTCACCTCTTATTGCATACTGCCTATTTCTAATAGTATACTGGTTTCCTAATTTTATGAACTTGCACTGCTGGCAATGTCTGCATTTACCCATACTATTTCTAGATGTATGCTCCTGTTCTTGCCTTTCTAAAAGGCTATTTAAATTTGGTCCTCTTCTACATGTAAAATGTGGTCCTCCCTCTAGTACTTTATCCTATTATCCTACAGGATTATGGCCCAGTTTTTCTGTATTATATCCTTGATGTAATCTACATCTATAGAATATGTAATAAGGAGACTAGTTGTTAAATTTCTATCAGTGCTTAATCGCGTACCCATATGGTCTGTTTCAGCATATCATCCCCCCAATGGTTACCTTCATAGGTGTTTTTTATGATAGGTTTAAAATGACCCGAAGCCCTTTTAAGGTTAACTTCATCAAAAATGTGTGTGAGAAAGACCTCTGGATAACCTCTTTTGTGAAACATATCTTTTAAAATTTGCACATTTCAACATGTAGTCACTATCCGCATAGACCATTCTGGCTGCCCTTACTATTTGTCCCTTTACTAATGCTTTTTTTTGATGATATGGGTGGCAGCTCGTAAAATGTAAGAATGCATTTGATAGGTGGGCTTCCTATAGATTGTTGCCTTATATCTATTATTACTTTTATCTTTAGTTATCTGGATGTCTAAAAAATTAATAGAACCCATTTCAACCTGATAAGTGAATTCTAAGAAATCAGTAAAGTCAGTAATGGTTGTAATAAATCCATCCACCATAACTGCTTGGGCCTTCCACACAAAAAACATGTCATCTTGGTACCCAGTGTACCATACAACATTGTCCTTGTAGATGTTATTATTGAAAAGAAATTCCCTTTCCCAAAATGCCATTATACAATTTGCAAAACTGCTCCCACAGGGTGACCCCATGGCCACCCCTGTTTTTTGCAAGTAAAAGTCTCCATTAAAGTACATAAAATTTTTTGACAGCACCAATTCTAATAAAGTTTCAATCACATAAATGTCCGAATCGATGGCTCCTTTAAGATGTAGGAACTCTCTAACCCATTTTATTCCTAAAGTTTGTGGGGCTACGGTACAGAGGTCCCTTATATCCACAGTAAGGAAGATAAAATCATTATTGTATTCCAATTTATTAATACCTTCTAAAAATCCCAATGAGTTAGCACAAATTTGTGTTTCAGTTCTTAGGAAAGGCTTTAATTTGCTATCAATATATTTCACACATGCATATGTAATTGACCCCCTCCCATCTACTATGGGCCTAAAAGGTGAATCATTTAAGTTTTTGTGTATCTTGGGGGACCCAAACAGAGATAATATAACTGGTGCTGGCATAGTCAGGTGTTTTAAGGTATCAATAGTAATGCTTTCTTCTAAGAACAGATCATTCAAAATGTTATGGATTTTTTTATATGCGCCATTAAGTTAGTTCAAACTAACATGTTCATAAGTTTCACTTCTTAAATATTCAAGCATTTTGTTAGTATACATTACTTGGTTCATGAACACCAACCTACCCCTCTTATCTGGTTTCATGACCCTAATATGGCACATTTTTAACAACTGCAGGAAATCCAAATCATCTTGTGTTATATTTCTCTGCTTTTTATGTTTACACAATACTGTATTATTAGCAAATGTTGCTCTTAAATCCATTTCACATACTCATTCAAAAAAGAGAGAGTTAAGCGAAGAGTTAGGCTCCATCAAACATGTCAAATTTAGCTTCCTAACAAACAATTTAAGGTCCACAATAGTCTTTGCAAGATCAACTTTCCTATCAGAGACAAAAGTTAGCCCCTTAGTAAAAGTATCCACAATATTTGCATCAATATCCAAAGCAGTGTAACTGAATATTTTAAAGTCCTGCAAAGAACTCACATGTATTTTCAAGTTTTGTTCTTCCCTAGTCATCTTTTGCAATGATTTGCAATGATTCTGGCGTCTCTGTTGTGTACCCTGGCCCTTGTTGTTGCTCCTCCACTGGCCTCGTTGATTCCGTTGGCGTCCCCGAAAATCCTGGTTGTTAACATTATTTTGCATTATTGCCCTGGCCATTACCTTGTGCACTTTGATGTTGCTGATTACTATCCCTAATTCTTTTACTACAACGTAATGTTGGCATTTGCGGTTGATCATTCAAATCACCTTATAGGTTGTCTGGCTCTTCCCCATTTAAAGGTGACCTTTTTTTTTTTTTGTCCCTACCTGGCCAGTCGGAAATCTGGCAACCCTGGCCTGGGATGACATGATCAACAGACCATAATGCTTTGCCAGAGATGGCCTGCACCTGTCGCCCTTGGGATTCTGGATACTGGCTAAAGCTCTTGCCACCCCTATAGTGCATTTTTAGGCAAGGTTCAAATGACAAATTCACCACCGTAACAGGTACAAGCAAGCAAAATCTGAGGGTAATGCTACTCAATGCTAGAAGTCTAAACCTCAAAATGTACTCACTTGAGGCACTCCTTAAAATGGAGAACATCGACATCTGTGCAGTGACAGAGACCTGGTTCAAGGCTCCTGAGAGCACCCCTGCATTACCAGGTTATAATTCATACCACACCTTTCGGCCACCTAACCTGGACCGAAACACTAAAGGTGGAGGAGTGTCCATATTCATTAAGGAGATCCACACCTCCAGGCTAATTGCTCAGCATAATGCATCTGAGATTATCCAAGTGCAACTAACTCTGGGCAAGACCACAATCCAAACTGTAGCTTGCTACAGATCCCCTACCATGCCCCAGGATTCCCACTCCTCATTTCTTGATACACTGGAAAATATTAGGGTACAACCTAACACCCTAATAATGGGCGATTTCAACTACCCCATCATTAACTGGGAAAACTACTCATGTGCAAACTCTTTTGCTCAACGTTTTCTGGAATTCATAAATTCCAACACCTTGAATCAACTTATCCACACCCCCACCAGGGGCAGCAATATCTTAGTCCTGGTCATTACCAACATGGGCAACCGGTGTTTCCTACCAGAGGTCAATTCCTCGTTAGTCAGATCTGACCACAAGCTAATCACCCTAGACATCCACATCCCGCCCCCACCCCCCATTAGGGAAACCACTGTAAAAAATGTCTCCAAAGCCAACTTCACGCTTCTTAAGACAGAAGTGGCAAACTTCATGACACCCATGCAGATGGACAATAGAGGTACGACTGCTGAATCCTACACAAATGCACTTTATAAGCACTTACACGAGTGCATGGATTGTGCTATCCCTAACAGAACCAAGATGCTATCCTCCAAAAAAAGGAAGCCAATCTGGTGGTCCCCTGCCATAAACAAACTCTACAACAGAAGAAAGAAACTGCTGCACAAGAGAGTAAAATCCCATGATTGGAGGAACTCCCTGGTCAGTCTCAGTAAGAAGCTGAGATCCCTCATAAAATCCTCCAATTGTTTCTAAAGACAACCACAAAGCATTCTATATCTATGTCAAGAATCTCAATAGCAACACTTAGATCTGCTCTGAGTTACAGCACAATGGCACTAAATCTACAGAACCAACTGATATTGCCAACATCCTGGCAGATAGGTTCAGTGCTAACTTTACCCCCCTCTCACCCCCTAAAGGGCCCATCTCTATACTGGAAGAATGCAAATTTCCTGTAATTACGGCTGCACAGGTAAAAAACACACTCTCCAAAGCCAAAAACACAGCATCCATGGGACCTGACAACATCCCAGGCTGCATTCTACACGAACTACAGAACAAACTGGCACCCCACCTAAGTACCATGTTCAATCATAGCCTCACCTCAGGCTTTGTGCCTGCTGAATGGAGCACAGCGATGGTTATCCCACTCCACAAAGGGGGATCCACCACGGACCCCAGGAACTACCGCCCTATTAGCCTGACGAGCCTGGTCTGCAAGGCCATGGAACGTATCATCATGGAACCTATAAACAAAGACATTGGTAATCTCCAAACGCTGGACCCCACCCAGTTTGGTTTGTAAAAGGCAGATCATGTCTACTAAATCTAATAGGCTTCTTTGAAGTAGTCACCAAAGCCGTAGATGAGGGTAAGGTGGTTCACACAGCCTATCTAGATCTCACCAAGGCTTTCGACACCACCCCCCACTCTGGAATTATAGATAAACTCACTAAACTAGGTATAAATCCCTATTTCACAAAATGGGTTGCCAACTGGCTCACTGACAGAACCCACACTGTGAAAGTAAAAGACTCCAAATCTGACTTCAGACCAGTGACAAGTGGAGTACCACAGGGTTCAGTCTTAGGTCCTATCCTGTTTAGTATCTACTTCTCTGAAGTAGGCTAACACAGAAGGTCTTCGGCTAATGACGTTCGCAGATGACTGCAAACTAGGAGCCATAATCGAAACTCCTAATGATGTGGACATCCTACAAAAGGGCCTCACTGAGACAGATGCCTGGTGTCAAAGCCATGGCCTCAAGCTCAATGCCAAAAAGTGCACTGTCATTCCTTTTGGTAAAAGCTCTGTAGCCATGAACTACCACATAGGTGGTAGTCTACTTAACACCGAAAGTGTGATAAGAGACCTTGGGACACAGGTGGACAGTAGTCTCTCCTTTGATAATCACATCGCCACAGTAGCCAGGAAATCCTTCTATGTGGTACACCTCATCACAAAAGGTTTCTCATCCAGGAAAAAAGAGGCAATTGTTCCCCTCTACTCATCACTCATTAGACCCATTATGGAGTACAATGCCCCTTTTGGTATGTACCTCACAAGACATCTACAACAACTGGAAAGGCCACAGAAATACCTCACAAAGAGGATTACCGGCCTCAAACAGATGACCTAACCAGACAGTCTCAAAAAACTCCAGCTTTACTCCATCGCATATCGCCTACTCAGAGGCAATCTCTGCCTAACATACAAAGCTATTTCAAACCCAGAGCTGTTGAACATGCTCCACTTAAAGAAATCATTCCCTCCAAGCTACACGCTATAGGGACCTAATTTTTGTCACCACAATAAACAGAACATGCTGGTGGGATAGATTCATGTCCCAGGGACTTCCCATACTCTGGAACAGACTACCTACATCAAACAAAGCTCATTAGCACTCAAGAAAAATCTTGATGATTAGATGGGAAATAGGAAATTTACTCCAGGGATCACTTCTGTGGCACTGCTCAACAGGGGCACAGGAAAATAATTTTCTTGGGTGGCGAAAGCCAGGGTACCTTTTTTGGCTAGGCTTATATAGGCCCTAGGGCCAATAGCCTAGTACCTACCTATGAGCCATTCATAAATAATATTACTCTTCCATACAAAATTACTCAGTCGGGGAGATTCACAGCAGTAAAATTGCCAACTGTAATACAGTTGTTATCTTAATTCAATTTTGCCCCATAATGATAAAAGCAGGAGGACAGACAGGAACAACATGCATCAATATGCAATGTACTTCTCAACCCGCAGACAATAGGTACAAAGGCCTTTGAAAACTAGCTACTTCCAGCCATAAATATGGGCGCAAAACTGAATACTTCCATTAGGACTGAAGGATGCTATTCAGAAGTACAAGCTTAAAATACTAAGAGTAACAAAATGGTATACAAATATGAACATACTCGTATTATCAAAGACAGTGTAAAATATGTAGACTTTCAAGAATGTTGTGTCTTTCGGCTTTTCCCGGTTAGGGGTCGCCACAGCGGAACTCTGGTCCGCTAAGGATTGGCAGTAGATTTTTATGTGCTGAGTTGCCAGCTCTGATGCACAACCTTCAACGAAAGTACGCCCATTCACGCATGTCTCCACACAGAAGACGCTTTAGCTGAGAATCGAACAGGACGTCTTACTGTGAGGCGACAATGCTACCACAGCACCACCACCGCTTTCATGAATAATATTGTAAAAATATTGTTAAAATATACCTTACAAGCCTTTGCAAGGCTCTATGTTCACTTACAGAAAACCCTGCAACACGTTTCATGTATTTCAACTGCATCCAGAGCCATCCAAGCTAAGATAAGAATATTTTCCTGCTTTACTGCATTTTTTTAACCATTTACTTAATTTTGTGGCAAAAATAGTCCTGTGTGTTGGCTTTTCTGTTTCTCACCAAATCACTTTGCAGAAGGGCGAATTAGCCAGAGACTTACTTGATGGTAGTTGTTTGCTGCTTAATCTGCACTTGACAGCTGCTTTTGCTGTGCTTTTACTTTAAGAAATTCCATCATTATCGATCTTGTGGCAGAAGGTATTGACCTGGGAAGTACCCTAGGAATCTCAAAGTATAGTTGTTTATTGGCTAGAGGGTATAGGAGTCAGTTTTCAAGCTTTTTTCTCTGCTATAAATCAGGAAAGTTTGTGCGTAGCTGCCCACTGAGCAGCAGTGGCACTGGTTAGCAGTGCCTGTATACTAGCAAACAATTAGACAGTAAAATTTCCCTATAAAGTTAAGATTTGGTCTGAAACCTGTTAAATGGTGTGGCATTGTGTGGTATTAAACAAGAATGGAAATCAAACCAGAAGTAAATAAAAATCAGGCAGCAACCGAATGTACCAAAAAAAGAAAGAAAGAAGATAAGGTGAAGGAACAGATGAGAAGGCAAGAAATGTGGAAAATGCTTAAATATTGTTGCAAGTATAGAAAAGCTCTTGGAACAACCTCATGTTGTTTCAGGATCGAATGCAGGAATGGTTAAGGAGAGGTGAATTTAAACCAAAAGATGAAAGGTTAACACTGGCAGCCCAAGATAGTGGACTATGTACACGCTGGTTTAGAAAGTCCATTGAACATGTGGGAGAAACAGACAAATTTAGATTTTGTAAAACAGAACTAGAAACAATCACACATCTTGTTGCTAGCTGTGATATAATAATGGCAGAAGGGCTGTACACTGAAAGGCATAATAATGTGGCAAGGCTGTTGCATTGGGGTTTGTGAAAGCATTATAATATTGCAGTAGCTGAAAAACACTGGAAACATGAGCCACAAAGCATCATAGAAAATGATGAAGTTTACATCACATGGGTTGACCCATTACCAACAGTTTAAAAAATAAATGTGAGAAAAACAGATATAGCAGTCCAAAAAAGAAGACAAAACTAGCACTGATTACTGAAATTGCCACATCCAGTGACTACAGTGTCTTACTTACAGAGAGACACACAGTCATAAAATACTAGGATATGCAGGCAGAAATGGGGGCAATGTGGAAGGATACCCAGACAGTTCCAGTAGTAGTAGGACCAACAGGTCTTATAAAAAAGAATTTATAACCACACTTAGATATGTTACCAATGCATGTAACCACATGCCAGTTGCAGAAGGAGTCGTTACTGGGCACATTGCAGGTAATTAAATCAAAAGGTGCTTCAGGAAAGTATTAGTTTAAAGGTGTGCACACTTACGTAACTAGCTTATTGTACTTTTTTATTTTATTATATTTTTCCCCTAACAGATTTGTTTGTTTTTCAATTGAATTGTACAGGTTACATTTCACATTAAAGGTGGGAAAAGTTTTGAAATGATTTTTTATGCTCTAATTTTTTATATCACAAAAACTTGGCATTTTAACAGGGGTGTGTACACTTTTTATATCCACTGTAGGAGACCCCTTTTAAAACCCATTCCTTAATCCTAAACAGTCCACCCTATTACATGCCCTTACAACATATTTCCAAATGTTTCTATGGCCAGCTTGGTTGATTTGGGTACACTAAGGCACTGCAGCAATTGTCTCGTGTTTTCAGACAACCAGTTAATTCATTAAAGAAAATGACACAGTAAGTGAGAGATGTAAATGCACAACTTCATTGGAGGCAAAAATGTTGCATACAAAAGAGGTTGTCAGGAATACCCACACTACATCCCTCACACACGCACACTGCTCATCACACAGATTGTCTTATGCTAAGGTGCTTAAAAGAAACCTTCCCAAATCTCAAAGACCTCCAAAGCCACCTAAAAGCAACACTGATCATCAGCAATCACTAAAACACACACCAAAAGTAACACCAAACATCTCACATAAGCCAACACCCAATAGACTCCCAAGAACAAAGCCCATAAGGTAAGCATATACTTTCCCCAATACTCGTCATTAGGAACTCCATTGTGTTACATGCAGATGCCCCACTCACCAGGTTAGGCAAGGAGAACATAATAGTTAAGCCAGTATCTGTAGTATCACACACACACTCGAGTCACTGAACCCCAGGTACCAAAATGATTCTATCATAGTCCACGTGGGTATATATGACCTGAGACATACCTCACTGAACTACATGGAAAGAGCCATAATGGAATATATGTAACATATAGAAGCATGCTACCTCACTGAGGATTATGCCACAGAATGAATGATAAATGATCGATTTAATAATTGGCTTAGTTTCTGGTTTTTAATGTTACTCCTGCGGCGGGGGGGGGGTTCAATATCTGTCAGCATGGGAATACATGGTCAACAGACTACATTCCTTTACCAAGGCTGGGCTGCACCTGCTTCCCCTAGGCTTTCAGATATTGGCTAAAACTTTATACACCCACCACCAACCTTTTTTATCCAATGCCAAAAAAAACATACACAGTGAAAGTCAAAAGGATACTGCTCAATGCTTGAAGTCTACACAAAAAAACTCCACACCCTTCAGGCCTTGCTCACTCTGGAGAATGTATACATCTGTGCTGTCACCGAGATTTAGTTTAAAGCCATAGAAAATACAACTGCAGTACAAGGCTGCATAGCTTTCCACACATTTAGACCAACAACGGCACAGACTATAGCCAAAGGTGGAAGTGTCTCGCTCCAGGTTAGCAACAAACATAATTTCCAATCCTTGCCTATTTAAGTGGTACAGTGAGAAATATTTTCTGCTTAAAAACCTCAGCTTTGGCCGGCTAAGAACTTGCTGTATTCAACTAGACGTATAATATAATTTAAGTACCTTTATCTGCACCTTTTGTTTTCAAAAAAATACAGAATTTAAATTGATTTTAACTGTGTTGCAGGAATATTAACTGAAATGGAAGTTAGTCAGTGTTTGCTGAATTTTGTTATTTGCTAGTAATTACAGGTGTGGGGGTAGCCACATTCTTTGATTTCCTGTCCTTGCCTATTTAAGTGGTACAGTGTGAAATATTTTCTGCTTAAAAACCTCAGCTTTGGCCGGCTAAGAACTTGCTGTATTCAACTGGACGTATAAGAGAATTTAAGTACCTTTATCTGCACCTTTTTTTTCAAAAAATACAGTATTTAAATTGATTTTAACTGTGTTACAGGAATATTAACTGAACTGAAAGTTAGTCAGTGTTTGCTGAATTTTGTTATTTGCTAGTAATTACAGGTGTGGGGTAGCCACATTCTTTGATTTCCTGTCCTTGCCTATTTAAGTGGTACAGTGTGAATTATTTTCTGCTTAAAAACCTCAGCTTTGGCCGGCTAAGAACTTGCTGTATTCAACTGGACGTATAAGAGAATTTAAGTACCTTTATCTGCACTTTTTTTTCAAAAAAATACAGTATTTAAATTGATTTCAACTGTGTTACAGGAATATTAACTGAACTGGAAGTTAGTCAGTGTTTGCTGAATTTTGTTATTTGCTAGTAATTACAGGTGTGGGGGTAGCCACATTCTTTGATTTCCTGTCCTTGCCTATTTAAGTGGTACAGTGTGAAATATTTTCTGCTTAAAAATCTCAGCTTTGGCTGGCTAAGAACTTGCTGTATTCAACTGGACGTATAAGATAATTTAAGTACCTTTATCTGCACCTTTTTTTTTCAAAAAAATACAGTATTTAAATTGATTTTAACTGTGTTGCAGGAATATTAACTGAACTGGAAGTTAGTCAGTGTTTGCTGAATTTTGTTATTTGCTAGTATTTACAGGTGTGGGGGTAGCCACATTCTTTGATTTCCTGTCCTTGCCTATTTAAGTGGTACAGTGTGAATTATTTTCTGCTTAAAAACCTCAGCTTTGGCCGGCTAAGAAAAACATTGGCGAAATTGAATATACCCCGGACATAGTTTTTCTTACAATAGATATAAAAGATCTATATACAGTTATACCACAGGATATAGGCCTTAATTGGGTGAGAGAATTTATGGTTGCCAAGAATGTTGACAATAACACCATTTATTTGACTGAAACACTCTTGGAGATGGTTTTGGTAAATAACTTTTCTTTTTGAAAACAATTTTACCTTCAAACCTCGGCCCGGAGTAGCAATGGGGCATGTGGGGGGGTGATTCGCCAATGCAGTACTGTCACATTGGGAAAAAGAACTTCTATTTAAGGATGAGGTTTTTAAACAGTATGTCTCCTGGTATACCAGATACCAGGATGACATTTTCTGTTTATGGAAAGGCAATAGTGAGGACATTCTAAACTTTATAGAACGAATGACCAACATGACAAACTTTTACAGTTCACTTTTAACACACAGGAAAGTGAGATCAGTTATTTAGACATTCTTCTTACAAAGGATGTTAATAACAAAAGACTGAAAAGTAACATATATAGAAAATCCACATATTCTAATAGTTTTTTGCATTTCTCCAGTAGCCATCCCTACTACCAAAAAGATCGGTTGTAAAAGGTCAGTTAGTGAGGGCGTCACGTATGGTTACTGATGATTTGGATTTCCAACATGAATGCAACAAACTAAAATATATTTTTGGCAAGAGGCTATCCACTTACTTTGATTGACAACATCATAGTGGAAGTAGTAATTCTTAATAACAAAACTTTAGGGGAAGAAGAATGGCACTAATTTCGTTAGTCTGCCAACTAGAGATAACACTAATTACAATGTGTCTTTTTACACTTTCTCGCTACTCGCTAGATTTTCAAAAAGATCCTGTATAAAATTAATCATGACAGTACTTTGTCTACAGCATTAGGCGAAAACCCAACATAACATACAGGAGAGGCCAAAACTTAAAACCATTTTGGAAAGGGCACCAAAAGTTCATTTCTCAGCCCCAAAGGAATGTACAAATGTGGTGCCCAGCAGAATGCAAATTTATTAGAGTGGGCACTCAGTTCAACATTAAAGATAGGACCTAGAAAATAAGCAAGGATTACAACTGTGAATCAAAATCTGTGGTATATGCTGCTCTGTGTAATGCCAATGAAGCTTTCTACATTGGCAAGACTTGATTCAAGACCAGAATACGAACACATTTATGCTATTAGCAGAAGGGATGTGAACAATGCCCTAGCTAAGCATATTATTAGCAATACAGGGCATTCCTTCAACTTTGTTATACTCCAACAAAGAATGCCAGATCAATGGGTGGCCCTGGCAAATTAGGTTAGAGATAGATGAATTGATGTGGCGAGTACGAACTAGAGCACATTTATTACCTGGCATCAATGACAACCTATCAATAAAATGTGTATTAAAATGGTTATCGATAACAGATAACACATATAGGAAGGTCTCTTACATTTGGATATGAAATGGACCCAACATCAATTATTCCCTAACAGAATGCACTAATGTAAAATTGTATTATTTTATGATTATTGTATAGGAATTCTTGGGGCAAAACTAATCAGTATTTTTAATGTTTAAATGTGGAAATAATGTTCCAAATTGTGGAAATATTTTTGGTAACAATTTAAAATATACACAAATATTTTTAGTTTATCATTCACTGTTTTATAACATTTTAATATATCACATAAGTATGAAGCAAGTTGTATGATTAAATAACCCAGTAATTATAGAGTTTAACATCTGTGTAAATATTTTGATGAATGGAGCTACTTGCAACAAAGTATTACTTGCTGTTCCGTTGCAATGCCTATAGAGGCACTCTATCTTTACCTTTATTCAAGGCTTATGTTTGCAATGGATTATACTACTTTAAGGTAACCTTAGTTACAACTAATTACTAAATGCACTTTATCCCAATTGGTTCTATACATATATTTTAAGAAATGTCATTTCCTGTTCTGCTGTTTGTCTGAGGAAGGCTAAATATTTGATTTAAGAAAAGCGCTAACATTAATTTGGAGTCATTAAACGTCTGTTTATTTTACAAAGTAGTCTCTCATAGTGTTCTTGTTCGTTGTTACGCTCTTTTGGTTCAACAGTTTTTTCGTTTGTGGTTTGGTGTTTGGCCGGCTAAGAACTTGCTGTATTCAACTGGATGTATAAGAGAATCTAAGTACCTTTATCTGCACCTTTTTTTTCAAAAAATACAGTATTTAAATTGATTTTAACTGTGTTGCAGGAATATTAACTGAACTGGAAGTTAGTCAGTGTTTGCTGAATTTTGTTATTTGCTAGTAATTACAGGTGTGGGGGTAGCCACATTCTTTGATTTCCTGTCCTTGCCTATTTAAGTGGTACAGTGTGAAATATTTTCTGCTTAAAAACCTCAGCTTTGGCTGGCTAAGAACTTGCTGTATTCAACTGGACGTATAAGATAATTTAAGTACCTTTATCTGCACCTTTTTTTTCAAAAAAATACAGTATTTAAATTGATTTTAACTGTGTTGCAGGAATATTAACTGAAATGGAAGTTAGTCAGTGTTTGCTGAATTTTGTTATTTGCTAGTAATTACAGGTGTGGGGGTAGCCACATTCTTTGATTTCCTGTCCTTGCCTATTTAAGTGGTACAGTGTGAAATATTTTCTGCTTAAAAACCTCAGCTTTGGCCCGCTAAGAACTTGCTGTATTCAACTGGATGTATAAGAGAATTTAAGTACCTTTATCTGCACCTTTTTTCAAAAAATACAGTATTTAAATTGATTTTAACTGTGTTGCAGGAATATTAACTGAACTGGAAGTTTTGACTCTGCTCTTCAGTTAGTCCCACCCACCCTGTTTTTGTTTTGGTGTTAATCTTAGTGGCCTTGAAACTGCCCGCCCCTCTTGTAAATTTGTGTTTGGATACTCCTTCTGGGCCTGTCTCATTCGCTCACTCAACTGAGTGCAGTGAGATCATATTCTGATTTCAGGCACTCCTACTGTGTACAAAGAGAGCATCTGGGAAACAGAAAAAAAAATTAAGCTTGTTTCCTGCCTTTCCTGTTAAGTGGTATAGACTATTTGCATGCTTCTAAGCCCCCAAGCCCTTCTGTGTTGGAGGGAAGCCTTCTAGCTTAGTTTTTTTTTCTTATAACTCGGCAGTTTTCTAGTTTCAGCGCTCAAAACTGTTTCTTTGATCTCAGCACTTGTTCAGAAAAAAAAAAATTTCATCTGCTTTTACTGTACTTGTGTTTCTACCTACTTTATTTTACTTTTGCATCATCTTAAAAGTACTCAGTTGTATTTATTACTGCTTGGTGTAACTCATTCTAAGCCTTTTGGTTTAAACACTTGGGCTTCAGACCAGTTGTTTTGCACTGAGAGGGTTTGCGGTCTGCACTGTAGTGTCAGAACAGGTAGCTTACATCCTTCTAGGTTGGGAACTGCTGATTGAGGGCTCAGTGTCTGTTATTCTAAAAGTGTATTAATTCTGGTTTAAGCACTTGGGCTTTCAGACCAGTTATTTTACATTAAGAGGGTTCGTGGTCTGCACTCTTGTGGGAGGAGAGGCTGGACTCTGCCGTTCTGAGCTGGGAATTTCTGGTTAAAGGCTTATAGTGCATGCATATCTGAACTGCTTCTTACTGAAGTTGGTGTGCCTTGTTTGCTGTGGCATAGACTGGATTCGGGCCTGCTGGATCTAGCTTTGTTTGTGTAACTTGAGCACTAATCCAGGCATTCTCTAAAGTATTCAATTGTATTTATTACTGCTTGGTAGTAACTTGATTAAGGTGTAGCTATCATTCTAAGTCTTTTGGATTAAGCACTTGGGCTTCAGACCAGTTTTACATTAGGAAGGTTTGTGGCATGCACTGTGGTGGCAGGACAGGTAGCTTTCATCCTTCTAAGTTGGGAACTGCTGATTGAGAGCCCAGTGTCTGTTATTCTTAAAGTGTATTAGTTCTGGTTTAAGCACTTGGGCTTCAGGCCAGTTATTTTACATTAAGAAGGTTCGTGGTCTGCACTCTTGTGGGAGAAGAGGCTGGACTCTGCCCTTCTGAGCTGGGAATTTCTGGTTAAAGGTTTATAGTGCCTGAATATTTGAACTGTATCTTACTGAAATTGGTACACCTTGTTTGCTGTAGCATAGACTAGAGCCAGGCCTGCTGAATCTAGCTTTGTTTATATGCTTGTTGTTTGTTTGCTTATTTCCCTGGAATGCTAATTCCACCTAATACGCGGCTTCTCAGCGCTTCTGTGGATCACTAGTGATATCTGCATTGCTTACTGTACTTATTTCCTTGTTTCACTTGAAAGAAAGTTACTGTCTGTCATTTTTGCATTTAACTTACCTGTAACATATTGCACTTACGTTACCTGGCACTTGCTCACTAAAGCAATTATATAAGTCAGCACTAAAAATTAAAAGCACTACACCCTCACTCCCTACTGGACCTTGTTTTCAATTATTAAGGAATTCCCAATATTATTCTAGCATGTCCAAAGGTCAGTTGTCAATCTCCTCTCCAGTCCAGCTGGTGAATCTGGGAATCTTGAGGCAATGTTACAACTGCCTCATGTAAACAGACAACCCTCTCCTCCTCCCAACAAATTCCAACACATGTGAGAGATGCAACCATATAGCCAAACTGGAGGCTAAGCTCTCTCAACTCAGTACTGGCATAACCAGTCAGGAGGAGAGGGAAACCACACTCACTACAATTCCAGTCTCACATAGGCCTACCACGACAGCAAACCAAACACATAATCACACAAAAACATACTCAGAGGCTCTAAATAAAGATCTGCCTAAGCAGCAGAGACCTCCAAATCAGACACCCAAGCAACCGCTACCCCAAAACAAAACACGTGCAACACATATCTCACAAAACCAGTGTGCCGAACAGTCACAACCCTTAAGACTAAACAACACACCTGATACACTTGTAATAGGTGACTCTATCAGCAGGCACACTGACGTCCCGCTCACCAGGCTGAACAAGGAGAGGGTCACGGTGAGCAGCCTGTCGGGCGCTAGGATCCGCCACATAACACAAGCACTCAGGTCACTCCAAGGCAAGTACAAACATGACTCAGTCATTGTCCATGCTGGTGTGAATGACCTGAGACGTACCTCCCTGGACTACATGAAAAGAGACATAAAGGAGCTCTCTGAGCATGTAGCCCAGGCCAGTATGACCCTGACCTTGAGTAGCATCTTACCCTCACCAAGAATGATGCCACAATATGAAGACAAGATGATCATTTTCAACAACTGGCTTAAGTACTGGTGTCATTCAAAGGGGATCCAATGCCTGTCAGCTTGGGATGATATGCTCGACAAGCCACGATGCTTCGCTAGGGACGGCTTGCACCTGTCACCCCTGGGATTTCGGATATTGGCAAAGGCTCTTGCTACCCCCATAGTGCCTTTTTTAGGCAAGGCTCAAAAGACAAACCCACCTCCATAGGTATCACAAGGGATAAGAAACTAAGAGTAATGCTACTCAACGCCAGAAGTCTAAACCTCAAGATGCACGCACTCGAAACTCTCCTTAGCATGGAGAACATCGATATCTGTGCAGTAACAGAAACCTGGTTCGGGGCTCCCGAGAGCACCCCAGCACTACCAGGTTATACCTCACACCATGCTTTCTGGCCCCAAAAAATGGACCGAACCACAAAAGGAGGGGGAGTATCGATATTCATCAAAGATACCCACACCTCCAGGTTGGTGGCAAAGCACGAAACATCAGAGACTATCCATGTGCAACTAACAGTGGGTAAAACTGCCTTCCAGTTTATAGCCTGCTACAGACCACCCTCCCAAACCCAGGAACCCCACTCGGCCTTCCTGAGAACACTGGAAAATATGAAGGTCTCTCCAAACACCATTATATTGGGCGACTTCAACTACCCAAACATAGACTGGGAGCATTATCTAGCTCCAACACCCTAGCCCAAAGGTTCCTAGAATTTATAAACTCAAATGCTATGAACAACTTGTTACCACTCCCACAAGAGGGGAAAACATACTGGACCTGATCATCACCAACATGGGGACTCTATGCTCCAGACCAGAAGTGTATCCCTCACTGGTAAGATCAGACCATAAACTAATCTCACTGGATATTCACATCCCGACCCCACCCCCTGCCCAGAAAACCACAGTGAAAAACCTCTCTAAAGCAAATTTCACACTCCTCAAAACCAAGGTGGAATCCTTCAAAGCCCCCGGGCCTGTGGAAAATACGGCCCAGACCACAGAATCCTTTATAAACGCATTCTATGAACACCTTCAGGAATGCATGGATCATGCGATCCCAAATAAAACCAAGCCCCAATCCTCCAAAGGCAGACGTCCTGTCTGGTGGACACCAGCCATAAACAAACTATACAATAGAAGGAGGAAGCTACTAAATGATAGAGCAAAATCCCAAAAAGGGAAGGCATCACTGATCAGTATTAGCAAAAAACTACAGGCACTCATAAAATTGTCTAAGGCCAGCTTTGAGAGAAAAATTGCACAGGACACTAAGGCTAATCACAAGGCTTTCTTTAGTTATGTTAGGAACCTGGGTGGTAATTCCCAGATATGCTCAGAATTAGTCCAAAATGACAAAAAATACACTGAACCCACAGACATGGCCAACATCCTAGATGACAGGTTCAGCGCAAACTTCTCCCCCCCTCCCCACCAAAAGGGCAAATATCTATCCCAGCAGAGTGCTGCCCCCCTGACATCTCAGATGCTCAGGTAAGAGCCGCCCTCTCCAAAGCAAAAAACACAGCATCAATAGGACCAGACGGTGTCCTGGGCTGCGTCCTACATGAACTCCAAGAAGAGCTAAACCCAAACATAAAACTACTGTTCAATCTCAGCCTTACTACAGGATATGTGCCCAAAGAGTGGCGTACAGCAACAGTGGTCCCTCTCCATAAAGGTGGTGCCTCAACGGATCCTGGAAACTATCGCCCCATAAGCCTGACTAGCTTGGTCTGCAAAGCTATGGAAATGATCATCATGGACCTCATAAATAAAGATATTGGGGACCTACAGACACTGGATCCTACCCAGTTTGGCTTTGTTAAGGGCAGATCCTGCCTCTTAAACCTGGTTGATTTCTTTGAAACAGTCACCAAGGCCATTGACGAGGGAAGGTGGTCCACACAGCCTACCTGGACCTCACAAAAGCCTTCGATACAATACCCCACTCGGGCATTATAGATAAGCTCACCAGCTTAAATATAAACCCCTATGTCACTAGATGGATTGCAAACTGGCTCAAGGACAGAACCCACATGGTTAGAATTGCTGGAGCCATGTCAGACTCCAAACCAGTTACAAGTGGTGTCCCACAAGGCTCAGTCCTGGGACCTCTCTTGTTCGGTATATATTTCTCGGAGATACAGGCCAACATGGAAGGACTGTGGCTGACCAAGTTCGCAGATGACTGCAAACTGGGCGCCATAATCGACTCTCCAGCCGACACAAGCATCCTCCAAAAGGGCCTCATAGAAACAGACAACTGCTGCCAGAGCCATGGCCTCAAGCTAAATGCCAAAAAGTGTATAGTCATCCCCTTTGGCAAAAACAAAGTGCCCACAAATTACCACATAGGTGGTAATCCATTAAGTACAGAAGTAATTAGGGAACAGGGGACCCAAGTTAATAGCAATCTCTCATTTGACAACCACGTGGCCAAAGTGGTTAGAAAAACATTTTATATAGCCCACTTAATCATGAAGGGATTCACATCTAGATCAGGGGAGGTCATCGTGCCTCTTTACTCATCCCTCATCAGGCCCATAATTGAGTACAATGCCCCTTTTGGGATGTACCTTACCAGACACCTGCAGCAACTGGAAAGACCCCAAAAGTACCTCACCAAGAGGATCAAAGGGCTCAAACAGATGCCATATGCTGCCCAGTTAAAAATCTCCAGCTCTACTCAGTGGCATACCGCCTGTTCAGAGGCGATCTGTGCCTGACGTATAGAGCCATGTCCAACCCGGAATTAATGGACATGCTGCACCTCAGAAAATCCAAATCCCATCGAGCTACGTGCTCGAGAGACTTGAACCTCAGCACTGAAATAAATAGGACATGCTGGAGGGACAGATTCATAACCCAGAGGCTCCCTTCACTCTGGAGTAAAATCCCAGTCCAGGTTAGGCAGAGTCCCTCATTGACTCTCTTCAAGAGGAATCTTGATGAGTGGATGGGAGATCGTAGGTTTACCCCGGGTATCACTTCTGTGTCACTGTTAGACAGAGGCACAGTATACTAACCTCGAAAAAGGGCATAGCAAAATAAATTTAAAATGGGTGGCGAAAGCCAAACACATTCTGGCTAGGCTTATAAATGCCCTAGGGCAGATAGTCTAGTATGAACCTATGAACCTTCATGTTGATTAAACAAGATGATACCATGGAGCTCATCCATGTGCAAGTCACCAAAGATAAGTTCCCTCTCCATATCTTGGTTAGCTACAGGTCACTTTCTATGCCCCTAGTCTCATGACTCATACCTAAACCTACCAGAAGTACTCACCATCCAACCAAACACCCTCATCAAGGGTGATTTTATTTACTCCTCTATAGACTGGGAAACTTACACTGCCTCAAACTCACAGTCATTCTGCTTCCTAGATTTTATTAAAATGAACACCTTGGAACAAATACTGCATGATCCAAAGATAGGATCAAACATACTGGATCTTGTATTCACCCACGAGAGTGTGTAGTGGAAAGAGGCTGTCAGTAAGAAAAGTATTATCCTAACATCCCCCTCCTATCTTTACTTATCTCTCTACTAACATACCCTTCCCAGACTCCCATGATATTCAGGACCAAAATGGTTTGGAGTGCGGAGATTGGCTTGTAAGGGTGCTATTGGCATTAGCCCAATAACCTATGAATCTATTTATAATAAAAGAAATATATAACACGTGGGTACTTATTTTTATTTACTGGTGCCACAAGTATGTTGGTCGTGTAGTTAGAAATGAATGAACTGGCTTGGCAAATCCGCACTGGTGCCTATATGCACCCTGGTTTGAATGACCATGTTTCTATTAGTTGTATTCTAAAGTACCTATCTATGAAAAGGTAGAACCATTGTCTAATGAAACAACATCCTGGTTTATATATTTATACAGTATAATAATTTTTTATAATAAGAATTGTAAATCAATATATGTTTTTTAGTTGAAAGGTTTTGAGTCTTTAAAATGTATTGGTTTCATGTAAGGGTAGCATACTAATGCTTAGATCTAAATTTTTAGTATGTAAACATGGATAAAAATTGTTTTTTGTTTTTATGTATTTATTAATAATATGTTTAAACTGAGGTAATAAGGAATGGTTTGGTTTGGAGCAAAAGATTTTTTAGAATTTTTATTCACCAGTGTTTTAATTTTAATATTAATTCCAAATTTTAACAATTGGTGTTTTAATTTAATTAAATTCATTTAATTAAAGTTGATTGCATAATTAACAACATTATATAAATGTACTGGGAAGCTGTTAGCATTTTTTGTCTGATGAAGGAGAGACACTGAGCTAATAAACCAGTGTTCTTTATTGGGATTGTGTTCTCAAGCTCATTTTTTTGTTTTTTATATGTTGGTCGTGTAGTTTGGTTTCCTGTTCAAAAATTGTGTGTGAGTGGGAAAGTGATTAAATTGATTACCCAAGCCTGAAAATATGTATGAATTTCAAAAGCAGATACAGCTGAGAAGTCTAATTTGCAATGTTTTATTACCAGAAAAACACATCGTATGCGTGTAAGTAAACATTATTAACACCTATCCGTCTCAGAGGTAGTCTCTTGGCGATGTAAACATTGACTGTAGGTGATAAGGTCACGTTGACTGCTACAGACCCCATATAAAAATGAGAAAAACATACCTCTCAACCTCACAGAGCAAGAAATCTGGACAAAACTAAAATAACGGCGGGGGGTGGCACAAAAATAGTTTTTAGTTAATATACTCCTATTCTAAACGTAGGAGGTTGTTAGAATAACAGACTTTGCAGTAGCATATATTTGCTGCAGGATACAAAGACTGAAACTCAAATCCATCCGTCCACAACCCATTTTTCCACGTGGGGTTGGGTGTAACTTCAACAGTGACAAGCATCAAGAGACAAGGTTTACACCGCCGTCTGTCATTATTTAGTGAAAATAACTTGCCAGAAATCCACAAATTTTAACAGGTACAGACCAAATATATGAGGAAAAATCTGAATATTTTTTAGGGATGGACTACATTACAACGACGACAGAAATCAACTAACTACATATGCAAAAGAATCATGGCTCCCATATTATTCTTAGAACCGGATGGTATCATTCTTTACTGTACTTCCGGGATCAACTAGCTCCTGAACCGATTTGCTTATAATTTCTATGGTTACCGTACTTACCTACCTACCTCTTAAGGCTCATGCTCCATCTAATGCGAGGCAATCAGATTAGGGCGTTCTTTTTTCTTCCTTTCATTAGTTTTTAGCACTAAGTCTGCCTGCATCGATAAGTAGCTTTAACTTTTAGGGTTAGAAGTGTTTCTTCACCATTGTCTCACATTTTCTGTCATTTTTATGTGGCTCTGGGCTGCAGAGGATAAACCACAGGTGTCATGGGGCTGTTTGACAGACTAGCTGGCTGGCTTGGCCTGAAGAAGAAGGAGATCAATGTTATTTGTCTTGGACTGGACAACAGCGGCAAAACTACCATTATTAATAAACTTAAACCATCACATGTAAGTAGTGCATGCGATTATATTATAAAAGTTCCGAGGAACAAACTTGCCTGCATGTATCTCATATATATTATTTCAGTAGCGGTTGTCATGCTACTGGAAAATATAAATCCCATTATTTTCATTTAAATTGAGTAGCACCAGGCGTTGCTGCAAAATTGATAATTCACTACTAGTTTTGAAATTATTGGCATGCACGTGTTCCAAGGTTTGCCTGCATCTCTAGATACTGATATGTACTAGAGTAGAAAATAACATTCTGTATGCTTTACAGATAATCATTTTTTCTGTAGTAGCATATTACGCGTTCTAATGGTAAAGTTATTCAGACAGCATATGTAATTGAGAACAAGAAGACTAGTTTTGATTGTGATCGAAAATTGGGCTTGGACAATGCACCAAATTTCAGATTGTGTGTGAGTGATTTGCATTGAGAGGGACACTTAGATATTGTCTGGATGTTTCCATTTTGTTGTTGGTCATCCTTAACTTTGTATTCAGCAGCAAGATAATTACGATTGTGAGCCATAGTGGCTGAGCAGTTAGTTTTGCTGCCTCACATTACTTAGTTCTCCAGTTTGATTGTGTCTTCTGTGTGGAGTCTGGGTATGCTTCAGCACCCCCATCTGAAAGATGTGTTCTAGGTGAACAGGCAATTCTACAAGTTACTCATGGGTGTGTCTACCATGTTTAAAGAAGTATGTGTTATACCCGTTGATGGGTTGGCGCCTTATTTAATGGCCTTGAGAGGCTTTTGATCCAATGTGACCCCGAAATGGATTAAACAGGTTGTCAGAGAGTGAGCGCTTGTCTACGAATGTGAATTCATGAGACATCTAAGTAGTAGCAATCTTACTAATAATTTTAGCACCGTTAAGATTGATGGAATAAAAGCTCTGATCTTTCAAGTGTATTTGATTGTTGCCTATTTATAGCTAGTCTACTAGTAACTCAAGCCTTCCTTCAGTTTGCACTGGGCATAGTTAAACTTACTTAAACCCCTTCACTGGCCTACCTTCTACACCACCTCTGGTAAAGTGTTCTATGATTTTAACAGCTGCTTTCTGAAGTAGTATTTCCATAAGTCAGTCATGAATTGTTTGCTTTCTGTCTATGATACTAGTTTGGCCATAAATGCATCTTCTAGTTGCATTAACTGGCTATATATGACATACATTTTAAGCCTTATGTCCTCCTTATCCTTTAATGGGTCTTGGATTTCTGAAAATATATTTAATGTAGAGAAAATCAGAGCCTAAAATTCCCTTAAAGCAGGAAGATAAGCTTACATGCCTCAACTGAAAGTACTTCTAATGGTATGAGTATGGTAAACTGTACACCTTAAATAGCTGAACAAAGCTTGTATATAATTGTGTCATGTACGTTGTAAGAGATATCTTAATATTAAAAATGACACTTTTATGCCAACTCAAACATTGCAGGTAATCTCCACCAATTTTTAAAAGGGTTGCACCATATGTGAATAAAATGACCTAAATGTGTCTGCAGTAGCTGAAGGGGAGGTCACTGGCAACTCACTGACTTTCAGTGCTGTGTGCTCATATTACACTTGCATTATCTAAGATGAAAAAGTAAAATTTTACCAGTTGCACAGTCTGTGATAATGGAGAACACGGGACTGTGCATAAGTTGCGATCAAGAATGCAGTGCCTGTGACTTTTATGACATTTCATGTACTGGGCTGAGATATCCATGAAGCTTCTTATATTCACTTTTTAATGTAAAAGAACAGCTTTTGCACCACCATGCATTTTTCAGATTAAGAAGATTGAAGCTCTGATGTCTGCCATTGACTGGAATCCACAGTGATTTACCAGAAAATCAGTTTACATGGGGTGCAGCACAGTAGGGGAGATTATACACTTAAATAGAAGCAACAGTTTTTGCATCAATGTGCTTTTGCTGAATCATAAGAATTATGGTTATGAGGCTGAGAGCAAAAATATGACAGAAATCAGAGATGTTAAAAACTTAGTAGTACAGCTGGTTTTGAGTAAACATTCACTTTTCCAACAATAACAAGTATGAACTCTGATAGCTGACATTGTTGGTTGTCTGTAATCCTCAGTAGTTTACAAGAAAATCAAACATTTTTGCAATGTACAAGGCAAAAGTATGAGTAAAATCCTAGCTGTTTTGCAAAATGGGACAGTTATACAAATGCTTTTTAGGTAGCACTTCAGGTGATGGATTTGTTAGCGTAGGCCACTATTTTTTTTAACTGTGTGTAATAAGGTTTAGAAAATTAGGGCACTGCTGTAACATTCTTAACTGCACTCAAACACACTACTGAGGTCTGTTATTATCCATTATCACCTACAGCTCTGCACCCAAGCTTGAAATGTTGCTCTTTTTAAACAAGGATCTGCTTTGAATCTTATGGTAAGGAACAAATCTGACTTGTACTGCTTCAACTTACATTTTTACAGATCTTCCATAGAATTCTCACCTTAGCTGTCAGAAAATGAATCTTGCTATTCAGTCTACCTAGGTATCTAACCTTTTCTGAAGGGCATACAGTTCTGAACACACTTTTGAATGATTCCACCCTCTAAAGATTGCTATGCTTTTCAAAGAGGTTAACGTTATGTAGCTATTCACTTCAGAAAAAAATGTAAAATAATATATTATAAACCTTCTAAAATCAAGGGATCTATCCACCATTATTTAGAAGTTACGCTAATGGGGAAAACTGGGGCCCATTTCCAGTAGGTCTGCCTGATGGTATGAAAGAGCACAAAGTAATGTCAAAATCTGTGCAGTACAATGTGATGTATTTTTAGATGCTAACCAGTAATGTATTCTACTGCAGGAAAGACCATTATGAAAAATCTAAGTGTAATCAGTGTTCTCACCAGAAAGTAAACAATGAATGTCTAGTAGTTGTCAATATGATAATTTAACCTAGAGTGGTCTTTGAACTTTAACGTGATTGTGAAACTTGTATGTTCCTGTCCAATACTGAATCCACTACAGCTTTACCTGCCCCACCCCCCCAACACACACACACACACACACACACACACACACACACACACATACACACACAATTATCCCTGTATTAGTAATGGTCCTTCATGCCAAAATTTTGAGCACTTCCAAAAAGAATGCTTGAGAATTTGCATTGAGATCATCAACTTAGCATAACAGAATGGAGCTTGTTTGCAAGAGCTTCTACTTTAACAATCTGGGACCTTCATAATCCTTGATTACATTCAGCACATTTCCATTCACTCTACTTCCTAAGCAAATAGCAACACCTATGTTGGAGGAGACTGCTAAGTTATGGCAGACATTTGTAAGAATGTATTTTGATACACCTAGAATATTGTTTTGTTATTTTCAGTTCCTGCAGAAAGAAAACATCTCCCTTGAGGGAGGCCATATACATATTAAAAGTAAGACACTTAACTCTTAAGAGTAAATGTTAGAGGTTTTAACTCAAGCATTTAGAGCAACCACCTGCAGTGACACAATAAACTAAATTAAATCTGTGAAGCAAAGAACAGATGAACAATTATGTAAAACTTATTCAGAAGTATAAACCTTAACTATACCATGCTACCCACTGCAGGCAGTAGCAGCAGCCAAAGGCTAACCATCTATAGCTGTATCACCTTTAAAGTGTCTGCAATTATGCCACACACCTGTATAAGTAATAGGGCTTTGCTGGAAATGTTAGAAAATAAAAAAAAATTGATGCATTGATCTTTGGTAAGTAAATGCTTAGTGCTTACATGTAGGCTTCTTATCTTATTACCAGCAGTTGAAATAGGCCCAATGAAGAACTTATGCATGCTCTTGTTTTCTCCTTGTTTTGCCTGATTTGCAGAGGAATTTTGAACTTGAACTTGTCTGCTGCATCAGTCTTTGTATGATCCAAAATATCCTTTTTTGAGACTCTAAAGCATTAGACCTCCTGAATGTACTTGTATCAAACAGTTGCTGACTTGCAAAAAAAGTTCAGCAATGGACAGTGGGGATGTTGAATTTTTCAGAGAGAGATGGCAGCAATATTTCCTGACTGTATTGGTTTCATTCTCCCTTCTCATTAATGCAAGGGATCATTGCAAGTAGATTCATGGCCTTTACCTGTTGTCATTTGATAGTGATCTGATAAATTTTAAAGGTTTTCACCGTTTTGTTAATGATTTCTCAGGAAAGCTACAGCGTCATCAGGAAAATCAAACAAATAATGACCACTTTTCCAATTTATATAAGGGGTTACAGGAAATTTTAATGAATGGGGCTGTATTCCTGTAAGAAAGTGATTTCATATAGAAAAAAATTCTTATTCTGAGTTAGTTGTAGATAGAAATCTTATCATACATGATGTCCATCTAGCTGGAATTCTTTTCTCTCTTTTTCTTTTTTTTTCCACATAAGTCTTCTTTTCCTGATAGTTTAGAAATGTCATTATTACCTTTTTATGGGTAGACCAGGTCCTTCTTTTTAGAGTTTTACACGAGTAATGCACTTATTCCAACATGATAGGATAATATTTATACGGAGTATATCAGGCAAGAAGACTTAAATGATATAGTAAGGTGTGCCGAGGAACTGACTCACTCGGGCCTGTTCAACATAAATTGTTGCACCTTGAGCGGTTTTCTTGATCATCCACTCTTGCAGCTGTTTTACCAAGAATTCCTTTGTGCTTCTGTATGCTGGCCTTTGCATCCTTCCTTCAGTGAGTGCTGGCAGATACTGCCATTTCCTTTATTGTGCTCACCTGCTGAATCTTATCTGGCTTTCAGTTGACAGCTTCATTAATTCAACACTGTCTTCTAGAAGATGTTTTGTCTTGGGTGGCTACTTATAGAAACTCCTACTGCTATATGCACTGCTTGTTTGATGTTTGGTGTTGCTTCTCTTCTGCTTAGCAGCAGATCTTCAAATCCATGATTTTGAGCAGTGAGTACCAAAAAGTAGCAAAACTAATATAATGTTTAAGACATGGAAGTAACAAGTTTGAGTAAAGAATACTTAAAAACTGTACACCTTTGTAGACAGTTGACAATTCAGGCTGCCACCGTGCTGAGTGTAAGCTCAATCCTGCTTCACCAGTGAATAACTATATTATCTATACTGTCTATATCCTTTAATTTTTTTCATTTTGTGTTCTAGTGTTAATAAGTAATTCCACAGTGAGAACAAACAGTAAATGTAATAAAGGAGAGCCTTGCTTTGATCTTTTTGTGAATTTAATACTGTAGTATTAAGGTCTTAGTCATGAAAGAGGGAAGTTTTATAAAGTTCTGGGACTTAAAATAGCTCTAAACTGTAGCATCAACAGCCTTTACTATATCTAACTCATAGCAACTAGTTATTTTGTAAAATGTACAGGATCAATAAATGTATTTTTAATATTATATTGTGTTTGTCTTTTTATTGTCATATTTGTTCATAATGAAGTTAATATGGTGTTAGAAAAATATGTATTAATGAGTATATTAGTGCTTTTAAAAGCCCAAAAGGGTTAACACATTTATTCTATTTCATACTGCATAAATCCATATAAACTTCGAATACTTTCTGACCTTGTATTTTGTCAGCACAGCTGAAATCTTGCTTGTGCCTTTGGAAATTTACTGAGAAGCAGATGATTTTCTGCTTGGTTAGGAAAATAATGAATAGAACAATACCATTTCTATAATGTTATTAAACTTAGACAATTAGCTCTGTTTGTGCTATGAGAACATACACAGCTACAGGAAGGATAGATAAGTAGAACAAAGACTGCTTGAAGAATATGAACTATAATCTGTGTTTGCTTTGTGCTTGAATTAGCAGAGTACCTTGAAATGTAACACAGCACTGTATAAATAATTGTAACTAGCTAGTGGTCTCCAAGGCCAAGTTATTTTTCAAAAAGTTTCTCACAAATCTAGTAATGTAATGTCATGTCAGCAGAAAATCATGAACAATATCTACTGTGAAAAACAATATTGTAGGCTTGTATTTGATTACGTCAGCTTTAGAAGGCAATGTCTTGTAAAACAGTATAAGAATGGCTTCACTTCCTGTTACTAATCAAACAAACTCTGTATTTTTGCATGTTTTTGTCTCCTTGCTCCAAGAATTAAAAGTGCCTTAACCTGAACCTTACGTGTATTGGTCTTTGAAGTTTTTTCCTTTAACATATGGTATGACTAAAAAGTGTATCAACGTCTAATAAAGAAATAGGTCTATGCAAATTACAAGCAGTGAGATTCATATCTATGTTAATTACTGGAGCAGTCCTTAAGTATTTCCAAGAGGAAGAGATTTCTTGATAACAATAACTACTTTAAGTATGGTCTGTTTGTCTCTTTTATTTTTACATACTACTCTATAAATTTTATACAAAAAAACTATTTCACCCAAAGGCTTTATCTTTTAATGCTTTAATTTTCTCATGTATATCTTTAAGCTAATAAAAATATTAATATCAGTTGAAAATAAAGGCATATTACTATTCTTTTTAAGAACATTATCTAGAACATGATCAGGTAAGTTTTCTTTCGTAATACTGTTAATACAAGTATCATAATAATGAGATCTAAAAACTTTTAAAATATTTCCTTTATTCCTAATTAAGTTCTGTTTGTTTTAGCATTTAAATACATTGTATTTGATTTTGTTTCTTCTTGCAAGTCTGTAAAAACCTTAGGCTTTTAACCATTTGAAATGTCAGGACTCCTAATCCTGAGTCCCAGAATACAGAGACTGGATGACTAAAAGTCTGGACTTGAATGTATACCAAGTCCAATATTGCCATTTCTCAGAGTATTCCTTTTTTCAAAGTATGGCAGTCTCAAAAATTGGTTTATATAAGTTTGGGAATGCAGGGGGTTGTCCTCATGCAGAAAACAAGTTTAGGGGAGAAGGGAACAATGTTCAATGTTCGCTCTTCTTTGTTTTCATTTTTTTCCAATGATATTTCAAAGCTTGCAATTGTAACTCCCAACATTTCAATAGGGATACCCTTGGGTCATTAATATATAGCTGTTACATTTAACTGTCTCCAAAGAAATAGTTTATTATTTAAAACTTTTTGGTATTTATTCTGTAAAAGTTTTTACCAAATGCTCATTTACCTTTTTTTTTTTATTTTTGCTGTAGTAGTATTGAAATTCTGTTATTTTCAAAATTATATTCTTACACCAAGATGGTGTCTTGGTCAAGGTGTAATTTTTCAAACAATATATGTAAAACAATTTGAAAAGAAAATGAAATAACATTAACAACACAATACTGGCTACTGGAAAATTGTATTCATATCTGTCTCTATGGCAAATCATTTCTTCAAGAAATTAAGAAAGAGTGCACATTATTTAAGAAAGAGTACACATTAGCAGCTCTTTAATATAAATAAACCAATTAAAAACACAAACAAATAAGTAATAATTGGAAATAACATAATTAATAGTCCTAGTCAAGTTTGTTATTAAGCCCAAAAGGGCACATTTATATTTTTCTTAATCAATTGTCAGTTTTTTAACAAATGTTTTTCCATAGGAAGACCTCTTCTTTCATCTATGATTATTTATTCTAAAAGACATATTTTCAAAACATTCTTCTTACCTTTATGCTTTTTGACAATATGATTAGCTACTGGATGGCACAGTGGTGCAGCAGTTTGCATTGTTGCCTCACAGCAAGAGGTTCTCTGGTTTGATTATTGGCTGGGGTGCCTTCTGTTTGGAGTTTGCATGTCCTCCCTGCATTTGTGTTGGTTTCCTCTGGGTGCCTCCCATTTCCTCCCACATGATAAAAACATGCATCTGGAGCATTTCTTCCCAGGCCTCCGCTGAAAATTGGCTTGTTCCAAGTTGGACTTTCCTGGTAAACAAATGTTAAATAACAAATGCTGCATTTTCACATTTACAGTTCTTAATATGTTTCTGAATAAGCTTTTTAATTTTCTCTTGTCTGACTAATATACACAAACCTATGTAAATAAAGAAGAGGATAAACCACATCAACTGCATTGCATGTAAAAATGTCCTTTAAAAGTGAACTTCATACCATTAATTATTTCAACATTTTTACATACATTACACCTGTCACTGGAGGAAGTTCCCTATGATAAAGACATATTCTGAATCATCTGTACATGTTTCCTAAAATAACTGTGAGCCACCATATGATTAATATTTTTAGCCTAATATACAATAAGGAAATTCTCATATCATTATTTAAAACATCTTCCTTTAATAAATACTAGTGTTATTTAACTAAAGCAGTCACCAAGTCTGTTAATACAGCATACTGTATCACAAAGAAGATATTTAGTTTATTGACAGGTTTGTGTTGTAGATTATCACCAAAACTACAGTAGTTTGTAGTAAATCACCTCTTCTTCTGCTAGCTTTTTAAATTGACCTTATTGGATACTGTATCATAAAAACTAAATACTCAGTGTCACTTAAATTAGAAAACCAGAAAACCTAATAGTTATTTTCCCAGGTTGTAAAATGCATGTAGTGATAAGACATTAATGATATGTTTTGGGTGACAGCTAGTACCATATAAAATGTTTTCATAGCAGTTTCCTTTTTAAAAATGATTAGTTTCTATAATCAGTTCTATGAATAAGTTTTATTAGTAGTAGTTACAATATAAAAATAATCCCAGCACTATTATCTTTTTCTAAAAGGATAAAAAAATCTTCACACTCCAAAGGAGTACCTCTGGTCAAAAAATACAAGCATCCATATATCAGAAATAATGAACTGCTTTATTTCTAAAAAAATGCAGAGGATATAAAAAAATCTTCAGACTTTTAACTTTTTGAAGGTTACCTTATCTCTATATCACTACAGCCCTTTTTTCATTGTATAAGTAGAACAAATGTAATTATTTTATTTTAACTAAATAAAATGGGATATGTTATGTAAATGTGGTTTTCTTTATTAGTAAATTGTGTTCAGATAAATGATATGCATAAACATGTAAAAGATTATATTTTAAAAAATAAAACTATATAAAATGTACATCATAGCAATCCTGATTGTGTACTGAAAATATAGAAATAGTATGCATGAAATTAATTAGTATATTTTAGATTATTAATATTTCTTAAATATGATGTATTATGAATATTTCTTAAATATTAACAAGATTGTATTTTAGAAAATAAAATTAACTAAGATATTATAAATCATTAATTTCATGCAGGTAAACTTAGAAACAGATAAACAGAAACGGTAACAGTGTATCATTTGCTGAAAGCTTGAATTCTTTTGAAACATTATGAAACATAATTGCTTTTATCAATATACCATTAAAGTCTACTGTAGAAAATACCTGGCCATTCATGTTGTGTAATAGTGTAATATGACATTCAGCAAGGCTATTTAAGCAATTATAGCTACCAAACATGGAATCTAATAAGTATTTCCCAATGTATAGAATTTTTTGATAACTAACTAAGCCCAATGGCCACAGTCCTCTCTTTTTATGGATGACCTGGGAGAACTGTCTGGTTGAGTGACTTGTTCAGAGTCTCATAATAGGCAAATTGAGGTGGAAGTAATCAAGCAGATCATTATCAGCTCAGAGCATTAACCTTCTTTGATAACTGCTAGATCTTTTCTTGTCATCAGTAAAAATCTTCCCGCCATTATTATATAAAAAAGTAATGCTGTGCAGTAAGGTACTTTTTCTTATAATTTCAACTTGTCTTCTTTTCTTATTATTAGAGGAAGTTGAATTTAACAGTTGCACTCACTATCCTATTCTAGGTAGGAGTAAGTGATGAACAGTTTGCCTGCTTCCTTACCTGAAAGTAGAGCCTCGCAGATGATGCAGTTGCTCACCTTATACAAGGATATTAACTTTTCTTGCCAGTGATGGCTGCCCTGATGTACATGGGGTGGGAGCACTCGTGCACGAGGAGGGCATAACGGCCCCTGTCTGTGATGTGGGCTGTGATGCCCATCACCAGAAGTCGGGGTTAGGGTCTCATTAGAAATGCCATTATTGCTGTCATCATTAGATGTGAGCAAGGGAATGAACATCTCCATGGCTGCCTGGATGAAGGCCCATTTGTCTGGCTAGCACATTCACACTGTGTGCCCTCTTTAACAGCATGAGAATGAATGGACTCAAGACTGATTGGAGGGTTGACTTGCAGAGGACAGACTACTGGGTATGGTACAGTGGAGATAAGTAACAGACCATCTCCATCTGTAAAGTGTTATTGGCTCTTAAATGTTTTTTTGCTGATGACAAGATACAGACTGAAGAATAACTCCAAAAAAGCACTGACAGTGGAGCTTGACAAACATGCACATTCTGCTAGGATGGAAGACCACTGTACCAAAGAACATGACAAGAAAGGGGAGCAGGAGGTTACACTTGTCACAATATGTAAAGAAATGCAAAAGTTCACAGCTAAAACAGACAGTTACATGTAAAAAATGATTCCCAAATCAAACGGATCACTGAAGCTGCCAACAAGTACTTATGGGTCCTACAGTCACTCCTGATGGATAATGAACTGTTCAAAGCCAAGGTATCTACCTCTGAAACTTGGTTAGATTTGATGAATGCTTTTACAACTGATCAGGAGGATCTTTCTAGAAGGAAAAAAACATAATTTTATCCATATCCTGGAGAACTTGGAAGGTAGAGACTGTGTAACCTTCATGAAGAGAAAATTATCAGAACAGACACCAATACCACTAGATGATATCTAAATTATAAAAGCTGACAGAATGGATTGGCACCTAAAGTCAATGGAAAAAGGTCTCTCAGACTAGTATTTTTGCAATTCACTACATATGTAGAGGGTCATCTTGCTTATTTGGAAACCAGGGTCAATACTGTTTAGTGGAGACTTTAGAGTATATGCAGATCAGGACTTTTCTGCACAAACTAGAAGACAAAGGGTGTCCTTTCTTCCAATTCAAGCCAAATGCAGGCCTTTGGGACTTTAGTTTAAACTTCTATATCCTGCACCATTAAAAATCATGTCCCCAGGTGGATCTTGGTAATTTGACAACCTGCAGGAAACTGATGAAGCAATTTACAGTATATAATGTTCATCAGCCAGGCATGATACAACCTGAGAAGTAAGCACCGGATACATGGAGGCCTGATGATACATCCAGAAATCAAGCACTGGATACCTGGACTCAGACTGGCATTTTTTCCCCTGTTTAAAAATACTCCACCCTGCAAGCCAGATGTGGCATTCTTTAGGAAAAGGAAAACTTGCCAAGAAACTCATCAAAGTGATAGAAAACTAATATCTTTTTGGTCAGCCTTTAGCACATTTAAGATGCCACAAGCAGCAATTGAACTTCTTAGTTTATGAAGTTCTGATTTATTTCTGGAAGATGGACTCATTATTGATATAAACCATTAGAGCAAAGTTCAAAGTTATTTAAGCTTAAAAGCAAATCTAGGAATAAATGTTGAACTTTCTGTGTACATCTTAAAGCTTAAAGTAATAAAAAGAGAGGTAGGGTATGGCATAATGGTTAAGGTCTTCACCTCATAGACACATGGTGCAGGATTTGATTCTGACCTCAGGTAATTGGCTAGGCTTAACATGACCCTTCAAGGTATTCGCTTATGAACCCATTAACCCATCACCCCTTTCTTCCATTCTGACTGTCAAAGTAAAGTAGTAAATTGGGATCAACCCACTTTCATCTCACTTGAGGAGTGTGGTACATATAAAACGTGGCTAGATTTGGGCTGGCTCTAATATTAACCACTTCTAAGTTATTTATGTTGTTGCTAACTGCATTAGAGGGAAGAGAAAGGAAAGAAAGGATGGATGAAGGGAAATACGTTAAAATAAAGAAGACTTAAAAATCTAAATTATAATCTTAAGATAGTGTGGGTAAAGTTATGAAATATTTACTTGACTTGGCTAACTGAGAGAGTTATTGCAGTTTGCAGCATTTTTGTATTTACCTCTTAAGGCAAGCTAAGGGCACTGTGGTGGTTTTAGAGAAGAGCTGTATTACCACCTTGGAGGCAAACAGTAATCGGCTCAATCATTATAAGCCTAAGCAGGTAGAATTTGGGGAATTTTTTGGATTTTAGTACTTTATTTTTTAGCGCTATATAAATTAACACTGTTTTGTGGTAAATAGTTTTGAGAGAATGTTTGTAGAGTCAAAAGACAAATGCATCACAACTGCAAGACTGTTGGAAGAAATCTATAAAGAAAGAAAGTGTGATGAGAGGGCAATTACTCGGGCTTGTATTAGAAGCAAGTTAAAAATAAAATCTGTCTACAGAATGTTAAGTACTAAGCATTACCTAACTACTGTATGCAAGTAAGGGGTATTAGGGAGGGAGAAGTTAAGGTAACAAATAACTTTCACACGAGGCAGATCAGCAAAGAATAACAGTCTCCTTTTTTGTACAGAGAACACGTATAAGTCAAACTAGGAAATTGAGGTTCTGTCTCGAGCTACAGAATGCATGATATTTTATAGTTTCTTTCATTAATAGCAACATTATTCTAACAATTGTAGAACTACTGCCGACTAAGTGAACAGTACAGGATTAATTTTGCTAAGCTCTCCTGACTACTTGTTACTTCTACATTCCATATTAGGCATAAATTCCAAATTCCATGATACAACTTTCTATTCAGAACAAGTCATATACTTTTCCAATACTTTTCTAACCCTGTTAGCACTTATTAATATTACACAGGAAGCAAATCAACTGATACATACTGAAGAACATTTAAGAATTTTGTTATGGAAGCATATTGGAAATGAAATATGTGCAGTACCTTTTCCCTTCTTCGTACTCCTTGCCCTTCACATTCCCCCCATGTGATGCTGTAAAGCATAACCAGAACCATAATATTTTTTTTTCCTGAATAGACTATGACTACAAGTTTTAAGATGAACAGATACTCTTTTACTTGCTATCAGGCATTCTTCACATGCTGCTTCTTTCTGTGCATGACAAGAACAATCTTTACACAGTTGTTTCTGAAGTATAGTCTTACTTGCAGTAAAACCATGCCTCCATCTTGATGGAACAAAAACACAGTCTGAATACTGTAAATAATCATCAGTACTACAGTCTTCCATTTTTTAGTAAGAAAAATTAGGTGAAAGGAAGTATGAAGCTCTGAATTAGTCACTGGTATAGAAATCAACAGAATACCCCTATCATGTGCAGTAGAAATATAAGCACAAACCCATCAGTTGCTAACTTTGAGCTTCTCTGCATAAGTATGCAAGGGAGCAGAAAAAATATTAAATCCAGGATGCCATTTAAGTGCTATCGATTCAGTTCTAACCAAATACCTGACTCTATTTGTAGCAATGCGTGTTTGCCTATTAAGAAATTATTTGGTACTTAAAGTTCCAGTGGTCACAGAGAATGAAGCACTTACAATTCTGGATGGCAAAAACAGATGAAATAGAATAATAAAGGTTTTGAAGAAACTGTAAAAAAGTAGGTTGAGTAGGCTGTCCATTGTACAAATGAAATCAATCACCAAAAAGTTATCGGCCAAAGACCTTTATCACAAATGACTTAGAAAAGAACGTTTTCTATATAAGGCAGTGTCTAAATTGGTGTCCAAAAGACAGGTTGAATTACTAATGTTGGAAATAGAAACAATAAAAAATTTTGTTGATTGTTGAAGAAGAATCACTGAAATTGAATCGGATGACGTAGCAGAATCATAGCATTTAACTTCCTGGTCTGGTAACAAGGATAACTTATCTGCATTCATTTCTGGATGGTGGATGTGGAATGAAATTGGGTGGCAAACTGTTAACAGTTGGTTCCATATTTGGTTCTGATGGCAAATGTCACTGGCTGTCACTTCCAGATGCAATGTTGTCCATGGTTTGTTATCTGGTTCTGCTGGCGATAGTTTCTGCTGGTTCATGTGGTCTGTCAATGGTGTCTTGTTGACGTGGGACACATGATTCAAAGTGGGGAGGCCCTCACAACAGATGGCAGTAGCAGTTTTGAGCAAAACCAAGTATGGTCCTTTCCATCTGGGTATAAATGAGTTTATTCAAGCATGAGCTTTGTTGTAAGTCCCTGGAGTGCAGGTCACGGTGATCCTGCTCTGCTAGTCATTGGGCTGCATGCAGAATGATACTATGGTATTTCTGCAAAAGAGAACAGGGATTTACAATATGGAAGCATGGTCTCATCAATATCTTGCAATTATAAGTTCTTGGGTGGGGGTAACAGGCATTCGCATGGGCCTGCAAATGAGTACTTCATGAGGGAACAGTTTTCTAGGGGTATTAACTGCACTTGCAATACTAAATAAAACAAAAAGCAATGCTTCTGGCCATTTATGACCAGTTTTCTTCACAAACTTTAGCTAATATTGACCGTCTGGTTTACTTTTTCCACTATCCCAGAAACCTGTGGTCTATAGGAACAGTGGAATTGCAAATTAACATTTAGGATATTACAAAGTTACTGTATTACTTGACTAGTAGAATGAGATCCTTGGTTGGACTGAATGGAACAGGAGCACCAAATCTAGCAATAAGTTCACTTAGGAATTTTTTTTACTACCATGTGTGTGCATAATTCTTAACACATGGATATGCTTTTAGTCATCCAGAAAAAATGTCGCACAAAGACATAATGAAATTTCTGCACTTGAGGAAGTTCGATAAATTCCCACTGCAAAAAAGCAGAAGGAACCCAAGGCTTTTTCAATAATTGAACAGGTGCAGTTACTGATTTAGACTTCTTATGTTCTAAACAAATTAAATAAGTATTTACAAAATGTTGAGCAACTTCTGAGAGATGAGTTCATACCAATCAGTGGAAATTTGTTTAATTTATACATTTTTGCCCAAATAGAAAGGAAGATGGTAGGTTTTTGCCACTTGATTTAAGATATGAAGTTGGGCTACTAATTGACTATTTGTATGGCTCCACAAAAGGTCCGTATAGCAGCAGTTGCAGCCTTTGCTTATCCATCTTCTTCTCACAGAGTCCTCTGTTTTGATCTTGAAAAGACAATGACTCCTGTAAGGAAAAGTTATTTTCATTCAATTGCTGCAAAAATATAGCCTGAACAGGATAAGACAGTGCAACCTGTCTTGTCGCTATAGCTGCAAAAGTATTACCCTTTGTAACAAGGGAATCATCTGTCTTATGTGTGACACACTTTACCACTGCAGTTTCCCATGGTAATAATTAAGCATGTAACCATTCATTAACGAAAATAGCATTTTTAATAACTGTCCCTGCAAGTGTTAAATAACTCCTTTCTTTCCGAAGTTCACCAAAATCATGAACTACTCCATAAGCATAACAAGAATCTGTAAAAATGGTAACCAACTGATTTTTCCATTTAATTGTTAAGTTAATTAAATTCTGTCTTGCTTCTAAATGGAAAAGGCTGGTACAAGTTTTTAACCTCTCTTTGAACACGAGCCAGCTATGAAAAGAATGAGATCTGGAATCTGCAATGGAGTGTCTTTTAAATCTAATGTAGGAGGAAGCACAGTTTTAGTAACAACTGCACAATTGTGAGGTTCTCGTTTGTACTGTGTAGGGATTAAAAAAGCAGAGTTAAGTGGTGGACAGTGAAAAATCTGTAAAGAAGGGTTATTAAGTAAAGAGAAGTCTTGGACAACTGTGCTGCAGCTAAATATTGCATTTTAGTCTTCAGTAACAGTCTTCTACAGAATGCAGACTTGAAGTATGCACTCAGTGGTTAGAGACCTAGACACACAACTTGGCAGCAACCTTACCTTTGATCACCATAGAAGGGCATTCTATATTGCTCATCTGATAAGTAATGGCATTGCCTCCACAAAAAAAAAGAAGTTCTAGCCTCCCTGGACTCTTCCCTCATCAGGCAAATAATTGAGTACAGCATCCCTTCTGGTATGTACCTTTCCAAACACCTGCAGCAATTGGAGAGACCACAAAGGTTCCTCACAAGGAAAATTCAAGGTCTTCAGCATCTGTCCTATGTGGATTGTCTGAAATCACTGTCACTTTATTCTGTTTCATACAGACTACTCAGAGGCGATCTCTGCCTTGCATATAAGACAATCTCTGACCTTACTTTATTGGAAATGCTGCATATCCACAAGTCAAATGGTACATGTGTTACTTGCTCTAAAGACCTTACCCAGGTATGTGACATTAATAGAACCTGCTGGAGAGACAGATTTGCCTCCCAGAGGTTACCACACCTTTGGAACAGACTCTCACTTCATGCCAAACAGAGCACCTCATTGGTCCTCTTCAAACGTAGTCCGGATGGCGCTTTTCAAATGCAGTCTGGACGATTGGATGGGTAACCACAAATTCACTCCAGGGGTTCCACCTTTGTCCCTCTTGGACAGGGGCAGTAGGCGCCAGCCATGGAAATAATGGAAAAATTTGGCTAGGCTTGTAAGGGCCCTAGAGCCATTAGCCTAGTAACTTCCTATGACATGTAAGTCCCGTGCCTGAGAGTCAGTGCAGCCACCATGCCTACTATGAGTGACATTGTGGCCACCTCTTTAATTCATTCAGAGGGCTGCAGCTACAGGATCAACATTTCTACAGGTCTAAACCCATAATTTCCATGTTGTGTTAACAATCCTAATGCTCCTTTATTCTTTCACTACAGAATTTAAAAAATCTGTTAGAATAATCTGGCAACCCAAGCACAGAAGGATTTAACAGTGATGTTTTAAATTGCACAAAAGCTTGTTCATGATAATCCTGCCAGGGTAAAGTTTCTGGGGTATCTTTAGTAATTCTAACAAAGGTTTTACCACTACTATATAGTTAGAAATCCACCTCTGACAGTAACCTTTTAATCCCAGTAAAGCTTGTGATTGTTTTAATGTATATGGCTGTGAAGCAACTTGGATCATGGCAGTACGTGAAGGTAAAATTTAGCTAGAGTCTTCTGAAATAAGAATTCACAAGAACTGAATCTGTGATTTCCACAACTGCAATTTGTCTTTATTAACCTTAAATCCAAATTCCGCCAACTGAGTCAAAAGAAAAACAGTATTATGTTTACAGTCATGTAGAGTCCTTGAAACTAAAAGCAAATTATCTACATATTTAAAGTAAACCCACAAGAAAACTTAATCTTGTCTAATTGTTAAGTGAGAAATCTAGTCCAAGTATGTTATAAGTAAATGCAAACAGGATCTGGATGTATAGATATAGAAAAGAATGCCGATGAAATATTTATCACGGGGAAGGTGGTGACATCTGAAGGATTCACACTCAGTATTGTTGCAGGGTTAAGAATAACTGGAATTGTTGGTACTACTACAGCATTCACTGCACATAAACCTTTAACAAATGTATATGTACTTTTTCCTGGTTTCTTAACTGGTAAAGTATGAGTATTACAAGGACTGCGGTTTGGGACAGTGATACCTTGTTGTAACAATGTAGAAATAACAGATTCAAATCCCTTCTGTGCTTCTGTTGACAAAGGATACTGAACTACCATTGGCAGATGTTCACAAGGTTTTAATATTATAAGCATAGTTTGTACATCTTTTATGAGCCCTACCTCCTTGTCATGGGTAGTCCAGAACTGCGGGGGATAGCATTTAATTCCTCCATACTAGCATCTTCTACATTCTGCTGTAATGTTATAAAAGCAAAAGGGCATTTCCATGTATACAGATTAGTATTTGAATATAATCCTAAGATTCATTACAAACATTTAAAAATATACCATCAGGTGTACAATAAACAGTGCATCTAAAGTTTACATAGTATATTTCTACCTTAACAGATTTAAAAGAGACAAATTTCCTACAATAAAAGTATGCTGATCTTTTACTGAACCAATATGAATAGGAGCAGGTTTCATTTCTGGATAATCTAAAGGAATGTTGGACACATCAGCCCAAATTGCTTGTTCAAGAAGTGGAAGGTGTTTGGTGTTTGCAGAAGTAATTACAGATCTAGTAGTTCCTGTAGATGTATTTTACACTAACCTTGACAAAAGGCTCATATTGATAAAGCTGTACCACGGGAAGTGACTGTGGCTCCTGTTCATGGTTGTCCTAATGAGTTTACTGCCACACTAGTGGCTGCCAAGCAGTGTTCCATGTTGGAGGGTTTCTTTCAGGTTGCTGCATAATTTGAGGGTTTGGCAAATTTGCTTGTTGCCCAGATAATGGACATTCATTTTACCAGTGCTCAGTCTGGCCACAATTAAAGCAAGCATTTAAATGTGACACACCTTGCAGAGATTATGGTGAATTGGGGGATAATAACTTTGGTGATTAGTTTCTCTCTCCATACGATGACTATGATTTCAATGGTACAAGCAACAGTAATGAAAATTTTTGGGGAGATACTGTTCAACAAGAGGCTGACTTGAAAAATATAGATTATAATTGTAAAATATTTAAGAACAGTGTTTTTTCGATTTACAATTTTACTATGTTAAATTTGTCAGAGGATCATTTTGCACTTTTTAAAAAAGGTTTTTCTTATGTTCCAACTTTTAGGCATGATATTGGTAAGATTTTAATTAATTTTAAATTATATACAAGACAGCTGAACTTACAAATGTTTTTTTGCTAACAACCCCAGCTCCAGTGAAGGGCATATTCCTACATTAAAAAGATCAAGCACCTTTATTCCCCCTAATAACCCCATGGTATTCATATTTGAACAGTTATGTGAATCGCAAATATGGAGATTTTTGAGAACTGAAAAAATGTTAAATGACAATTTGACTTTAGGGGAAAGGTTTTGCTTAAAGGAATTAATTACTACTAACTCATATCGAGTAATGAAACCAGATACAGCAGGTGGGGTTGTGATTATGAACAACACCGATTATTTTTCTAAGGTGCTTGATTTATTGAATGACAGTGCAATGTATGAAAGAGTCTCCAGATATGAGGTATATAGAGCTTATACAAAAATAGACTGGCAGCTACATGAGCTTTTAATGGATGGTACTCTTGATAAGGCCAACTATGAATATTTAATGGTGAAATTACCAATTATACCATCCATTTTTGGTATCCACAAAATTTTGAATGATCCACCTTTTAGGCCGATTGTTTCGGCAAAAAGATCTAAAACTGAAGCTAATGCATCTTTTGCGGATTTTAACTGTAAAAGTGTTTTGATGCAGTCACCACACATACCGAGAGACTCTTGGCACTGTCTTGATGTTATAAGAGAGATGAAGACCAACGATGAATTTGTAATGGTGACTGTGGATGTGATCATTTTATTTTCTATTATACCACACAACACAGGACTTGAAATGTTTGAGATACAGGGACATGCGAACAGTAATTAATGGAACTTATGGAAATGGTCCTACTAAATAATTTTATTATATTTGAAGGAGAGTATTATAAACAGATCACAGGTATGGCAGTGGGTGCTAGATGTGCACCCATATACGCCAATTTGGTTTTAGCTGAATGGGAAACACAGTGTGTCTTCACCTCCAGTTATATGTCCAAAATAGCACTTTATTTGCGCTTTTTGGATGATATTTTGATTTTTTTTGGAAGGGGACTGAGGAGGAAGTACTAGAATTTGTAGATTACATAGGTACAACGACATTTTTAAAATTCACTAGCAAGGTCTATGATACAAAATGTGAATATCTTGGTATACTGTTCTATAAGGACAAAGGTATCTTGAATTCCATTATTTATCGGAAAAAGACCTATTCTAATTCCTTCTTACATTTTAATAGTTGTCACCCATATTCCCAGAAGAAGAACATTGTGAAGGGACAGATGGTGAGGTTGTCTAAACTTGTTAGTGAGGATGTCCACTTTCATAATGAAATGGTGAAATTGAAGGACATGTTTAGTGAAAGAGGATATCCCCGAGATATATTGAACAGAATAAGTTAGGAGGTGGAAGACAAAAGAACAACTGTGTTTAAACCTATACTTAAAGGAGGTTTGGTTTATAACAATATTGTTACAAATGGGGTATATAAAGAAAAGAAAAATAGGAGAGATGCTTTAATACTCCCATTTAATGAATCAGTGGGTAGGATCAAGACCATAGTACAAGAAACTTGGCAAAGTGTATTTAACAGTGAACTGATGGACATTATAGGGCCTTCACCTGAATTTATTTATAGTAGAGGTACAAATTTAAAAGAATTAATGGAAATGGATGCTAACTCGAATATGTACAGGATGTCCAAAATGAGTAAATGTGGATTATGTAGCACGTGTAAATATATTAATGATGGACCATATGTTGCAATTTACAACTACAGGAGAACCATTAGATGTCCTGGATTTTGTAATTGCAACATTAAGATGGTTGTTTACATTACTACATGTATAAGCTGTTCCACATACTATGTAGAAAAGACCATTAGAAAGTTAAGAACACGTATTTTAGAACATGTTAGGGACATCAAAAATAAGAAATTAGTAAGTTCACTATATACACATAGTCAAAAATGTAACGATTTTAAATTTTTTTATTTTTCGTGATTGACAGAGTCCCACACAATGAGAAGGGTGGGGATGATAAGACCTTATTGGAAGCTAAAGAGTGTTTGTGGCAATTGAGATTGGAAGCTTCCAGTCCACCAGGCATTAACAAACATATCTCCATTTCTAGTATATTAAAATACAAATCTCATTGCATTTAGTCAATATATTGTGGTGTTGCAATACAGTTTTTAACAGTGTATTTATGTATTAATGATTTCAACAATATATTTGAGCACTTTATATATTTTTAATTATATATTGTTGGTTTGAAACAGTATGAACTGTTTTAACATCATTAATTAATTGTGGTTTCTGATTGGTTTTTAGTTATTGGGGGTTGTGCTATTGGTTTTGCAATGTCTTCTATAGGGTTATTTAAAGGAAGTCTTTTTGTAATGTATTTCACTCTGAAGAAGCCTGGTATGGTGAACGGGTGAAAGCGCTTAGTGGATATGTGTTATGTTTTTATCTAATAAACGGTGAATCTGTCGTGGAGCTGGTCGTGTTATTATTTTTATACTTTCTGCCTGCTCTGTCGGAGAAACATGACCCAGAGGGATGACTGGAAGTAACTTGGCCTGTATCAGAGGCATGATAGATTATACTTTCTGCCTGCTCTGGCTGAGAGGATAAACTATCAGCTTCTTGAGGCATGGGTGGGTCATAAAGTGAAGGGGATGCAGAAGGTAGCAGAGGCCAGTCAGCATCTGATGATTTTGTCTGCATGACTGTTAATTTCTCTGATTGTCTTAATGGGTGCATACCTCAGCAGTGGGATTTCTCAAGTACAAATTTTTATAACGTATTTACTGTTTTATTTGCTGTATGTTACTGCGGTGGTGGTGCTGTGGTAGCATTGTCGCCTCACAGTAAGACGTTGTCTTGTTTGATTCTCAGCTAGAGCATCTTCTGTGTTGAGAAATGCGTGAATGGGCGTACCTTCGTTGAAGGTTGTGCATCAGAGCTGGCAACTTGGCACGTAAAAATCTACTGCCAATCATTAGTGGACCGGAGTTCCGCTGTGGCGACCCCTAACCGGGAAAAGTCGAAAGACACAACATTAGCTGTATGCTGTTGTGGCTTTAATATAGCTAAATTATATTTTAAGCTTCTAACTACGGATTCCTTTTCTTTATTTTTAGATTTTTCATACCATTCATTAAATGCTGACAAGAGGCTGGTAACCTTATTACCTTTTTGTTTCAGTTTATTTTTTTTAGATTTTTTTCAGAAATTTTCTTATCAAAAGTACCTTTTTCCAGAAACTTTAAAGAGCTATCATTTTTCATGAGCTCAGCCCATTTTACCAAATAATTACAGCTGTCTGTTCCATACTTATTAAACATAAACTTGCCTGGAGTCCCATACTCCAACTTTTTAACCCACTTATACTGGCACCCATAATAAAAACTCACTCTCATACCAAATAGATAGATCTGTGACTGTAATTAGGGTCAGTTATGCTCTCAATGAAAGAATCCTCTGTTCCTTTTCTTTATATTTGATTAGAACCTGCTGTCACTCCTGAGGAGGGTACTCAGTCCTTCTGACAAGGAAACTCAGTGCTTGTGACAGGGATACTCTGTCCTTGTATATTTATTAGAACCCACTAGCACACAGTTATACCTGAAGCTGTTAGTATAGGAGATTAACATATATCCAGTTACCCAGTTGCATACAATTTATCTGCTCACATTCAGTCAGAAGTAGTGAAGGGTAAAGCTTACCTACAGAGATGTTAAACTCTGCTGAGATTTTAAAAGTGCGTATTGGTACACCACAAGCTTCCCTGGCAGCCTGTCTTGTAGGCCTAGTGGCAATTTCTAATGCAGCAGCATACAAGCTACTCAGAAAGCATGACTCCAAACTGTTAAAATAATTTACACACCAGCCAATTCATCATTGAATAACAATCTCCTTTATTGGACAGAGAAACATGTACATGGGGTCCTAATGGAGAGATGAAAAGTCAGCAAGCAAAGGAGAGTAGTAGTGCTGAAATTAAATTCATCCTCAAGTCTTGGTGAGTACCTTCATGAGGTGGACCTTGTTTTTCACAAAATCTCACCAAGGTGACACTGATATATAGACTGTATTTAGATAGCATATATCATGGACAGAAGAAAGTCAAAAGCAAAAAAAGATAGCTGGGTGTACAAGACACAGATAAAAAAGTGCCCAAGAGGTCCTAATGGAGAGATGAAAAGGCAGCAAGCAAAGGAGAGTAGTAGTGATGGAACTGAATTCATCCTCAAGTCTTGGTGAGTACCTTCGCAAGGAGGACCCTGTTTTTCACAAAAACTCAACAAGGTGACACTGTCATATGGACTGCATTTATATAGCATATATCATGGACAGAATTAAGTCAAAAACAAAAAAAAGCTGGGTGCCCAAGACCCAGGATAAAAAAGTGCCCGATCCTGGTAGGCGCACTGGTGACAGGAGTGAAAAAAATAACAGTGTAGAATCCTCAAAATATGGAAACATTCTTACAGTGGGGCCAGGCCAGGCTCAGGGGGAGGATGGCCCCCCTGTTGTAGAAAAAAGTAGCAGTCTACAAAAATCACAAAAATTGATTGGCCAAAGAAGAGACATAAATATGAGAGAGTGGACTATTGAGGATAAGAAAGAAATTATGTATTGTTACTGTTGTGTAAAAAAAAACAGAATTTCCAGACACAAGATATACAAAATGATTGAGAGAGAAATTAGAAGAAAGAAACATACTTCTGCAGGAAAAACTGTCAGAAACTTCAAATAAAAATTTGTGTTCATTAATATAACAGATCTTTGAAAAACAGTGTATAGATCAAGAAACTTTTATCTGTTTGGTAAAATAAGTATCTGAGGAAGTGCAAAAACATAAACATCAAAACCTAGAGATATTGAAAAATATAAAAAAGAAATATGGACATGGGAAAGAAAGAGAGATCTGATATGGTGTAATATTTATGCAAAGGAGAAAGCCAAGTTAACTAATATAGAGAAGGCAGCCCCAAAGATACTCGAATAAAAGTATAAGCAAAGGCATCCAGACATGAAAAATTTCACAATAAAAAAATTATATCACAAAGATGGAATGTGGAAAAGAAGATTAGTAAAGTAGAAGTTAAAGAAATAGATATTGAAGTTATGGAGTGCCTGTGAAGTGAAGGATTAAATATAGAAGGTCTAACACAGATAACTTCACAGCATGATGGAGTGAGTCCCCAGAATAAGGAAAAGCAAGAAGATCAAGAGACATCTGAAGAAGAAGTATGGACATGGGAAAGAAAAAGAGATTTAATATGGTGTAATATTTATGCAAAGGAAAAAAGCAAAATTAACTAATACAAAAAGAGCAGTACCAAAGATATCTGAAGAGAAATACAGGCAAAGGAATCTGGATATGGAAAACTTTACAATACAAAAAATAAGAAGACTAAGAGGAAAAGTAGAAAAAGAGATTAGTAATGGAGAAGTCAAAGAAATAGAAATTGAGGTTATGGAGCATTTGCAGAGAGAAGGCTTCAGTGTAGAACATCCAATACAGAAAGCACCACAACAGGATAAAGTAATGGATATCCAAATTAAGGAAAAAACAGTGGAGCAGGAAGCAATTTGTTCAGGTGCCATATCAAGATAATTTGAAGCCCTCCACAGGAAACCAGTATAAACATTCACTTGAAGCTAGACAGCAAGGAAAGGAACAGGAAACTCCAATGCAGTCAATGTTGAGGAGTGATAGGCCAGTGAGTCCCCATATGACAGTGCAACAGATGACACAGGATGAAATTGAAGAGAAGGTTCCACAGGAAGATGCAATAGAACTTTCTATAGAATGCCCGCAGGAAACTGAAAACAAGGGATGTGCCCTCAATTTGGAAGAAAATGAGCTGAGAAAAGAATTGCTTGATTTAATGGACATGAATATATATACTAAGATCAACGAGAGAAGTAGACTGCAGAAGGTCAATAAAACCCAAAAAGTAAGCAGTCTGATAAAACAAATAAATGCAGTAATTACGACTGTCCATAGAGATCCATGTGATATACCAGAAGTAAACAGGATATGTTACTGTGCTGCCAAATTAATAACTGATAAAGCTCTACCACAAGAACACAGGGTAGTGAGGGAAAGGAAGGGGATAAATCAAATACCATCATGGAAGTATTGAATAGAGAAAACTATAAAACAATTAAGACAAGAAGTGCCACTGCTAGAAGATTATAGAAGAGGGTATAGATCAAGAAAAATACTAAGAAAGATAGATGTGATTAAAGCAATGCACAGTATCGGAACAGACCAGGATCTATCATGCACTATCGCAAATAATAAACTAAAAATTTCAGCACAAGCAGAAAAACTTAGAAGATACACAGGTAAATACACAGATAAATATAAGAAAAAAGTACAAAATAAGCAATTTATTGATGACCCAAAAAAGTTTTACAGAGAATTGGGAAAGAAGGTAAAAGGAATTGAAAGACCGCCAAAAAAAGAGGAAGTAGATACATTTTGGAGAAATATCTATGAAGATCATGTGGAACATAACAAAGATGCTAAATGGATAGAAGAAGTAAAAGAAATAAGAAGGTTAAAGGTACAGGATATGAAATGGAATGAAGTAACAGCCAGAGAGAGTGAAACAAAGTTAAGAAAAGCCTCTAACTGGAAAACCCCAGGCCCAGATGCAGTACCTAACTTGGTTATAAGTATTAACATTTTTGCACGAGGATTTCATCATGAGTAAGAACTATTTATATGCGCACCCCGAACAGACACCACACTGGCTAACAGGCAAAACAATGCTCTTACTTAAGAGTGAACCTGCAAGCTACCCTAAAAATTATAGACCAATAACTTGCCTTCCGACGACGTATAAACTATACACGGGAATTGACGCCAACAGAGTTTATAGTAATTTAGAAGAAAACTCAATTATGGCTGTAGAACAAAAGGACAATCAAAGAAAGTCATATGAAACAAAGGATAATTTGTTGTTAAATAAAGTTATAGTGGAGAACTGTATAAAGAGAATCTAAGTATGGTGTGGCTTGACTACAAAAAAGCATTTGATAGTATCCCACATTCATGGATAAAATAGTGCTTAAAAATTTATAAGCTACACCCTACACTGACTACATTACAGATACCATGAAACAATGGCAGGCCACTTTGCAATTAAGCTATGATAAAGGACAGATTAAGGGGGATATTCCAAGGTGACTCTGTCACTATTCTGCCCTGCCATTAACCCATTAAGCTGTTTACTTAACAGCTTAGGCCATGGCTACAATATGGCTCCTAGAAAACGACAAAGTCTAATGACTTCTCATCTTCTTTTTGTCGATGATTTAAAATTGTAAAGTTCATCAGATGAGGAACTGAAAGCACAGCTGCAGGTTGTCAAAACTTTTTCAGATGATATTAGAATGTCATTTGGTCTTGATAAATGTGCAAAAGCAACCTTTAAAGCAGGAAAACTGCAGCACCAGGAAAACATCAGTTTGGGACAAGAATGTGATATAAAAGAATGTGAACAAGAGGGAGTGTATAAATACTTTGGAATTGATAAAGGTTCAGCAATAAAATGTGAACAAATGCGAATAAAACTCAGTAAGGAATACTTTAGAAGACTTAAATGAATCTTGAGAACAGCATTGACATCTAGTAACAAGATCCAAGCTATAAACCAATTGCTCTTCCTGTCCTAACTTACAGTTTTGTAGTGATTGACTGGCCCCAAAAAGTGTTGGATAGATTAGATATTAAAACAAAAAGGATGCTTCATGCTCACCAAATGATTTATAAAAATCAGTGTATACCAAGATTATATATTCCCCGTTCTGAAGGAGGGATGGGCTTCCTTGAAATTGCTTACATGTATAGATCTCCAGTCGTGGGATTCCACATCCAAATGTAGTGAAAGTTTTGAAACATGAGGAGAATAAATATAAGATGACTTCTCTGCTTAATTTAGCAGAAGCATATCAACGTCAAGCAGAAATGGAGATCAAACCAGATGTAGATAAAAACCAGGTAGCAGCTGAATGTGCCAAAAAACAAAAAGAATATAAGGTGAAGGACCAGATGAGAAGGAAAGAAATGTGGAAAAAGCATAAATATAGTTTCAAGTATAGAAAACTTCTGGAAGAACCTCGTGTTGATCAGGAACGAATGCAGGAATGGTTAAGAAGAGGCAAATTCAAACCAAGAAATGAAAGGTTAATATTGGCAGCCCAAGATAGTGGGTTACATGCACACTGGTTTACAAAGTCCATTGAACATGTAGGAGAAACAGACAAATGTAGGTTTTGTAAAACCAAATTGGAAACGGTCACACATGTTGTTGCTGGTTGCGACACATTAATGGCAGAAGGACTGTATACTGAAAGGCATAATAATATGGCAAGACTGTTGCACTGGGGATTGTGCAAACATGATGGTATTGAAGTGGCTGAAAAACACTGGAAATATGAGCCACAAAGCATCATAGAAAATGATGAAGTTTATATCACATGGGATCATCCATTACCAACAGTTCAAATAATAGATGCTAGAAAATCGGATATAGTGGTCCAAGAAAAAAAAGACAAAAGTAGCATTGATCATTGAAATTGCCACACCCAGTGACTACACAGTGTCTTGAGTACAGAGAGGCCCAAAGTCATAAAATACCAGGATCTGCAGGCAGAAATGAGAGCTATGTGGAAGAAAGATACCCAGACAGTTCCAATAGTAGTAGGAGCAATGGGTATTATAAAAAAGAATCTACAGTCGTATTTAGATATGTTACCAGTCCATGTAACCCCATACGAATTGCAGAAGGAGTCATTATTGGGCACATTGCAGGTGCTTTTAAGGGCACTTTTGGCTGACATCAAAGATTGAAACACCCAGGGGTGTTATGAGGCCGGATGCCACAGGCAAAGGGTCTCTGCACCCCTGGAAGGGTGTTAATTACACATTAACACACACCCCGGAGGACATTATTGCACTTGGAGGATGGGCTGTCTGTAAAATTGTTGTGTTTTACATAATTATATTTTTTTAAGTACTATATTATTTTTTGTATATTTTTGATGTACCTCTGCCTAATGTTTCATACTTTCTGTAGTATATCTTAATGGTGTTGGAGGAAGCATTTTATATCAAAAATATATAAGAAAATAACGTACATAAAAAAAAAAAAAAGAAATAGGTAAGTAAAACTCAACAATTTTACAGACAGCCCATTCTCTCTCTCTCTCGCTTTCATACACAGTCACTTCAGCTTTCATACACTCATTCATTCACTCACACAAGATCTCACACACACACACACACACACACACACACACACACACACACACACACACACACACACACACAGTCTTCCCTGCTTTCATACATGCACTTACTCACCCAAGATTGCTCTCAATCTCTCGATGTGTCACAGCATTTATATTACCTGATCGAACAGTGAAATGTTCAAACACGTAATAATCGACCCCTAAGTATCGAAATGCTGTAATGTCGAACGGCAAAAAAACCAAAAAAAAAACACCCAAACAAACCATTAAAATGCTCTCCTCCCTGCAACCCCACACCCCCCCGCTACTTAAATATACAAACTTCGAGATCGCACTACAGTGCAGACAATGTAAAACTTCCATGTCCGCACTGTACGGAGATCTACATTGAACCGTTCGACATTCTGACGGTTCGATATTTAGGGGTCGATTACATGTTCGAACATTTGACTGTTCGATCACGTAATATAGACCTGTCACTTCTGCTTTCATACACACATTCAGTCACACATGATAGCTCGCACTCTCTCTCTCTCTCTCTCACACACACACACACACACACACACACACACACACACACACACACACACACACACACACACACACTCACTCCTGCTTTCATACACACATTCACTCACACATGATCGCTGTCAGTCTCTCTCACAAACACACACAGTCACTCCTGCTTTCATACATGCATTCACTCACACATGATCACTCAGTCTCTCTCTGTCTCTCACACGCAGTCACTCCTGCTTTCATACACACATTCATTTACACAAGACAGCTCTCAATCTCTCTGTCTCTCTCTCTCTCACTCACACACACACACACACACACACACACACACACACACACACACACATACACATATACACTTCTGTTTTTTTCTTTTTGTTTACACTCACTAAACAGCAAAAGCACTGCTTAGCGGGTGTAAAAGTAATGGCAGCCATTAGTTTTTTTTAGCAGTCTGAGCTTCACAGCAGCTTGATATGCTGCCGTGAAGTAGCAGCCTCATTTTCACCGGGCATTACTTGTATATTAATATCCTGTTGGAGAACGTTTGTTCTCCAGTCAGGGTGCTAATGTACAATTTGCTTATTCTCTAATGTAACAATAATAGAACGACCACTGACCAGTTAAAAATGAACACTACAGCATTAATTTTGCTAATAAGGATCTCCTGACTACTTGTTTTAATGACATTCCATATCAGGTGCAAGTTCCAAATTCCATGATAGAACTTTCTACTCAGAACAAATTTTATACTTTTCTAATACTTTTCTAACCCTGCCAGCATTTATTAATGTTGGGAAACAAAACAACAAATACATGCTGAAGAATATTCAAGAATTCATTTTGCCATGAAAGTATATTAGAAAAGAAATGCAAGCAGTTAACATTTTCCATTCTTTGTACTCCTCACATTTCACAGGGAGAGCAACCATTGTGAATAGAAGGTTGATTTAGGGATGGCTAGAGTTACAGTACTGAGTTCGAATGTAAACTGCTTGACCAATCCTACCAAGCAGAGTAGAATATTTAATTCATTTAACAAGTTGGATTTAATTTCATTCCAGGAAATTCACCTGGATTTACAAGAACATGAAAAGATCACAGGGTGAGTATATGAAACAGTAGCACACTCATGTTGTAAGGGCTCTAGGCACATAGGTATGATGATTTTAAAAAGGAAAACTCATCATTTTAAAATTAATGTTAAACTAGAAGATGAACAAGGGAGATGTATTGCCATTAAGGTAGAACTTTATGGCCACATCATTTCACTTGTATCAGTTTATATCCCTCTGAAAACACTGGTGGGGTTTATAGGGAAATTTTACTGGAACTAATATATTTTCAGAACAGGAGGGAATATTGTTAATCATGGGGGTCTGGAACATGGTTTTTCATGAGAGGGAAGCGTACAAGGTGGGTTGTAGTCAAAATTTCATAGCTAGCCAAAAAAAAAGTAAAAAAAGTTACAGGATATGGGACTAATTCATAAGATATACATTCTACAAGAAAAAACACCTTAAGTGTACCTTATACTCAACAAGACACCAGCACTGGTCAAGAACAGACAAGGGGTTTATATTTAAGGAACACAGGGAATTAATAGAAAAGATGGATGTAGGCCCCATTTTTATTTTGGATCATTTATGTTAATTGTTGTCATTAAATGTAGGACGTCAAAGACAAGGGTTTTACTGGAAGTTTCCTATTTATCAGTTAAACAATGGTGTATTTAATGAGCACTTGCTTAAATTTGATAAACAAAACATATAGTCATTGGATGAAATCAAAATAACACTTTATAGAAAATTCAGAAAAGATTTAAGTGACAAAACAGGATAGCACAAGACAATAGACATAGATCACTAGAGAGTATCAGAAATTTACAGTGGCAGCTTCCTAGTATCTCACTGGATGATAGGATTTGCTTGCAGTCCATACCACAGGATATGCAGCAACAAGAAGATGAAAGGATGTTAACTCAGCAAGCAGCTTTGAAAGGGCTACTGTATACCAACTCCCCAAATGCTATCAGAGCCTTAGCAGACAGATTACATCAACAAAAGGCTGACATGGCAATCTATCAAGTTATAGATGAAAGGACCGGCATGGTAGCAAATACCCTAAATGAAATCTTGGACTCATTTACAAGCTATTATATTAACCTATACAGAACAGGTAGTAGACTAGATACTACTAGCAGATTTCTTAAACAAGTTAACTATGACTAGGATCACAGAAGAAGCCTAAGAGGCATTGACTAGGTTAATCACCCCAGAGGAACTATAGCCAGCAATGGATAAAACAGGTGAATGGTAAATCCCCAAGACTCAGTTGGGATTCCATGTACAGATTTGAGTGTGTGTGTGACAAATAATGACATGGATTAATCTAATGAACAAGGCCTTGTCGACAGGCTGATTTCCCACAAGCTGGAAAAGGCAGTAATAACAGCTTGCCTAACAAAGGTAAGGACTCTTGATTTCTAGGCACTTACAGACCAATTTCTATTTTAAACTTTATTTATAAGATATTCATATCTGTTTTAGCAGTTATTTAAAAAAAATGTGATGCCTCTATTGGTAAACAAAGATCCATGTGGATTTATATATGGTAGGAGTACATTTGATATAATCTGAATACTGATTTCATAGGTTCATAGGTAGGTACTAGGCTATCGGCCCTGGGGCCTGTATAAGCCTAGCCAAAAAAGTTCTCTGGCTTTCGCCACCCAAGAAAGTTATTTTCCTGTGCCCCTGTCTAGCAAAGCCACAGAAGTGATCCCCAGGTTGAATTTCCTATTTGCCATCCAATTGTCGAGATTTTTCTTAGAGGGCTAATGAGGAGCTTTGCTTGACATTAATGGGTATTCTGTTCCAGAGCATGGGAAGTCTCTGGGACAGGAATCTATCCCTCCAGCATGTTTTGTTTATTGTGGTGGCAAGGTTTAGGTCCTTGGAGCATGTGGCTCAGAGGGATTGGGGTTTCTTTAAGTGTAGCATGTCCAGCAGATCTGGGTTTGACATGGTTTTGCATGTTTGGGAGTGGTTGCCTCTGAGTAGGCGATAAGTGACTGATAAAGCTGTAGTTTTTTGAGACGGTCTGCATATGGCATCTAAGGTGGGTAATCCTCTTAGTGAGTTATTTCTGTGGCCTTTCTAGTTGCTGTAGATGTCTTGCAAGGTGCATGCCAAATGGGGCATTGTACTCTGTAATGGGTCTGATGAGGGATGAGTAAAGAGGAACAATGACCTCTTTTTTTCTGGAGGTGAACCCCTTTGAGATGAGGTGTGCCATGTAGAAGGATTTCCTGACTACTGTGGTGATGTGATTATCAAAGGAGAGACTACTGTCCACCTGTGTCCCAAGGTCTCTTATCACACTTTCAATGTTTAGTAGGCTACTGCCTATGTGGTAGTTCATGGGTACAGTGTTTTTCCCAAAGGGGATGACAATGCACTTCTTGGCATTGAGCTTGAGGCCATGACTTTGACACCAAGCATCAGTCTCAGTGAGGCCCCTTTGTAGAATGTCCACATTATTAAGCAATTCTGTTATGTCACATAGTTTGCAGTCGTCTGCGGACTTCATTAGCCAAAGACTTGCTGTATTAGCTTGGACTTCTGAGAAGTAGATGCCAAACAGGTTAGGACCCAGGACTGAGCCTTGTGGTACTCCACTTGTCAGTGGTCTGAAGTTGGTTTTGGAGTCATCTGCTTTCACTGTGTGGGTTCTGTCAGTGAGCCAGTTGGCCACCTATTTTGTAACATAGGGATTTATGCCCAGTCTAGTATGTTTATCTATAATTCCAGAGTGGGAGATGGTGTTGAAAGCCTTGGCAAGGTCAATGTAGGCTATGTGCGCCACCTTACCCTCATCCACGACTCTGCTGACTGCTTCATAGAAGTCAATTAGGTTTAGGAGGCATGACCTACCTTTCACAAACCCAGACTGAGTGGGGTCCAGAGTTTGGAGGTTATCTATATCCTTGTTTGTAAACTCCAAGATGATACATTCCATGGCCTTGCAGACTAGGCTCGTCAGGCTAATGGGATGGTAGTTCCCAGGGTCCGTGATAGCGCCCCCTTTGTAGAGTGGGATAACCGTTGGTGTGCACCATTCAGTAGGCACAAAGACTAAAGTGAGGCTATAATTGAACATGGTACTTAGGTGGGGTGCCAGTTCATTCTGTATTTATTGCAGAATGCAGCCTGGGATGTTGCCAGGTCCCATGGATACTGTGTTCTTGGCTTTGGAGAGTGCGGTCCTTACTTGTGCAGCCATGATTACAGGGGCTTTGCATTCTTCCAGTATAGTTGTGGGCCCTTTGGGGGTGTGGGGGGGTGAAGTTTGCACTGAACCTATCTGCCAGGATGTTGGCAATATCAGTTGGTTCTGTATATCTAGTGCCATTGTGTTGTAGCTCAGAGCAGATCTGAGTGCTGCCATTGAGATTCTTGACATAGCTGTAGAATGCTTTGTGATTGTATTTTATGAGGGATCCCAGCTTCTTACTGAGGCTGACCAGAGAGTTCCTGCAATCAGGGGATTTTACTCTTTTTTTTTTTTTTTTTTTTTTTTTTTTTTTTGCAACAACTTCTTCCTTCTGTTGTAGAGTTTGTTTATTGTAGGGGACCACCAGATTGGCTTCCTTTTTTTGGAGGATAGCGTCTTGGTTCTGTTGGGGATGGCACGATCCATGCACTCATGTATGTGCTTATACAGTGCATTTGTATAGGATTCAGCAGTTGTACCTCAATTTTCCATCTGTATGGGTGTCGAGAAACTTGCCACTTCTGTCTTAAGAAGCATGAAGTTGGCTTTAGAGAAGTTTTTTACAGTGGTTTCCTTAATAGGGGGTGGGGGCGGGATATTGATATCTAGGGTGACTAGCTTGTGGTTGGATCTGATCAGCGAGGAGTTGACGTCTGGTGTGGGACCCCGGTTGCCCATATTGGTAATGACCAGGTCCAGGATTTTGCTACCCCTGTTGGGGGCATGTACAAGCTGATCCAGGGTGTTGGAATTTATGAATCTAGAAAGCGTTGAACAAATGAGTTAGTACATGAGTAGTTTTCCCAGTTGATGGTAGGGTAGTTGAACTCGCCCATTATTAGGGTATTGGACTGTACCTTAATATTACCCAGTATATCAAGAAACTTTAAGTGGGCATCCTGGGGCATGGCGGGGGATCTGTAACAAGCTACAATCTGGATTGCAGTCTTGCGCAGTGTTAGTTGCAATTGGATAATTTCAGATGCATTATGTTGACAACTAGCCTGGAGATGTGGATATCCTTAATGAATATGGACACACCTCCTTCTTTAGTTATAGCCTGGTAATGCAGGGATGCTCTCTGGAGCCTTGAACCAGGTCACTGTCACTGCACAGATGTCAATTTTCTCCATTTTAAGGAGTGCCTCGAGTGAGTGCATTTTGAGGTTTAGACTTCTAGCATTGAGTGGCATTACCCTCAGATTTTACTTGCTTATACCTGCTACAGTGGTGAGTTTGTCATTTGAATCTTGCCTAAAAAAGGCAGTATAGGGGTGACAAGAGCCTTAGCCAGTATCTGTAATCCCAGGGGCGACAGGTCCAGGTCATCTCTGTCAAAGCATCGTGGTCTGTCAGTCATGTCGTACCAGGCAGACAGACACTGGATCCCCTTAGAATGACACCAGAAGCTTAACCAATTGTTGAAGTCAGTCATTTTGTGCTTGTAATGTAGTATCATTCTGGGCAGTGGCAGGATGCTACTCAGGGCTAGGGTCATACCTGCCTGGGCTATATGATCTGAGAGCTCCTCCATGTCTCTTTTCATGTAGTCCAGGGAGGTACATCTCAGGTCATTCACACCAACATGGACAACGATAGAGTCATATTTGTACTTGTTGTGGAGTGACCTGAATGCTGCGTTATGTGGCGGATCCTGGCACCCGACAGGCAGCTGACAGTAGCTTTCTCCTTGTTTAGCCTGATGAGTGGGACATCAGTGTGCCTGACTATAAAGTCATCTATGACTAGTGCGTTGGGTACGTTGTTTTGCCTTATGGGCTGAGGTTGAGTGGCACACTGATTTTTTGGGCTATGTGTCATTTGGGTAGTGTTGGGGGGTGGTGGTTGCTTGCATTTCAGCTTTGGAGGTCTCTGTTGTTTGGGCATATTTTTGAGAGCCTCCGCGAATGTAGGTGTGTATTTTCTGTTGCTATGTGTGGGTTTAGGTGGTGTAGGTTTTGATGGACTGTGTGTTGAGTGTGGTGTGGTGCAGTGCAGGTGTTTACCTTCTCCTCTTGACTGTCTAGAACAGTCTTGGATGGAGAGAGCTTGGCTTCCAGTTTGGCTTTATAAGTGCATATCTCACAGGTTGTATTGTTGGGTGGTAGGAGGGAGGGTTGTCCGTGTACATGAGGCAATTGCTACATTGTCCCAAGATGCCCAGATTCATCAGGTGGACAGGGAAAAATACCTGGAGCTGACACTTAGACATGCCTGGATAGGTGCTTATTAATTTAAGTACTAAAAACTGTTTTCCTCTTAACAAGTGAGGAAAGTTGAGTGCTGCAGTAATTTGTCGATTATTTAGTGCTTGCAATGAGATTTGAACAAGTGCTGAGCACAAGGAAACAGTTTTTAGTGCTAAAACTAGAAAACTGGCTAGTTCTAAGGGAAAATTAGAAGAGCAGACTTTCTGGCACCAGGAATAGTGTAACCCTAGTTAAACAGCGTTGTGCAAAACTGCGCAAACGCAGGTTTTTAAACAGAAAGATGAAAGGGATAAAAATAGCCCAAAATGGCCAATAAAATTACAGATTTTGAGCTGAAACCACTCCTCCAGTGACAGAAGGCTGCTCAAAGCTCACCACTCTCACTGATGAACAGAGAAGCTTCCTTCTATCTTAGTAATGTCTGGGGAACACAGAAACTACAAAACAACCCAGAATTCAGCAAAATCTGAAAACCGGACTCTACTGGTTATAGAAAGGTGGGAAATGAGTATTAAGATAGGATTTTTTTCTTGTTTTTTTTTTTCAAAAAATTAAAACAAATACAGCAAAACAAACCCTTTTAAAGCAGACAAATGGCTATCACACTTGAGTGTGTAGCCCTCAACAGTTCAACAGTTGAAAACGTTTAAAAATGATCAATTAGACCAGTTTTATTAATTTTAGCACCACCACAGGAATAGGGGTGGGGGACCAGTTTCAGAACAGATGAGAAAACAGCAAGTCAGCAAATATATAAAATAATTCAGTCAGGCAAAAAAATTAAGACAATGCAGAACTCTGAAAATGTCAAGAAATATACTTATCAGCGATATATTTCCAGATTGTTTGAGAAGCACTCCAGTCAGAACACAGAGATTCTAACAGTGTATGCAGGAATTTACAAATAGCGACTATTTTTAAATCAGCAAGCCTTGATAATCCGAATACTGATATTACAGGAGGCAGAGACATGAAAGATACTATTGATGTTAGTGAGCTTGGATGTAGCAAAAGCACTTGACTGAGTCAAATGACTTTAACCTTTTTTTTCCATGCCTGAGAAGGTGGCACTGCCCAAACAGTGACTTACTATGATACAGGAAATTTACAGCTTCTGTAATGCACAAGTTAAGGTCAATTCAACTGTTATCTGATGAATTTCTACTGACAAGGGAAATTAGGTAGGGATGCCCCCTTTTCACCTTACTGTTCACATTATTTATTGGACCATTAGCTTTAGCTATTAGGAATTCTAACACAGTGGGTTTTCAGTGGGGGAAACAAGAACTCAAAATTGTCCTATATGCAGCTCACATAATTTTATCACAGACAAAACCTCATAGAGAGCTAGATGTTTTGTATACTCTTTTGGTGGACTTTGGGGAATCCCAATTTTCAAGTTATAAAATAAACCTAGAAAAAGACTAAAACAGTTCCACACGGGAGACAAGGAGTTGGGGCATGTTGGGATTTTGCTATAGAAAGATCGTGAGTCTGGATTAAAAATACATATAATGTATCAATAATACAGTTGTTTAAAGACACCATTCAGAAAATCAAAACAAATCAACAAAAATGGAGAAACTTAAATCGGGAACTAGATCAAAGAACACAAGTACTCGGCTGGCATGCGACACCCCCATACACCTTTTACTGTTGAGTCAGGCTTTCTGTTCACCACAGTAAGGAACTATTTGACAACATTGAGAAACTGGATGAGGGATTTTATTTGCGGAGGGGAAATGCCAAAAGTAGCATGGACTAAACTAGTTTTGCCTAAAGAAAAGGAAGAGATTGTCAGCACCTGATTTAGACAAATACCTTTTTACCATTAGATTACAATGGTTTTGTAAATGCCAAAGTAAGACCTTTGACACCGGGTGGAAAGGTATGCTGTAGGAGAAAGTTATCTGGTTAGGGAAGATAAACTTGGTGGAAGCATTTTGGGATAATGACAGAAAAAAATACTGTCTCTTTTGTACTGAAACAGGAAATTAAGAAAATCTTTATTCAGTAATATCTGGGTGGACAAAGGATATACTCATGATATCAACTGTAATGAAAGGATGATTAAGCCAAGCAGTAATTAGGAGGGACCCACAACAGTTCCACATGTTGAAATCCTGTGATCAGATGCTTAAAGGAAATTAGTTGCTTAGCTGGCAAGAGGCAGTAGAAATGTTTCACATTCTTTTGTCAGGAGTTAAAAGACTAAATGTTCCTTGATGGAGGCAAAGGATTGACCTAAAGAAATGAATGTTAGGAAAGGTACAAGTGTAGATAAAGGAATACTTTCAGATTTGTGTAAAAGCCTTCAGCAGTTGGATTGGGTTGAAGCAGAGAAGAACCAAAAACACACTGCAAAACAATTCCACTGGTGCAAAATCACAGTACTTTATTAAACAAAACTCTGGTTAAGCAATTTTGTCTCTATCAATGAAAGACTTCATCAGAACTGCACATCCAGAGGGTAGGTGCACTTAAATAGCAAATAGTCACATGACTTCATAAAAGACTGTTAAAAATTTAAAGACTGATTCGCCATTCTCAGGTAAAACAAATATTTATACATAAATTTAAACAAATTTAAATGACAGCTTTGCTGCATGCAGTTTAAATATGCTAGTGAGCAAAACACTTTCACTTATTCCTGGTTTGGCAGTAGCATCAGTTTTTAACTGCCATAACAACTCGGCATACTCGAACTTTTACTCCAATGGCCAGCTGTACAATATCTAACAACCTTTCTAAAACCATAAATAGAAATTCCTTTAAACTAACATGGCAGTTGAATGTTTAGTTCATTTTTTTAAACATGCCCTTCTAGTGTCATACAAATGTTCTATAATATATTCGCAAAGGGTCCCTTCCATTTTCCTGTATAAAAGTCTGTGCATTTCTGACACAGTACAGCATATACCATATTTTTTTAGAACAATTATAATAACCTTTAGCTCTAAATTTATAATTTCACAGTGTACAGACATCATTGTTTAATATGTATGTATGTACATTACAGGGCTGGCAGTTAAATGTACTTCCCTTATTATATGGGGAAAACACATATTTATTATACTGCACAAGATTTTTAACCCCCCCCCCCCCCCGGTGAAATGCCATCCTATTTTCTTGAAAGGATCTCTCTGTAGTAAAGACCCATTCTTCCTAATAGTGGCAGTATTAACATAACATTCATTGCTAAACATTAATACCATATTCCTTGAAAAGTCACTTCTGTTAGAATCAGTACTAGCAATACAATTTTCTGTTACTCCAGAATAGGGGTGGCAGTGTTACGCCCCACCACTGGAGCAGTAATCAAGGAGCCTCAATCCTCACCACTGGCACCAGTGGGGGAAGTACATTGGGAGGATGACAAGGTACACACACAGTACTACCAGATGCAGCTGTCTGCATCAAGTGCAATTTCCCTTAAGAGCACATAGAGACCACAGTCAGTCCGGGGCTAGTTTCTCCCTCTTTCTCCAGATCCCCAATAAGGCTCCCCACTGGCACAGCTATAGAGTTGAGTTCTCAGTTGAGTGGCCAAGCCAAGACCTCCAGCACACACTCTGTCCAGCCAGTGCTTCGTGCACACTCTCTGTCCAGCCAGTGCTTCGTGCACCTGCCCAAGTAGCTGACACACACACCCTTTGATGTTTTTCTTTTACACACACACACACACACACACACACACACACACACACACACACACACACACACACACACACACACACACAAACACACACACATACACACCCCTGGTAAAGGCTGGCACAGGTTTACTAGCTATGCCTTCTTTTTCCCAGACTATAAGGTAGTTATCACTGCCACCAGCCAACTCCTTATCAGCTACTTTAAGGCCCTTAACAAAGGGTTCCAATCTTACTGTGTAATGTTACTATTAGTACAAATGGTAGTTTGACCAAACGTAAAGCCATTAGGGGTGGCCCACACAGTGTCACCAAATATACAAGTACTCTCAGAACTTTAATATCTCTAGACAGATTAGCCAGAATGAAGGGTTTAAATATATTTAATGTTGTGTCTTTCGGCTTTTCCCGGTTAGGGGTCGCCACAGCGGAATTCCGGTCTGCTAATGATTGGCAGTAGATTTTTACGTGCCGAGTTGCCAGCTCTGACGCGCAACCTTCAATGAAGGTATGCCCATTCACTCATGTCTCCACACAGAAGACGCTCTAGCTAAGAATCGAACAGGGCAACGTCTTACTATGAGGCGACAACGCTACCGCAGCACCACCACCTCAGTTTTAAATATATTTAATAATAAATAATAAAAGAACAAGAGAATAATCAGTATATACTCAGTGACATCAGAGTTCAAAACCACAGGGCTATTTAAAACAACATTGCAGGACAGTTTCAAATAAGTAAAGAAAACATCTAAACTATGCTTCAGTGTATTCCTGACTGTATCTAAGAGAATTACTATAACCTATAAACTTGCTTAGAGAACAAGGCAAATTTGGTGAAGGGGTCTTCTAGTTGTTGGGACCAAGGCAGAATACAGAATGCTATCTTTCTCAAATTAGTATCTCAAATATTACTGCTGGGCTAGCTTGCAGAAATGTCATAATTTCTTGTCACCTGACTTCTAGTCCCCAGGCCCAAAACAACCATTGATGGTAGCTGGTGGCATTTAGCATCTACCTGTAAAAATACATTTACAAGAGTTTATCTTCAAATCTTTGGCAAATGCTAGAAGTCATAAAACAATAAAACACTTCCAAGACAATACAGAAAGCCTCTCAGCACAGATTCTGTGTCTCTGGCCTAGCATATAAAGTAATTTAATTTCAGCTATTTTTCTAAAATTTACTAGACTGAGGTTAACCTCCTATATCCCAGTTTCCACTGTTAAAATACATACATCTAAACAGTTACAATAGTGCATATACATTTCTGTTCTTTTCCAGTAGGGTACACTGTGGATACATTTCATACACTTTGCAGAAACCTTTTCAACACACACTTCTGTACCAGCAGTTTGATATACATATGACATACAGGTGTAATACATTTGTAACAAACCATCTTATATACATCATGTTGATATTCACAAATGACATATAATTATTTACAAAATTCCAGATAGCTTTGCTGGGGGTATCTCCTCCTTTTGTACCCAGCAGCCACTGTGGGTGTAGGCAGATGTAGACTTGCACAGTATGGCCTCACACTGGTGAAGAGGCTATGGATAGCACACATTCTTACCACCTAAGGTGCTAAAACCTTCATCCTACTCATGTACCTATAGTAACATTGATGCCAGGCAAGACTCACAATCTTTACTTACCCATGTAATGGCTGTGTACTGCTAGCATCAGACAGAGTCAGCCCTGAACTAAAAATCTTACAGCTGCTGGATTTCTGAGGTAAGTGTTGAACCTGGAATAGAAAAATAAAGGTCTAAGAATACAAATGAATGTCATATCCTTGCATACTATTACTTGGTAACATAAGTGAGTATAAGGTGGGTGGTTTTTACAGCAATTACATCAAGATGTGACAGCAGTAACTTATGTGAATGTGTGTGTCTTCTGTCAATTAATATGCCTTACTTCTAAAATGTGCAGATATTCAACGAATGTCCCCAGTTTGGTCTCCTACATTTGTAATGGCTAATCATTAAAGACTGAAGTTAAAAAAAATGACACGCATTTCAGTTTCAGACTTCATAGCCCTTAGAGCAAACATAAAAATAGTAATGCAAAACCTGTTGTTCTATCAACTGTCTTTAACACCACAGTGTTTAAAAACTCTCCCCATTGTTGGTCTTGTGTCACACTTTTATTTATGGCTTGGTCCAGCTTTGTTGCTGTAAGAGTTTTGGAGGGATATACACCATTACAAAAACCTGTAAGAAAACATTACAATTTGCAAACCAGCACCACAAAAATCCTGAGCATCAGACAAACAACATGTATCCCTGAATCCAAAAGATAGAAAACAGAGATATGGCACAGTTATCATTTGCACAGGGTGTTTTGTGTGTGCATGTGTGTGCGCATTTGTGTGTCTGTGTGCATATGGAGTCCCCTCCCTAACCCTAATCTTGCTGTCTCACAACCTGTTGTGTCCCTCACTGTCCCTGTGTCATGTGTTGTTTGTCCTGTCTGCATCTGCTTCCTTACCTACCCTACTTACCTGACTCAGCAATACCTATGTCCCTTACCCAACATTCTTGTCTTACTGAAGTAAAAAAAAAAAAAAAAAAGCCGTCTCACAAAAAAATATCATCCCATACATAGCTGTCCACAAAACACACATCTTGACACACTTGATTTGGTCCAGTTGGCTGTACAACATGATCTCATTGTTGTCACCCCTCTTTGTTGAGGTGCTAGTCCAAATTCACCTAATAATCTGTACATATTTTCATTTTACACTGTTGAAGAAGTGGATAGGTATGGTTCTTTCCTTCTTCCTTCCTGCACATTCCTATATTGTTTTCACTTTATTCTTCTGTGCTTCCCCCCATTTCACCACTTTCCTATCTTCCCCATTTTAACACCTTTAATCTGGTCAAAAAAATGAATCACACACCACACACATAAGTAAATGAAGCCCTTCGCTTTTTGTCCTGTGTTTGTGTGGAGTTTGTCATCACTCACCAATGTTGAGCGATGGTGAATGGCTCTTCCATGGTGCAATTACATCTGCACAATGCTGCTTAAACAAGCTGCTCTAAGTTAAAACACAGTGAGTATAGAATGAATAAATATGTCACTGTATTATAAATATATATTTAAACCTATTATATATGCCTGGTTTCGAAGCTTGTATCATCTGGGCTCAGTATAAATCTATCAGTGCATTTAATACTTGCTGCCACAGAGTCACGTAGGCAGCAAGTGTATTTCTTACACTCAGTACTATCCACAATTTTATCAGTGAAACAGAAGCTCATGTTCGCTTAACTCTGTGCAAACTGGGAAAGCGGTATAAATATGCATCTTGCATGTGCAAATACTTTGCCATCGCAAACCAGCTGCTTGATGGTGCACTATGGAAAATGCACAACAGCATGTATTACTTATGTTTACTGTCCATTTAGTCTTCATCCCATGAAAGTATATGTAAAAATACAAACAAAGGGAAGGCACTTTTTAAGGAAAGAACACATATTTGCATTGTTGCTATCTCTCACTGCACCCATGCACTTGAAACTTGGTCTCTCAGTACTTGTTCACAATGCGTCCTCTTACACTACAGAAAAAAAACATGCTTTCTTATATACCATGGACATCTTTGTACTGACAATACATAGTCAGTGTGAGCGTATGTGACTGTGCGCACGCGTGATTGCGCATGCGCGCATGAATGTGCGCGTGAGTGTGTGTGTCTGTCTAGTCAGAAGAACATAAATGTGTATCCTGCAGTCATCACTACAATCCCATGGATTACCATTATTTTGATAGTTTTGCATGCCTACATATCCATTTCATTCAGACCTCCCATCATCTCTCAAATATCCACTGATGTCATCCACTGTAAATTGTCCTGCAGTCTTGTAAAAGTTAGAATTGTGCCATGGCACTTGCGTTAAGTACTGAGTTCTCTGGTCAGTGTACTTAGGTAGGGACTGTGTTCTCCCTACTGTCAACTGGTGTGTGTGTGTGTGTGTGTGTGTGTGTGTGTGTGTGTGTGTGTGTGTGTGTGTGTGTGTGTTCACTTGTCTGAGCATTTGTCATTAGCATGTGGGACACTGCTATTACCATCTTCTCAACAGATCTTATCAACAGACACTGCTGATGTCATCACTTATAAAGTGCTGTCTGACACTCTCCAACTCAGACTTGTGCTGTGGTGCTTGTGGTAAATACTGATGTCTCTAGTCGGTGTACTTTGAGAGGGGTTTTGTTCTCAGTGCATTCAACTGTTTGTGTGTGTGTGTGTGTGTGTGTGTGTGTGTGTGTGTGTGTGTGTGTGTGTTCACTTGGTTGACATTAGAGAGAGCATTTTACACCAGCATGTGAGATACTGCTATTACCATCTTCCTCTCACCAGACTCTGCTGATGTCATCAGCCATATCGGTCTCTCAAGCCTGTTCTGTTAATGTCACAGACTAGGTTAAGATCCCTAGAGAGAGTGAATCTTGTGCCATTATATTTGTGAATGTCCAGCATTTCTATCAGGGCAGGGTCAGAGACTGCCCTGTAGGCCAGGCACAAGTCACTTCTCAGCAGCCTATATAATACAGAGTACAGTGACAGGGCTTTCTTTTCTCTCCACGTACATCATAGTATGGTTTAGAGGCCCTGTATTTTGTTGGTGAGAAACCCTTGTAGTCTCTCTAGCTGCTTCAGGTGTATGGTGAGGAACATGCAAAAGAGAGCATTGCACTCTATTAGTGGTCTGATGAGGGTTGAGTACAGTGGTGTTATAACATTCTCAGATCTGGATGTGATGCCCTTACTTATGAGGTGCACAATGTAGAAGGCCTTTCTTACCACTGTGGGAATGTTTTGGGTCAAAGTTTAGATTGCTTATCTGCCTGTATTCCCAGGTCTCTCACCGCTGGGTTTGAGCCTTGGAGGAGTGTTGTCAATGCTGTAATTAGAGGGGATGTCAATGCTGTAATTAGCGGGGAATTCCACTTTGCTGAAGGCATTAAAAATGGCACTTTTTTGCATTTAGGCCATGGCTTTGGCACTGAAAATTTGTCTGTGTTAGCTCCTCCTGTAATATATTAACATAATTGGGGGAATTCATTGATCACACCCAATTTACAATCACTGGCAAACTTGGTAAGCCAAAGGCCATCTGCTTTAGCCTGGACTTCCAAGAAGTAGATTCTGAACAGTAAAGGGCCTGGCACAGAACTTTGTGGTGCGCCACTGGTGAGTGCTGTACTGGAAGAGGTCGAGTCACCAACACTGACCGTATGTGTTCTGTCAGTGAGCTAATTGATTACCCATCTAGTGACATAAGGGTTAATCCTCAGCTGGGAGAGTTTCTCAGTGATGCCAGAGTGGGGGATTGTGTCAAAAGCCTAGCCAGGTAGTATGCACTGTCTTACCTTCATCCAGGGCTTTGGTGACTTTTTCAAAGAAGTGTACTACCTTTAATAGGAATGATCTACCCTTAACAAAGCCAAATTGGGTTGGGTCTAGAGTTTGAAAGTCATCTCTGTCCTTGTTGGTAAAGTCCATGATGATTCTTTCTATGACCTTGCAGATGACTTTTGGGTCTATAGTTCCCAAGGTTAGTTGATGGCACTCCTTTTTGTAAGGGGATTACTGTTGATGTTTTCCACTCTGCTGGAACAAAACCTGCTCTCAGGCTATGGCTAAAGAGGACACTAATTGGGTCTACTAGGCCCTGCTTTAGTAAGCAACCTGGGATGTTGTCTGGTACAACTGAAGCCATGTTTTTAGCCTTGGAGAGCACATATATGACCTGATGTCTAGATATGCTAGGCAGAGGACTGGTGTCAAGTATGCTTTGGTGTATGACTGGTGGGGCCAGAGGGGTGACATTTGCACAAAATCTGTCAGCTAGCAGGTTGTCAATTTCCTCTGGTGCAGCTTCATGTTTAGACTCCTAGTATTAAGCAGCAGAACCTTGAGTTTGCCTCCAGTGGATTTTATTATGTCAGAATCTTTCAACTTTTGAAATAGGAAAATATGAGATTGTAGATCGAGGACTGAGTTTATTCTCTTAAATTGACTTGGAAGCGTGTCTGGCTAGATTGAGTTCATCAGATGGAATTCAATCTTTGTGTGGTTATTTTTTAAGTTAGTATCGCCTTTGCGATTCAAGCTGTGAGAAGCCCTGGATTGCAGTCTCTCAACTTTTAGAATCCTCAGTGCTTATTTTCTGAAAGCTTTGACATTGCCTAAAAAAGGCACTATGGGGGAGGCAAACACCTTTGCCACTATCCAGCAGTCTAAAGGTCACAGATGCAGACCATCTCAGTCAAAGCAGCATGGCCTGTTGACCATGTTATCCCAGATTGAGAGATACTGGATCCCCCTGCATTGATACCAGAAGATACGCCAATCGTTGAAGTCGATCACTTTTTGTTTGTATTGTGGCATCATCCTCAGTGAAGGTAGAATGCTGCTTAGGGCTAGGGTTATATATGCCCGGGACACATAATCTAAGAGTTCAGTCATGTGTCTCTTCATATAGTCCAGAGAGGTACATCTCAAGTAATTCAGCCCAACATGAACCATGATAGAGTCATAACAGTACTTGTTATTCAGTGATGTGAGTGATATGGTATGATATGTATATTGTTGGCATATTAAGACATGTGTTGTAGTAGAGCAGATCAACCATCAACACAATTCCCATTCTACCATCACAGTGACAATTACAGTATGGCATAGGTGTGCAAGTGTCTACATACCATCATTAAATGCTCTGTGACACACCTCAATATAAATTCATATTGATTACATGGTCACATATGTCTTGTCTCATACACATGTTATGCTGTGATATACACAATGTATCACATATTTTGATAGAACTGCAGTCTTTTGGAATTCACTGTATATGCAGTTGTGTTGCTATAACCAATGATTATTGAGGGGGTCAGCAGCACCATTGTCTGACTGTTAGCATTTGTGTTAGGAAGTGTTCTGTCATGTGCCACAAACAACTGATCTATAATGTGTCCTGATATGGCATCAGGCTGCTCAAACACAGTTTGCCCATGAAACACATATAGGCATATGTTGTGCAGTTGATGTAAGTATATGGCATTGTTACAGTTGTACAACTGTGTGCATAGTACCAGTGTGTGGAATGTGAAGAATGACCATGGTTGTATCTGTAGGTCTTTTTACAAATCATTTATTCCAATACATTTGAAATGTTAAGTAGAATACACAACTAAGTACAGATGTGCATGTGAATGCCACCCGACATACCCAACCAGAGGAAATAGACAATCCGCTAGCTGACAGTTTGTCTCACATGTCACCCCCCCCCCCCGTCGCCACTGTCCATCAGCCAAAGTGTACATGCAAACATCACTCAGTTTCTTTGCTAAGGGGAGCAGCACATGTATGCGTTGTGTACTGCTAAGAACACAGAGTCAGTGGGCCATGTCAACATCACAGATTGCCTATAGTGAGACTCAAAAAGTGGACCTACCAGACACTGTTGGATCCATACTTCAACACAGCCTTCAGATGGAATATGTTCCCACAGAAGGGTGTACATCAACATGTATCCATCTGACTTGGGTGGGGACATCACCTGATGCATGCATGTATGGACACATTCTGACTCTCCTTATCTGTGAGGTAGACCAACATGGACCTTTTCTAAATGGACACTGGTAATATCCCAGCTGTGTGAGAAAGACATGTGTGATTTGTTCAGGATACATCCATGTCATAGTTCATAGGTTAGTACTAGGCTAACTGCCCTTGTGAGCCATTGTAAGCCTAGCCAATTATCCCTTGTGAGACTCAAACCCTGCACCTTGTGCTTGTAAGGCAAACACCTTAACCATTAGGCCACTCTCCCAACCCATAAATCGAGAGTTGTTTTGTGCAACAAATTATAATGTAGAGTGAAAGTAATATTGTGCTGAAAATTTGACTTAAAAATATTGCACAAAAAATTATACTGCAAAATGTAGAACTGCAAATTATAACTGTTTTCAATATTTGAATCCCATATGTGAACATAACCATTGTTACACATTCCTTTATAAATATTTGAATCCCATATGTGAGCATGACCATTGCTACACCTTTTTTTATAAATATGTCATATATTATCCTTCACATGTTAACTGTAATACACTTTTGCAGTTGTTTAACTCTAACTGTGATCAGGGCCAGAAAAACATTCTGTTACGTTTGCTCACAAGAAAAAAAAAGGTTGTGTCAGAAATACTAGGGGGAAATATATGACAAGAGAACTGTAGTAGTTATTCTTTCAACACTGTTTTTAAAGCACTATTGTAAGTGTTCACTTAACAGCTAACTTTTTCACACACCACCTCATGAATATCTGAGTAGGAACAAATGGGTCACTGAGTTCTGGTGTGGATCAAGAATGTCCGGCTCCTGTCCCTCCAGATCGAATGGGCTGATCTGGTACTGTTAGTGTAGCGAATGGGTCAGGTCCTGCAGAAAGTAATGGGAGCAACACGTTAAACTAGATCAACAGAGTTCTGCAGTTTCATGTACTACTGCTGTACTGCAGCGATATCTGTAACATGGGTATATCCCAATTTTCGACACAAAACCTAACTGTTGGTAATTCAGCTCCTTGAGCACAAATATCGAATTCACTGTCATCTGTTCTCTCCATAATTAGACAAAAATTTAAGCCCACATTATTCACACTGAATATTTACACAGAAATCCATTAATTTACAACACACTGTCACAAACAGTGTTTACAACATGTGTGATTATTTAACAAATTTACTAAAAGTCTTCACAATGGCAAGGCCAAAAGGCATTTGAACTAATGAATTGATGATGGATAGTCTGCCAGCGGTAATCTTGCTTGCAACAAGCTGTATACATGCTTAAATGAATGGCATGTTACACAAACTGCAAAATTATACATAGAAATGCAAAAGGTGCAACTCTGACAACCAGTTTTTGTAGTCTCTACACTGCAGTAAAATTAAAACACTGTGCCCCTTAATGAGACACGGAACAAATTTAACATACTTTAAGTAAACAAAACATGAAATCATCACGTTTTACAGAATATTCTGCAATCTAATGTTATATTCCTTAACTAATATACTTTCTTACCACATCAGCTGATTTGTGAAAAGACCCTCTTTGGTGTTTCTCCAGTTAGGATATTCTTACTTCTTTGCTGAAGTATGTGAAGCTTCCTCATTACTTGGTGTCCTTTCTTTATGCCAGTGCATGGAATTAAGTTAATTACAACAGTTTAGCATGCTGAGCCTCTGAACTTGGCAGTTCACCTCCAACTACTTGATCAAGCCAACTTCCTACAAATCAGGAAGACACTAAAGAAGTGGAACCTACCCCACAACAATATTTATATATGGGTTGTTTGAAAGCACATCTGGTCAAGTTCACTGTGCTATGGCCCAAATAAAAGAGCATGCACATGACCACAAAGTGAGCTATGCTTTTGCATACAAATGCGGTACAATGGGAACTAGCAATTCCTCCTTTCCTCATTGCTACTTGATTCTGCAGTTACAGGTGTATTGAGGCTTGTTCCCCTGTAAAACACTTGTAAATGGAGCGAGAGAGCTTGAGAATTAGCATTTTCAATTCATCAGGAATTTGACCAGTTTGACAGTTTGCTTTTTTCTTTCAAATCATTGAACTTTCAATTAATAATTATATACTCAAATATATACTTGCCTGACAATACAGGGAGCTCCAACAGCAGATTCTGCAAAGGGCTACTCGAGCACAGGGAAGTGTCCTTACACAGCAACTGATACAGCAATAATGCATCTATTAAATCTGACACTGGGGACCATCCTCTGTGGGTCTAGGACAAGGAACAATCCTGAACAGTAAATGGCTATAAGCTTGCCAAGAGGTAAAAGCTGAGCATGCAATGTCTTGAAGATATTAAATACTAACCAGGTGGCTTGCAAGTCATGCAGCAAAAGCTTTAACTGGAGAGTTACAATCCAGAACCTAACATAACGGAGGTTCTTGTGCATTGTTAGGGGTTCAGGATGGTATGGAAGCCTTCCATTTTATTTAGAACTAAAAAGAGTTGGAAGTAGAGCCTTTGCCCTTGTTCTCAAGAATGGAGTCCCTCAAAGGAGTAGAACATCAGAATATTCACATGTGGCAGAACTTAAAAGTGTTTCGCATAATGGCCTTCCAGGACCAAGCTAAAAAAAATCCAGTGATTTTTCAGTATGGTCCTGTAAGGCAGGGCACTTTAAAAACTGCCCCTTCTTAAGGAAAGCCAGCAAAGCATATAGCCTGGTGGACTTGGGCAGTAGAGGACTGCTTGAAGCTGTAGTGCCCTCCTTCTCCTAAGGGAGATGGTCAGGCATAGAAGACTGTCTGTTACTAGATGTCCCAAGAAGGTTAAAAAGGGCATGCGTGATGACAACACTGTCATCTCGGGGAACTTGACCAGGCCAAGGCATTTGCTGAAAAGATTTCAAGCCTACATAAACTAAAGCACTGCTGCTGCTTCCCTGCTGGGTGAGGAAAGTAAACCTATATTTTTTGTCTGTGGCTGATAGACCTGCTTTCTGTTTTACCTACTCCATTTTGTTTTCTGTTTGAAGAGATCTGTTTTTGATCTACGTGAGAGGTAGACACTTACTGTAAATTATCTAGGCTGAACATTTCACATTTTTTTTTCCACTGGTTAATTGTCTCTTGAGTGATACTTAAATACACAGTGAATGTGTGTTTGCTCATTGCTGTGCATTGCACAGTGGGGGGGGGGGGGTTAGTGGTGCCCTGTATTGACACAAATGCCTTGAAACACAATTTTCCCCCTAGACAACTGTCAGTGGAACCATCACAAGCTTCTCTGTTGCACTAAAGGCAACTTAGGTGTGGCAACGCTGCTCAATACGCAACTATCTTCCACAACCCTCAGTTTATCAGCTCTTGATAGTCTTAGTGCAAAAGCTGGTCAGTCCAGCCCACTCCTTTCCCTAATAGCACATACAATAAAAACATGCTGTAACGGACAGACAGTTTCCCATGATTTCTTCAGCCAGGCTGATTGACGTGGGAATACTGCGGCAATGTAGTAGTTGCCTCATGTATACTGACAACCATTTACTCTTACAGCGAACAAATACTGTATGTGAGAGATGTAAGTACACTATGAAATTGGAATAATTTCTTTCATGTAACAACAAACCAGATACCAAACAGGTTGTCAGTACACACTCTTCTCATATAAACTAAAGACCCAACACATAGACCCACATACGTGGAGGTACTCACTAGAAGTCTAACAAAGTTCAGAGGCCTCCCAAATGTAAACAAAGTGCACACACTGTTACGCAAATAGAAGCCACTCCACGTAATGCATTTAAATGTGTCTCGACAAGTAAGCCTCTAAGGCAAAACATCTCTAAACCAAATGTCCTGGTCATAGGTGACTCTATAGTAAGACAAACACATTCCCCTCGCCAGACTGAACAAGAAAGTCACAGTCAGCTGCCTGTCAGCTGCCAGTATCCAAGTACTGTTATGAGTCAGTCATAGTTCATGTTGGGGTGAATGACTTGACACATACCTCTCTGGACTGTATGAAGACAGACATGACTGAACTCTGACTGTGTGTCCCAAGCAGGTATGACCTTAGCCCGAAGCAGCATTCTACCTTCTCCCAGGATGATGCCATAGTATAAACAAAAAATGATCAACTTATCTGGTATCAGTCCAGGGGCAACCAGTATCTGTTAGCCTGGGATGACATGATTGACAGGCCACTCTGCTTTGCCAGAGATGTCTGCACCTTTCTCCTCTAGGCTTTCGGATACTGACAAAGGCATTTGCCTCCCCAAAGTGCCTTTTGTAGGCAATGTCAAAACAACAATATTTTTGACGTAACAAAATTCACCCGAGACAAACTCAGGGTTCTGCTGCTTAATGCTAGAAGTTTAAACATGACACTGCACTCCCTGGAAGCACTCCTCACCTTGGAAGATGATAGTGTCTGTACAGTCCCTGAGACACGGTTCAAGGCCATAGTGAGCACTCTGGCTGTGTAAGGTGACAGTGCCTTCCACATATTCAGACCACAAAATGAGAATGAAAGAACCAAAGGTGGAGGAATATCCATCTTCATTAAAGCTAAGTACACCTTGAGACTGGTCAAACATTATGACTCTTTAACTACTCCATGTTCAATTATCTCTAGGCAAAATATCCTGCCACATCATTGCTAGCTATAGGTCGCCAACCATGAAACAAGAAAAGCACATGGCCTACCCGGACTTACTGGAATCACTCTCCATACAGCCCAGCATCTTAGTCTTGGGTGATTTCAACTATCCTTCCATCAACTAGGTGAAATAATATGAGTGCCAACACTCTCGCCAGAGGTTCCTGCACTTTTTTAATTCAAATTTGCTGGAACAGATAGTCTGCACCCTAATAAGGGGCTCAAATATCCTAGGCATAGTACTCACCAACATGGGGAGTCACTGCACTCCCCCCCCCTTGTGTGATGCCTTCCCTGGTAAGGTCGGACCCTAAAACTGTCTTGTTCAAAGTAACTATTAGTACCTCCCACACTCACAGACAACAATGTCTCCTATGCAGAGGTGTACTCAGATGCCCTGTACAAACACGTAAGCAGCTATATAGACCCAGCTGTACCAGACCAGATCAAAACCAGGTCCTCCTGAAAAAAAGAAGCCACTCTGCTGGACCTCAACTATAAACAGGTTATATAACAAAAGGTAGAAACTGATGTCTAAGAATAAGAGGGAACTGATTCAGCAGAGAAAGAATTCCCTCCTCAGCTTGAATAAGTAAATAAGAAATCTTGTGAAATCCTCTAAAGCTAAGTATGAAGCTAAAATAGTGTCCCTAGCTATGGATAATCATAAGGCATTCTTTAACTACATCCAAAACATAAAAGGGAATGCCCAGCTTTGTGCAGAACTGGTACTAGATGGTACCACTCGTACTGCATTTGAGGAAATCACCAACCTAACAGATTTGATGCAGACTTCACCCCCCCCCCGGCCCCACTGGCCATACCCCCCAAAGCATCCCCGACACCTGTCCTCTGCTTGGTATCTCTAGAGATCAGATCTCATCTCCAAGGTCAAAAACATTGCCTCAATGGGTCCAAATAACGTCCCAGGATGCTTATTATGCAATCTGAAACAGGACTTAGCAGACTCACTTATTACTCTGTTTAACCATTGCATGAGAACTGGCTTTGTTTCAGCAAAATGGAAAATAGCAACAGTAGTCTTGTTGCACAAAGAGGCAGGGGCATCAACAGATCCTGGGAACTATAGATTCATAAGTCTAACCAGTCTCATCTGCAAGGCCAGGGAAAGCATCATCAGGGACCTTATCAACAAGGACATTGATGACCTTCAAACTCTAGATCCAACTCAATTTGGCTTCATTAAGTGTAGATCATGCTTATTAAATCTGGTGGACTTCTTTGAGAAAGTCACCAAAGCTCTTGATGAAACTAAGATAGTGCATACTGCCTATCTTGACCTGGCCAAGGCCTTTGACAAAATCCCCAACTCATATAATTGAAAAAAACTCTCTGTTAGGGATTAACCCTTATGTCACTAGATGGGTAGCCATTTGGCTCACCAACCGAACACATACTGTCAAAGTTGATGACTCCACCTTTACCATTAGACACATCACCAGTGGCGTACCACAAAGTTCTGTGCTGCGTATTTTACTGTTTGGAATTTACTTCTTGGAAGTGTAGGCTAAATTAGACAACCTTTGGCTTACCAAGTTCTCTGATTGCAAATTGGGTGCAAACATGGAGTCCCCCAAGGATGTTAACATACTACAGGAAGGGCTAGCACAGACAAATGATTGGTGCCAAAGCCACAGTCTGAAACTAAATGCAAAAAAAGTGCATTATTATTACCTTTGGCAAAGTAGAATTCCCCGCTAACTACTGCATTGACAACACTCCGCTAAGTTCAAACCCAGTGGTACAAGACCTGCGAACACAGGTAGATAGCAATCTGAACTTTGGCCACTAAGTTTCCTCTGTGGTAAGGAGAGCATTGTACACTGAGTTCCGCATAGTAGGGGCATTGCATCCAGGTCTAAGGATGTTGTAGCCCCACTGTACTTGACCCTCATCAGACCAGTAATAGAATACACTGCTCCCCTTTGTGCATACCTCAACGGACACTTGCAGCAGCTAGAGAGGTCATAGAGGTTCCTCACCAAGAAAATACAGGGCCTCCAAACCATGATGTACATGGATAGACTAAAAGCCCTGTCACTGTATTTTGTATCGTAAGGGCTGCTGAGAGGAGACTTGTACCTGGCCTAAAGGGCAATCTCCCACCCTGCTCTGATGGATATGCTTCACACACATAAACCTAATGGCACAAGAGTCACTTGCTATAGGAATCTTGAGCTAGCCTGTGACATTAACAGAACATGCTGGGGAGACAAATATGTCTCTGAGACTGCTGCTCCTCTAGAACAAACTTCCAGTTCACATGAAGCAGAGCTCCTCACTCACCCTATTCAAGAGCAACCTGGACAAATGGATGGGAAACCACAAATTCACCCCAGGGGTGGCACCATGTCCATGGACAGGCGGAGTTGGTGTTGACCATAGACTAGGTCTGCAAAATACATTCACTTAATAATGACAGATGAGGCAACTAACATGACTAGGCTTGAAAGGGCTCTAGGGACGCTAATCTAGTAACCTCCTATGAACCTATGATACAAATCCACACTGAGGTATTACTGCAACACTGCCACAATTGGCCATAAATACCTGTATCACCAAGTGGATAGATCACTGGATCACATACGTGACACATATATTGGTGTGTGAAGTGACCTATATCTAGAGTCCAGTGATCAGGTCCGTACTTCAGGGCTGTGTGCTAGGCCCTTTCCTCTTCACTGTTTAAGTCACATACATCAGGAGTGACATACACATCTTTTGTCCAAACAGCTTTCTGGAGGACTGGAGAAGGACATCCACATCAAAGGCCATTATACTTCCATAATTCACAGCCTTCATCGCACCATTAACTAGTACAATGCACCCATTTTCATCTTCTAAGGATGCGTTACTCAAGTGTACCACATTTGCCAAGAGTGAGCTCCCACACATCTTAATGGCCATACCCAAGTATTCTTTTTTGTTGCATAAACATTAGTGTCTGATGATGTAGAATCCCCCATTAAGGTGTTGTACCAGATGCATGTGTGATATATGTTCTGTGATGACACAGTACATATATAGCTGATTGACAATATTGATGACATGAGTTACATTTATGACAGTGTGGATTGTGCCATATATATGCCATGCACACCTGTCAACTAGCCTGGATTGATCAGTGTCGCAAACAGGTATAGCAGTGCCCCTCCTAACACCTCTAGCAGCTGTTAGTTTTAGGACAGTGTACTTGATTGTTGACAACTCATAATAGTTGTACAAGTGTATTTTTGCAGAGCCATCTATGTTCACTCACAATCACATATGTTTTGTCTGGGTCACATGTGGGATACCAGACTTCCCTTGAGCCCTGTTTGATGACAGAGATATGGGATTACTGGTGGTATTATTCTGATATTGTTCATGATTGTGCGTGCTTAAGTCTGCTGTTGTCCATGAGCCTGTTACCATGTGTCCCACTTGGATGAGACCTCTGCTGACATTACAGTCATATTCAGGCAACTCATTTTGCACAACTTCACAATATGCACCTAAACCCTATTGTATATACCATCCGTCATATATGTCCTCTCTATTGTTCATGTCAGGATGCTTATATCACAAAGAATCTTCTCCGTTGTTATGTGACCTTGTGTGACAGTCACATAATATATATTCACTGTACAGTCTGTACTATATCATATCGATATGTGATTAGTGTTCATGCTACAACTGTCTTTATTGACATGCCCTCATCTGCTGTACACTATCATGTTTTATCTGTCCTCTTGCCCTGTGTTCATTCCTACAAATCATCTGCATGTCTCTGTTCAATACACATACTTCCCCTGACTGTTTATATATAATGCAGTCTTTGTACTCTTACGGATCATTTACACTTTTGTTCAGTATGCCTGAAACAGGCTTCTACAATACTCTGCACTGTATACACTTTCATATAATGTGTGGAACTATATACATTGCTTTATTAATAACCTTGGAAATCATTGTGGCATCCTGTGCAAACACGCAGACCTAGTTTGCCCATAAGTAAACAGGTTTACATGTCTGCTGCTGTTTGTATTACTTTATATGTTTTCCTGGCCAACACAACTGTTGCTGGCCACAAAACTATGCTTGTTTATTGTTTAAACTTGGTGGGTAGCATGCATATGCAATTAACACTACTGCTCACTACGCAAACATGTACACTCCATATTGGCTTTGTGTTAAGCCTACACGGAGTTTATTGAATCCCCAGGATACTCCTTTTCCCAGAATCAAAAAACTATATTGGGGATAAATTGGGGACACATGATGTTTCCATGGCAAAATCTGAATTTGGTGATATTATTTACCTTCAAGATAAATAAAATTACTCTTTAAAACCAATTCTGTAAATGAAGCAATCTACTTAACATCTCTGCTTGATAACCTTCCATACATAGCAGAGATTCACTGAACCAAGAAACTTGGGTTGTGAGGTTTTACTGTAAACAAGTCAATAAAGTCAGCTGTTAAAACTACTAAGTCAGATGAATATAATTCAGGTGTAACACTATGCAAAAATGCCATGTATCCTTAAGTAATATTTAAACTCCTATCTACATAGATTGCTAATGTTTGGGTCTTAGAACCACCTGCATCTACAGTAGGGCATAGAGGAAGATAATTTGTTTTATGTTCTTTAGGAATCCCATATATACAAGGAATTTTGGCTTTCTGAGCTTTCAGAAACTTAAGTTCTGTAACAATGTCACATTGCATTACTAAATCATATAAAACTAAACCACAGACAACACAACACACACACACACACACACACACACACACACACACACACACACACACACACACACACACACACACACACACACAATGTCACCCCCATGCCAAAATTTCAGAATATTCAATACTTTTTTGCATTAAACCCAAAAACACACTTGTATTCCTCAAACTGTCATCTTCCAACACCATTGTCACTAGAACATGACTATACTTACTCAACACTATGACAAAATGTGCACACACCATAAGAGAACACACACACACACACACACACACACACACACACACACACACACACACACACACACACACACACAGAGTCACATTGAGACAAACTCTACCATTCAGCACTTTCAAATTACAATACATACCTTTTGACTGTACGTCTTTGGATTAAACATTCCTGATCCAGACACACACACAGACACAGTCACACACATGTTCGTGCACGTCAATATGCACTTGTATAGAAATGTGTGTGTGTAAAATGCATGTGTATGTCTGTCTTTGCTGTCTGTGTGGATCTATGGCTATACATATATATATATATATATATATATATATATATATATATATAGATATGTATATGTGATGTTATCTTTTCCATCTAACTCAACAAATGGGGTTATCAGATCTGTTCGGACTTGACCTGTGTGCCCTTTTTCAAGCCCTTGGATCTAGGGCTAATGTTTCTCCACTACCCATAATTCCTTCCTGCCCCAGCAATACCTTAGATCTCATTTGTCGCCTGTTTGGTCAATATGTGATTGCAAGGGTTCAGTCTTGGATCTAGGGCTAATGTTTCTCCACTACCCATAATTCCTTCCAGCCCCAACAATACCTTAGATCTCATTTGCTGCCTGTTTGGTCAAGATGTGATTGCGAGGGTTCAGTGCTCAACTGTTAAATAAGTGACTTATTTTCTTACTGAAAGCATTTTTCCTGTGGAGCTTTACATTCTTGTACCTTTTTGGTGTACTGATATTCCTTCTTTCGACGGTTTCTGTAGTTTATTGTATTTTAAACTGTTTTTTAGAGTTTCAGGAGTTTCTTCCCACCCATCCTCTCCAACTCACTAATTAAAAAAAAAGAATGGAAAAAAGTTATTTCTTTCCTTGTTTTTGCATTCCTAGAATAAGATTACTTAGTGTTACTGTTAATAATCTTTTTTTTTCCTTGACATTGCCATTTTTTGTGATTGTGGTTATTGTTGGTGGTGGTGGCATTAAAATAATGTCTGACAAGGCTTGTGCATTAAAAAAATGTAGTGTCTGCATACAGAAGATCCCTTCACAGGACTCACATACAACGGTCAATCAGTTAGACACTGAGTGTGAATCCTGCACTTCCTTAGGAGCCAGGCCTGTTATAGATGTAAGAAATAAGCTATTATTCCAGGGTGTGATCCTGCCCAAATGAGAAACTTGACTTCCTCAGCTTTGGCTTTTGCCTCTCCTTTTGCAAAAAAAAAAAAAAAAAAGCCAGATAAGCCAAAGTCCTCCAAGGAAAAGGAAAGAAAGGGTGAGAGAGATGGAGAGATGGGTAAAGAAAAGCAAAAGGAGAAATCCCAAGAAGAAATCTCTGAATCTGTTAGGCCCTTCTGGCCTGGAGCTGAAGGTTTTAAGGCACATGGATCCTTTCACAGGCAGGTGCAGCCTAGGATCCAATCTCCATCTTCACCATACCATTTCTTGCCAGAGCCATCCAGTCCTTGGCTTCACTCTTCAGTACTATAAGACAGACTGACCCATCAGTTCTCTAGTTCACCTACATTTTTTAATGCACAAGCCTTGTCAGACATTTCAAGTCCATTCTGTCAATAAAGGAGACTTTCAGAAGTGTATGTCGATAGGGTGATGCAGAAATTTCTCCAGAAACAGATCCAGATGGGGTCATCCAGTGCCTGGTCCCAATGGATGTGTTTTCTGCTCCGGCCATCGGATCTGATGCCCACAGTTCCAAGTGACACCAGTGAGAGGCCCTTTGAGTTGAGAGCTTGGTCCACTTTAACTTCAGTTTCACCTCCACTTTCGACTCTAGCTCCATCGGATCATGAAGGGTCTCAGAGCCAAGGTATGGGGATCTGGGATGACTAAAGTTTTTGTCTCTGTATCTTCCTTTGGGTGCTTTGGTCCTTGACAGCTTTGCTCTGATGTCTGCTTTGCAGCTGAGCAGTATCACAGCTGGTGATGTCCTTTCTTTGGCCTCTTTGGGTCCAGGTGTATCTTCTTCAGCACTGATATCGGTTTTCAAGGCGTTTGAGAGGGTTCTCTTCTGGTTGAGAGAGGAGGTATCTTGTACCCATTTGACACTGTCCTGAACTCCTTCTGATCCTGTTGTCCCACTTTCTGCTCATCCTACCAGACAAGGACATCCAACCTGTTTAAGCCTGAAGGGCTGTTGCATGGTGAGTTCCACCTCTGATTTTGAACCTTCTCCAGAGCCTTCCACTGGAGAAGGTCACAAGAAACGAACTTGGAATAGGAGACATCTTGATTCTTCCCAAGAATGACTCACTGAGGATACCAACTTTGAGGAAGGGTAGGGATCCCTAAGGTCCTCTCTTAAAGACATATCCATTGTATGCATCCTTGAACTGATAAAGCAGATAAGGAGGTGATCATGGAAGTCCTCTACCCAGAAAAGTCTGTATTCCTTGGCTTTCTAGGCTGGTTCATTTATCTTCTGGGTGGTCCTGTTCACTGATGAGCTCATTGTTTTGATCACTCAGCAAGCTTGGAAGGAACCCAATGTAGTAGAACTTTTTCTCAGGAACCCCAATTAAAATATTGTTACCACCAAGGAACAGATTTCATTGGAGCAAAGATCCCCTGGTAGATGCCATGATGGTTGCAGTAGCCACTAAAAAGGAGCTTTCAAACAGAGCACCTCCATCCATCCCCTTAAGAGGGAGTTCAAGGCATTGCACACGTTTGGGGAAACAGACTTTTGTTTCAGTGACATTTATCCCTCACATGACCCATTTCCAGGTGGATCTGACTAGAGAACTTTCCAAATCCCTCTTAGGTAACTTGCCTGCTGACGTACCAAATGCAGCTGTCTGTCCTTCAGTTAATGACCAGTGTATCCACATGTTGCTTTCCAATACAACTGATGGCAGTTTGAGAATGGCAGGCGGCGGTATTGCTGTTCACTGGCACACCTTGATGTAGATCCTTGATTTTGAAGATGGATTCAAGACATCTTTCATCAATGCTGCCTTCAGTGGTTCAACCCTTTTCGGACCAAAGGTCTAGGATATACTCACTAGAAATGAGCATGAGGGCAAGAACTTTGTCTGTTGTAGGCATTCCCCTCAAAATAAGATATTTTTGCTTAATTTATTTATTTATTGACATTTGTTTACCAGGAAGGTCCACTGGGTCAGAAAAGTCCATTTTCAGTGGAGACCCCGGGAAGAAAAGCTTCAAGGTTATAATAACACTAACATGACATTTCAAAAAGTTTCAAACAATTTAAAGAAAACACAATCCAAAAAGTTTCATAAAGAAATCAACAGCTTTACGTTACAAGAACACTTACATGTGGTTTCATAAAGAAATCATCAATAATTTGTATGATGTAAATAAACTAGGTAATTCCCAAAGCTGAAAGAAGGAATGAATGAGATAAAAGATAGCTATAGTACAGAAAATCACATCAAGGCATTAAAAGCAGAAAGGAAAAGCTGGGTATTGAAGGGATAATTATGGATTATCAAGAAAAAAAAATCAGTAATTAGAGCAAGAAACTAGAATAGATACAAATTTAGGTTTAAAAGGTAGAAAGCAAGTAATGGCAGATGAGGCAATGCCAGACTAGAATCAAGCTCAACAGGGTCTTCTTTCCCCACTGATTCTGCCAAGCTTGTTCCCTTGGCTGTGGTTTTGCTAGATAGTAAGTAGTGATAGTGGGAATCTCGTTCATCCATTCATGGGCATCACTAATTAGATACTGAGGCATTCAGCTACCTTAAGAGAGTCATATCACAGTTAACTCTCACCATTTATCCGCACTTCATTGATTTCTTCACTTTGACATTCATAGGTTCATAGGGTGGTACTAGGCTATCAGCCCTAGGGCCTATACAAGCCTAGCCATAACAATTCCCTGGCTATTCAGCGCACTGGGCAGAAATCACATTGCATCAACACCTGTCTCGAGCTTTCATGATGCTTTATTTTAATTAAAAAATTAGATTCCCCTGGTCCACACCAGTTCTAAGTCAGCTGCTAGCTGCTGGACGATGCCTGCCACAGCCGGGTCGATCCACAGGAAGGGCCTGGTGTGCATCCAGAGTCACCGCCTCTGTTTCCCCGGCCTCACCCAGATGCCCAGCCCCGCTTCACGCCTTAGACCGACCGACCCAGCACTTTGAGCCAATCCTTATCCTGAAGTTACAGATCTGGCTTGCCGACTTCCCTTACCTACATTGTTCTAACATGCTAGAGGCTGTTCACCTTGTAGACCTGCTGCGGATATGGGTATGGCCCAGTGCAAGACTTGCACCTTCTCCCCAGAATTTTCAAGGGCCAGCAAGAGCTCACCTCTTCATTACATCTTTTGCCAGAAAAAGAAGATTGCAAAGAAGCTATGTTTTTGAAAGTCCCAGAGTTTTGCCCAAGATGCTTCGGCAGAAATAGTGAGATTTAACTTCAATGAACATTACCCCAGGGGTAGAGGAGAACTGCAGAATCAAAGGTTTTGAGTTTTGAGATTCATGTATCGAAAGCCCCCTAAATTGTTCCTGAATGGTTGCAGGTCTTTCTCACTCTGGATGCATCTGGGGGCACTTATTTCTGCACTTGATGATCTCTGAATCATCACTCAAAATTTATGCTGATGAAAATAATCACCAGAGGATATATTATTCCCTTTGTTTTCCCCTAACAAACAAAAACAGAATCCCCAATATTCCACCCAGTCGGAGGGGATTAGCACTAGCAGAAATATCAAAGCCACTAGAAGAGTGAGTCATTCAGGAGATAACACCAGACCAGCTAGAGTACAGAATCGATTCAGGATTCCTTTTTGGTTCTGTTGGTATTTCCTTTATCTGTTCTTACTCTTTCTAGCTTAATGGGGTATTTTCTATATTCTACCACTGTTGCTAGTAATCTGTTCTTTTCTTCTTTTCCTAAACAAAAACTTTACTTGTTTGATTTTTTGCTTATATTTATCATGTTGGATAAGCTGACTGGATTTAAAAAATGCACGTCTTGTGGGCAGAAAATCCCTAATTCGAATGCCCACAAGGAGTGTGTGTATTGCCTTGGCCCTGAACACTTAGACACTGCATGTAAGGTTTGTTCTACTTTTAATCCTAGGGCCTTGGCAGATGGGCATAACAAACTTATTTTAAAAGGCTTGCTACCAGCTACTACTTCTACTTCTGGGCTCAACCCCCCTCAAAATGAAGTAAATTGGCTCTGGTGGAAAAGAAAAGCTTTCCTCTGAAGTCCCTAATGTCTTCATTGGAGCCTTCGACCAAAATAAGAAAAATTTCGGATCTGACATTGTCTGATCCAAAGATCTGACCCTTGGGTCCGAAATACTCAGATCCAAAGGCTTCTGTTTCCATTGTTATTTGAGCCTCCCCTACTACAACACCTTACGCTCCTAGGTCCTCTGTTCTGAAGCATGGTACATCTCACAGGAGTCGTACGCCAGAATTTTTTATTAAACCCATATCCCCCACCATGCCTGCTCAGTTATTTCAGACACCCAAGAAACACTGCAGGCCCCCATCCACAACTTCTTATAGGTCCTCCAGAAGCTTATCAGAAGTAGCTGTGCATAGGCTGATGTGAAAATTTCATATTTCAGATCCAGATGAGGGTCTCAGCAGCTCCATCCCTTAGATCCTTGAGTATGCCTATGACATCCAGGACCATTCCAGCTCCTTCAAAAGCACTGGTTGGATCAGAGGATCCCAAGATCTGAAATCCCGAGAGGTCCAGTGTCAGATCCAATGAAAGCTTTTTCTTCCACTCTGACTATATCCTTGACTGGGTCTGCACTGATACCCTCTGATCAGAATGGGTTCTGGAGCTGAAGTGTCGACATCAGATCCTAAGGGATAGGTTCGGCTCCGATTTTGTCAGATCTATCTCTTCCCTTTGGAGCCTCGGCCCTGGACAGTTCATATTCGGTTCTATCCTCGAGGCACAGCTCCAAGGGAGGTCGAGCCCTAATTTCATTGTGAGTTTCGGCTCCAAGAGGGCAGATCAAAGCTTCTCAGGGGCTGACTGCTTTTGAGGTAGTGGAAAGAGCTTTTCCTCTCCCAAGAGAACTGCCCTTTCACTTTTCAGATCTTATCTCTGTTCTCTCATCAGTTCCGAGCTCTGAGTCAATTAGAACTACTCCACAGGGACAGCCAGTTCCAGTTAGTGTCCAACCAGTTCCAGTAGAGGAACTTCCTGTCTCTTCCGACAACTCACCTGAACATCCTGCAGATGAGGTGCATTGGAAGAGAACATGCAAAAGGAGACGCATTGACTCGCTGATAAAGTCACTCACAAAATATACCGATTTTGATGGAGTGGGGTCCCCCAGATCACCATCAGATGACATCTCCTTTGGAGATATTTTAGAAATCCTAAAATAGAAAGGTGGTTGGTCTTCTCAAAACTCCTCCCCTGAAGAATCTTTTTTTTTTTTTTTTTTTTTGAGGCTTTTGTTTTTGGCCCGTCTGTGTCTTGGGTTACCCCCGTGCATGAACTTATTGATTTGGTTTCCCACTGGGCTTGGAAGGAACCAGATACTGTTTAACTGATTCCGAAAAGACCCAATACATTTTTAGCCCCACCAACAGACAGACCCCACTGGAGCAAAGGAGTCCCAGTTGATGCTGTGGTGGTGGCAGCAGCCACCAAGAAAGAGCTAGCAAAACAGAGCTCTTCAGGGCATTAGACAGATTCAGAAAGTGAGTCTTTGCCTTGGCAACCTTTGCCCTGAGGTCACTAAACTACCTGGCACACTTTACTAGGCTTCAGAGAGATTTGACCAGTGAGCTATCAAATTCTCTCCAAGTCCATGTCTGCACAGGACTTCAAAAGAACATCTTCACAACTGGCCACTCTTTTCCATATCAAACACTTTGATGAGGTTGATATCTCATACAGCTGAAGTACTTCATGAACAGCCGGTTCAGGCATTGACATAAGGAGCGATGCCTGGATGTGGCCATGCAACTTTGTAGAGCCTTTTATGATGTCCTGTATCAATGCCCCATTTGATGGCACTTCCTTGTTTGGGCCATTAGTAGAATAGATGCTTACCTACAGCAAACAAGATGGAAAGACTGTGTCTGCCATGGAAATCAAATTTTCTACCCCTCTATGAAACTTTTCCAGGAATCAGATAGGTGGTAAGAAAATATGGTTCCAAAAATCTCAGGGACCTTTTCAAGATTTACACAATGATAATTCCTCCAGAGTTAGAGGAAGAAATTCTAATGGAAGACGTCACCTTAGAGGCAGGGGAGACCTGCAGAATCAGAGTTTCAGGGATTATTTTCCAGACAGGTCCTTCCAGAGCTCCTGAAGTGCTGCCCAAATGTCCAAATCTGGAGGCAGTTGGGGGTTGATTGTCCTTGCACCCGGATGAATGGACAAGTATAACACAAGATTCATGGGTGCAAAGAATAATATCCAGAGATTGTTACATACCATTTTTCCTACCCCCTTCTTCCAAAAGGAAGAAGCTTTCCGATGTTCCATTTTGGATCTAAGAAAGTTAATCAGTATGTGAAGAAATCAAAGTTTCAAATGGTCACAGTACATTCCATTCTTCCTTTTCTTCAAAAGAATGATTAGATGTGCTCGATAGATCTTCAGGATGTGTGCTATTTTATTAAAATAGACAGATGCTCATGAAGACACTTTTTTTTTCAGCTGTGAGCCAGTCATTTCCAATTCAAAGCCCTGCCCTTTCGACTCACCACAGCCCCCAGGGTATTTGCAAAATGTATGGCAGGTGGCAGGTCACTTGAGACTAAAAAGATTCCAAGCATACCTCTCAACTATACAGATTTTTCGCAGACTGTCCAGATTTTTGCCTCATATTTTTGGTCCATTTTTAACAAAATTATGTTTTTCTGGCAAATTACTGGCAAATCATTAAAGACTGAATTCAGAAAATAATGACAGACATTAGAGCTTCAGAATTCATACCCTTCAGAAAATTCATGCTAATGTAAAAACTGTTATTCTATCAACTTTCTACGTTGTACCTATTTTTGGGCCTCTGCCCCCCCCCCCCCCCCCATTATTCACGTCTTTGGCCAAATATTTTGCACTAAGAGGTTGAGAGGTATGATTCCAAGTGTTTCCATATTTAGGTAATGGGTTCCTCAGTGCCCACTCCAAGCATCTCCTTCTGCATGCCAGGTTAATTATTTGCTCCAGATTTGCAGGTCATTGGGTATAACAAACAATAAACTATGCCAAATCAAATCTAATACCTGGAGTTCATTGGTATACTTCTGGATTCTACAACACAGGTAGGATCTCTACCTCCTCATCACATTTCCACTATCAGAAGTCAGATGTTCTTCGTCTCCCATTGCTGCAGTCCTTACATATCGGTATTCCACTGTCCACAATCGGCCCGAATACCAAAGGGCTAGAACGGCGTCGGTCATCGGCGCCCGAGACTGACGTCAGTACGTGTCAGTACAAATGCGCATGACCGACGCCATATACTCAGTCTTTCTTGCCGCGTGGTCCTAAGCAGAAGCAGCCTTTTGCAAGTGCCGTTCGGCGTTCTGGAATTGTCGGTTTTTGAGTGTCAGACCGGAGACCAAGTTGGGCTAAGTACCCCGTTGGGGACACTTTTGTCTTTTTCTTGCCTCAGTATTGACGGATGTCAGAAAAAGTTAATAACTATATTTCTTGTGGGAAACAGATTCCCCATAGGGATTACCATTCACTCTGTATTCCTTGTTTAGGGCCTGAGCACGACGTGGTTGGGTGTCGCTTTTGTGCTACTTTTAACAAGCGTACTATTAAACGTCGGTTGGACTGTGCTAAGCTTGTGTTTGGTAAACATTGTAATTACAACATGCCGTCGGATTCTCCGACGCCTGGTTCTTCTAAGAAACGCAAAGAGAAGGCTTTGCGGTCCAAACAGGATGAGTCGTCCACTCCGGACGCCCGTTCTGTAGAACCACCGAATACTTCAGCGGCTCCTTCTGAAAGTTTACCTGAGTCTCAAGGGGAGCCTTTGTTACTACAGGAAGTGGCTTCTCCTGTGTTAGGCCAGGCTGAGGGTGCTTCTCAGATGTCGGTGGTTCCCTCCCCTCATAGGGTAGTTAGGCCTCCTCCTTCTCAAAGCAAAAGCCATTCTAAGTCTAAGTCTGCCCCTGCTGGTGCTAGTCCCCAGGGTCCAGCTCCTAGGAAGCACATGTTAAAGATGGCTGAAGATTTGATAACTTTAATTAGGGGTTCTATGCCCCCCCCTGAGAAGAGGCCCAGGGTACAGACAGAGTTGGAGGATTTGGTTCAGTCTTCCAATGAGTCAGATTCTTCTGTGGAAGAACTTCAGGATTTCCTCCCTATTCTGATTCGGAGGCTGAGGACACTACTCCCTCTGCGTCCCCTCCAGAAGATTTTTCTTTCTCTGAGACTTTGCATTCCATGAGGGAACATTTCAAATGGGAAGGCCAGGATTATTCTGATTCTCGTAAAAGGCTAAGAGAATTCTTGTTTTTGCCTCAGCATAGGCCCTTGGCTATTCCTCCTGCACTGGATGTTGTTCAGGATGTATTTTCTGAGGCTGCCCTTAACCCAGATTCTCTGCCTCCTGCCCCGGTTAAACCAGATAGATACTACAGGGTCCCGGAAGCTCACAAGTACTTATATAAGAGTCCTAGGGCTGATCCAGAAACTATTACTCAGGGCCCCAAAGGTGTTAGGGCTTCTGTGGTTAAGAATCCAGTTCCTCTGGACAAGGATGCTAGGGCGCTGGATAGGTGGGGTAAAAAACTGTATACCTCTTCTACTTTGGCTATGAGAGCTTTAAATTGTCAGTTTCATATGCTCAGGTATCAAAATTATTTGCTGGGCCAATTGAAATGTAAAGTAGATGCTTTAGCTGAAGGTATGTAAGGATGTATGAATGTAAGGAGCTTCAGGATTTAGTGCATGCTTCAGACCAAGTTGGTAAGCATTCTTTGCAGTGTGGTTTTGATGCTTTACAGGCTTCTTCCAGGGTGGCTGCTACTAGTTCAGTTGTTCGCAGGCATGCCTGGCTTAAAGATCAGACCTTGTCAGAGCATGTTAAGGCTCGAATTATGGATGCTCCTCTGCAATCTGATGTTCTTTTTGGCCCTCCAGTAGAGTCAGTTTTAAAAGAAATGGAGGAAAAAGCTAAGTCTATGCAGACGGTTAAGGACTTTTTACAGGTTCAGCCCCCTAAGTTCAGTAGAAATTGGCCTGCTAAGGGATGGTCTTTCCCCTCTCCGGATTATCAATCTAGGGGCAGGTCGAGGCGAGGTAGAGGTAGAGCTTCCTCTCAGGGCCCTGTTACTTCTAGGACTTTGAGTTCTTCTACCCTTTCTGCTGGGGAGGGCAGGGGTCAGTCCTTTCGGAAACAGACCCAATGACCTGTGTCTTCAGCTGCCGGACTCTGCCTTGCTGGCAGCTCCTCTAGGAGGAAAACTGGGACTTTTCAAAAGGAATTGGCATTTGGTTACCCAAGACAAATGGGTATTGGACATAATAAATCGAGGCTACAAATTTTATTTTCACACATTCCCTCCTTTCAAAGGTATGCCGGATGTGCCTCATCAGCAAAGACTGGAAGCACAGGCACAAATTTCTTCTCTGCTTCAGTTGGGAGCAATACAGGAAGTACCTTCTGCAGAAAGGGGCACAGGGTTTTATTCCAGTCTTTTCTTAGTGCCAAAGAAAGGAAATACTTGGAGACCAATTCTGGATTTGTCCATTCTAAACACCTTTCTGGAAATTCCAAAATTCAAGATGTTAACACTGCAACAGCTGTTACCTATGTTGGGCAAAGATCACTGGATGGTGACTCTGGATCTCAAAGAAGCCTATCTTCACATTCCTATCAGGCCCAGTTGCAGGAAATTCCTGAGATTTCGGAATGGGAATTTGCATTATCAGTTCTCTGCATTGCCCTTTGGCTTGTCTACTGCGCCCAGGGTATTCACAAAAGTCCTGGCTCCTGTAATAGCTTTTCTCAGACTAAAAGGAATTCAAATTTATCCTTATCTGGACGACTGTTCGATTCTGGCTCAAGGCAAGCACGAACTTCTTCAACATCTGCAGTATGTAATGACAGTTTTAAGATGCCTAGGGTATTCTGTGAACGAAATAAAGTCCAGTCTAGTACCCTCACAAGAGATGTGTTTTCTGGGTGTAAGACTGAACACAGCTGCTCAGATGGCATTTCTTACCCCGGACAAACAAAGAAATCTTCACCTATACTTCCAACAGTTATCAGTAATGTCCAGGCTGACTGCAAGGACAGTCCTTCAAGCCTTGGGGTTCATGGCATCTTGCATTCTAGTACTTCCCAATGCCAAACTGCATATGAGGAAGCTGCAATGGTATCTCAAAAGCGTTTGGACTCAACACAGCCACGATTTGGACACTGTCATTCGGATTCTGCCTTGCATTCAGAAAGAATTTGTGTGGTGGGCTCAGGAATGTCACCTAAACAAGGGACTCTCTGTGACCCAACCAGAGGCAAGTCAGATATTAACGACAGACGCCTCGGAGTCAGCCTGGGGAGCTCATTTCACAGGAAAATGGATTCAAGACCTTTGGCCCCAGAGCTACTTCACTTGCATATCAACATGAAAGAGATGCTGGCAGTTCAATTTGCTTTGGAAGCATTCAAGGGCCTACTTCAACCAGGACTGGTGTTGATTCGAACAGACAACACAACTGTCATGTGGTACATCAACAAGCAGGGGAACTCATTCTTACCCTCTTTGCAGACAAGCAATGCTGTTATGGGAAACTGCTTTAAATCTGCACATCACTCTTCGAGCACAGTTTCTGCCAGGAGCACAAAATTCTTTAGCAGATGTTCTGAGCAGACAGATTGTGGATCCTCACGAATGGAAGTTGGACCCTCAGGTATTTCTTCAGTTGACCATGGCTTGGGGAACTCCAGACATAGATCTGTTCGCTTCTCCTCTGAATTTCCAACTGCCACTGTTTTGCACAAGGCTGTTTCATCCAACAGCCTGGAAAATAGATGCACTATCCTTCAGTTGGAGCAACCTTCACTTGTATGCTTTTCCTCCCTTGCCTCTTCTTCCAAAGGTACTGTTGAAAGTCTGGAGGGACAAACCTTGCATGATCCTTATAGCACCGGATTGGCCTCGTCAGCATTGGTACCCTCTGTTGAGGAGCTTAATTCATGGGACACCTTGGCCATTACCACAGATTCCTCACTTATTGTCTCAGGAAAACAATCATTTTCTCAATGTCAGGGTGCAATCCCTATACCTGACAGCCTGGCGCATTCTGTTTTAAAGAAGGAGGGCCTTCAGCTCCCTCAACAAGTTTTGGATGTTATTTTGGAAGCCAGGCGACCTAGTACTCGAAAGGTTTATGCTGATAAATGGAAGAGAATTTTTCTTTGGAGTTCAGCTAAAGGCTTTGATGTCAAATTGCGTAATTTGAGTTGTACATTGCAATATTTGACTGTATTATTGGACAAGGGTTTGTCCTTCTCTTCTGTAAAAGTGCATGCTGCAGCTATTTCTGCTCACTATGATTGTGACCCTCCTTTGTTTTCACATCCATTGGTTAAACAGTTTCTTAGAGGGGCAAAGAATATAAGACCCCCACGAAGAGCTCCTACTCCTGCCTGGGATCTTAATTTTGTTTTGGAAAAGCTGACTCTGCCTCCTTTTGAACCTGCAGCTACAGCTGAATTGAAGTTGTTGTCTTGGAAGACTGCTTTTTTGTTGGCTGTTACTTCTGCTAGAAGGGTATCTGAATTACAGGCCCTCATGGCAGTGGAACCTTTTCTGATTTTTCACAATGACAGAGTTTCCTTACGTACTAATCCTACTTTTATGCCTAAAGTGATTTCTAATGTGGCATTGAACCAATCTATACATTTGCCTACTTTTTATGCTAACCCCCAAAATAAAGGGAAAAAGTTTTGCATTCTTTGGATGTACATAGGCAGTTAAGGTATTATTTGAGCAGAACCAAAGAGTTCAGAAGATCTCAACAAATATTTGTTTCTTTTGCTTTGACTTCACAAGGGAAAGCTGTCTCAAAACAAACTATTTCCAAGTGGATTGGCCATTGTATTGCTTTTTGTTACTCTCATCATGGAAAGGATGTTCCAGTTGGGATCAGGCCTCATTCTACTAGGGCTACAGCCACCTCTACTGCTTTTTTGAGAGGGGTAGCTACTAAAGACATTCTAGAGGCAGCTACTTGGAGTTCTGTACATATTACAAAGCATTATCATTTACCTCTTTATTCTAGGTCTAGGGCTGGGTTTGCCACTGCAATCTTACAGGGCATGTTAGCAGCTCCTAATGCTATTTAGTTGGCCAGCCTCCCTTTTTTCCGTTGCTCTGGGATTCTACCCATATGTAAGGACTGCAGCAATGGGAGACAAAGAACATAGTACAGTTTTGTACCTACCATAAATGTAGATGTTCGAGGATCTCCATTGCTGCAGTCCAATTTTCCCTCCCTCCTTCCCCCTTTTTAGGTTGGGTTTTGGGTGGTGTTTTTTGCATTCTGGCGTCTGAGGCAAGAAAGACTGAGTATATGGCGTCGGTCATGCGCATTTGTACTGACACGTACTGACGTCAGTCTCGGGCGCCGATGACCGACGCCGGTTCTAGCCCTTTGGTATTCGGGCCGATTGTGGACAGCGGAATACCCATATGTAAGGACTGCAGCAATGGAGATCCTCGAACATCTACATTTATGGTAGGTACAAAACTGTACTATTCATCTTTTTCTTTCACATTCATCTCCTTCAACAAGATCACTACTTCAAGCACTAAGTCCCACAGCAGCAGCCAGTGTACTACTTCCTTTGGCATGTTTCTTTGTGTGTTCTTCACTGGAGTCTGACTGTGCAGTGGTCCATTCTGCATCACCCCCATCTTTTCTGGTTGGGTGGCATGCTGCCAGGGTAATCCTATGGACTAGGCTTGTAAAGGCTCCAGGGCCATTAGCCTAGTACTCACCTATGAACCTACAGTTTGCAAACAACACATCCGCTGGTGGATCCATTCAGATGATATTCATCTAGGCCAACCTTTTGTTCTACCAATCCCAATGGTCACAGTGACAATGGACGCTTCTCAACTGGGATGGGGGGCATTTCTTGGGAAGAACGGTCTAAGGCATGTGGTCCCACCAATAGACCAATTTGCATATCAATACTGTAGCGATGAGAGCAGTCCTACTAGCATTGCAAACTTTTCAAGTTGCTCTTCCCCTAGGGCCTGTTGCAGTTCAGGCTGACAGTATGTCTGTAGTCTGGTACATCAAACAAGGAGGAACTTGTTCGTATCCCTTCTGCAGAGAGGCCGTGAGAGTGTGAGATTGGGCAATCTCACCAGACCTCTTTCTAATTGCTACACACATTCCAGGGAAAACCAGCATACTGGCGACAAACTAAGCAGGTCCATTTTGATACCTCACGAGTGGTCTCTCAATCAATCTGTGGTGGAAATTATCTTCTGTTGTTGGGGCTAACCTTGCTGTGACCTCTTTGTCACTCCCTACAACAAGTGCAGCAGGTACTTTACGCTTATCCCCCCCAGGGGGAGTCATCAAGAGATGTTCTAGTCCACGCTTGGCCCTTGGGTCTCCTTTATTCTTATCCCCCTCTCCCCTTGATTCCCAAATTTCTACAGAACGCAAGTCAGCTGAAGAGCACAGTAATTCTCATTGCCCCATTCGGGCCTTAGCAAGTATGGTTCCCCTTCCTATGGTCTTATCTTCGTTATCCTCCATGGGTACAGGAGCCATCTCCAGATCTCCTCTCTCATTCATCAGGGATCAAACATCCCAGCATACAGGCCCTCATACTAATTGCATGGTTTCCTCCACTTCCAGTAATGGTTAGACAGACCAAGTTCTCTTCCCTTGTATGTGACATTATTTTGGTTTCTCAAAAAGAATCTACCAAAAAGTATACAAGAGCAAATGGAAAAGATTCTCTCTCTTTGGGCTTTGAATAATGAGCTTGACCTTTCCCTGCCCCAGTTTCTGTGATTCTTCAATTTTTGACAACTCCTTTTAAAGAAAGAGCAAGTTTCTCTACAATTAAACTTCACCTGACAGCAGTTCTAATTTTCACAGAGGGAACATACATTTTTCCCTGGCTTTGTCTAATGCAAAGCTTTCCTGAAAGATATTTTTCTTCTAAGACCTTTGATAAAGGGTCCCTCACCACCTTGGAATCTGACAGTTGTGCTACAAGGTCTAATTCAGAAAACTTTTGAACCTTCAGCTAAAACTGACTTAAAATTCCTTTCATGGAAAATAGTCTTATTGGTAGCAGTTACTTCTGAAAAGAGAATATCTGAACTCCAGGCTGTTTCTTCAAAAACACCTTGCAGAATTTTTCATAAGGATAAGGTTTCTTTACGGACTTACCCTTCCTTTTTATCTACTGTGGCTTCTGAGAATAACATTAACTAATCTATTCACTTATCAGTTTGTTTTCCAAAATTTTCTAATAAAGGAGAGTACATGCTGCAGCTCCTTGATGTACACAGACAATTAAATTTTTATCTTCCCAGAACAAAACAAAATGGAAAATCAGCTCCTTTTTTTACCAAAAAGGCCATGTTGTCCAGTCTCTAAAGCCACTATAGCTAAATGGATTACAGATTGTATTTCTTGCATTTATTCTCAACAAGGCAAGACATTACCTAAATCTCCCAAGGCTCATTCAACCAAATCCATGGTTGCATCATCTGTGTTTTGGTCAAGAACATCTATTGATGATATTTGAGCTGCAGATACATTGTCCAGTGCTCATACTTTTGTTGCTCATTACAAATTGGATATTATTTCTAGAAACAGAGCCTCCTTTGGTTCAGTGGTACTCTGGAATATCCTTCAATGAGGGCCACCAAAGATCAGTATAGCTGGGGAACTCTGCCCCATACATTGAGGAAGAATGAAAAAGACAACTTCAGATTATGTTCTTGCCATAAGTAGGCATCTGTGTTATCCATTTTCATTCTTCCTCAACATCCCTCCCATCCATCCCCATCCATTTTTCTGGAGAGACCTATTGGACTGTATTTGGAACCTACAGTTCCTGGTTTGAACCCTTCCTTTCTCTATCAGCTATACCTGTCTTTGTTTAACAATAGGGATATATGGCAAAAAACTTGATCTGAGATAATGGGGCTGGAATAGGGAATTGTGGGTGGAGGGAGGAGTTTGAGAGCTGGATCCAAAGACTGGAATATTCAGTTGAATCGGATCTGAGGATTGGATCTGAATCCATACTTTTGAGGAAGAATGAAAATGGACAACACAGATGCCTAGTTATGGTGAGTACATAACTTTTAATTTTGATGACTGTGATTAATTGCTGAGCATGTTTGTTGATGGGTGGACGTGTGTGTGTGTGTGTGTGTGTGTGTGTGTGTGTGTGTGTGTGTGTGTGTGTGTGTGTGTGTATAGGGGGTGCCTTTGCCAGTATGATGAATGGGCAGCTAGGAAAAACATTACTTTCATTAGGCTGGACAATGCAATAGTGAGAGTGCAAGCCTGAGACATGCTAACGAGCCAATAGTAATGGGTCTACTTCTAAATAACGATCACTCAAAATCCCGTAGACCGCAAGTTCGAGACTAAAAGACCAATCTCCCACAATACTGTAAATCCAAAATCTCTAGTCTGAGAAGCTCAAATTATAGTTGCTGGGTATAGAAAGTGTAACAGTTAACCGCTGAAAACACAAACGCGTATAAAAGCATGTCTACCCCTTTAATATGCCGTACAACGTACCTCATTATCACAATGGGTAATGAATGCTACAAAGTTCCTGGAACTGTTGGATAGTTGTATGGTAGAGTCCAGTCACAAAAATAAAAAGAAGTTCTGGAAAGGAAAACAGAATGTAAAAGATACTGGTGCTCTAAACTAAAGCGTGCAGCCAGATGTAGAGGCAGGACTGTCACGTTGTCATTATCTGAAGGTGAGCAACTTTTAAAATCTGTTGCCCATAACCATACAGGGGACCCTATTGAGGTGCAGAAATACACTATATGTGGCAGTTTGAAACACAAAGTAGCTAACTCCAGGGATACACCTTGTACCCGAGTTGATGATGCCATCACTTCCACATCTTTAGAATGTGTTCCTAGTCTCCTAACAGGAAAGGCATTGTTGCAGCAAATAGAGTACGCTGCAAACATTTTGAAGAGATACATATACCTGATTTAACATTGGAAACATTAGATATGAGCCTGTTCCCATTTCAGATGGGTGTATTTGTAGAGAAGCGAATGGTAGATGACAGTAGTGGTAATATTGTGATTGTGTTTAGTACTTTGAACAATCTACACAATTTTAAGTTGCGCTACCATCTGGATAATGAATGGTACATACTTTTGCAAGGGTGTACTATTCTGTCAACTCTACATTATATTTTGCAACATGTACAACTGCATTTACCAGATTTCCTCCACTGTTCCCCATATCTTTTTGGAGCATATCGGATTTAAATGCTCTTTTTCTACCATGCACCCAGAACTCAGTTGAAGCGTGGCATCACCGTCTTAAGTGTGTTCTTGGTGTATGAGCAACTGACCTCTTTGTGCTTATGACAGCTCTAGCTAGAGAGCAGAATCGTGTGGAAGAATTGTTGGCACGGCTTGCTGCAGGTTGCCCCCCCCCCCATCTAACAAGGAGAAACTAATACTGAGGCACGCAAAGTTCCAGCAGGTCCTAGGTAACAAAGACAATTATTCACCTGTTGAATTTGTGCAGGCTATTGCTCAGCTATTAAAAATGTGATGTTGGTGTTCTATCATTCTACAGGTCATGGCAATCTGAAAAGGGCAAGGTGTCACTGTGTGTTGCAGTTATGTAGATGCTGCAGTTGGCGAACTTTAGCTTCTGTTATATGTACATTGGAGCACAGTGAATTATAGGACATGACTACACTTTTGGACTTTTTGTTGTTGTGCAAGTAATTATTTTGTGGGTTGTTCGTTCGGTTTGCAGAAGTGTGTTTGTACAGGATTAGAGCACGTTTTCATACACAGATGGACCTAATCTCACGGGAGGACACATCAGCATAGGCTTTTTCGAGATGACTATCGGTATTATGATTGTCAGCCTTGTGGGGTTTCAGTATTGTTTATTTAAGATATTTTGTGGTCTATGGGAATTTGAGTGATCGGTATTTAGACGTAGACCCATAATAATACCTTTCTCATGCCACTCATAGCTGTCTCTGGACTGCATTTTCTTACTGGCGTGGTAATTGAGTTACATGTGGTTGGTGAAGCTTTTTCTGAAATCCAGGGACAAAAGAAACGCAGGAATTTTATAAATTATTGGTATTATTTTGAGGGTGAGGGCAGCCCGTTATGTGAAGATGTATAACTAATTATATAATTGCATAATAATTTTTATATATAAGGAATTGGCCATAATGTGTTTTTTATATATATTAGTCATTGTTCTAGGTACTGTCTTTTTAAAAAGGTGTGCAACAGCACTGTTAAAAAAAAATGTAAACTGTGTATTACTAGCTTTTTTATACTATTCACAATATTTTTATAGAAAAAAAAACTTTTTGTGTTATTCATACTTGTAAGGTGGTTAATTATGTTAACAGATATGTTTCATTAATTAGTACAATAGACTGGTAACACAGCTTTTAGTATAAATTTATTAAAGTAATGTGTACTTAATTTTAATTGGGGGGAGGGGTCTTTGTTATATAAGGAGGTCAGTCGAGTGCTAGTGTTTTATTCTGATGAAGTTCCATAGTAACAGGATAAAAGCACTTTTCCATGTCTGTGACTATTCACGGGTGAATTATGTGTATTTAAATACATTTTGGTGGTTTGTGTGCTCCTGGCGGCCCATTTTTGTTGTTTTTTTCTGATTTGAACTTATAGATTATCTTAAGTTAGCACTAAAGTGAATATGGGGTTCCTGTTAGAACCACGAACACTTGAAATTTCGAATGGCACGTGGTCGACACCATATGATCGAAATTTCAAGCATTTGAAGGTTAAAAGTAACGGCGCCGTTTGGTGCAGAATGGGAGAATTTCCCTTTTTCTGCACTGAAGTGCGATCTCGGAGTTGGTATATTTAAGTAGAGGGAGTGTGCGGGGTGCAGGGGGCTTGCTATATTCGAACTTTTAAACTTTGATCATATGTTGTTGAACATATGGGATTCGAAGTTTAGAAAGTTTGAGTATATAATATAGACCCAAATATGTTTCTTGTCTTGTTTCAAAAACAAAACACAACACATCTCCTGTTTAGAAAAGAACAGACCAAATCAAATATACTTAATATTAATTAAATATTACATTGAAAAGAAAATCATGAGCAGAAATAATCAACCTATAAGAAGTATTACAATTGTCCAAGATTGGACTGCATTGCATTTCCGACCATGTTTCTAGTAGTTGTCTTAAAAGAGGACTAAGACCAGTCCATGCACTCCACATCAGAAAGTATTTTTTATACTTTAATAATAGGAAATTTAAGTAATACTGAATAAATTTCAGTCATCAAGAGTGTTGAAGATCCTTTCTCCATTAGAAATTAAGACCTTATGTCTGTCTGGGTATAATAAATTAACCTTATCATTTTTCTGTTTCAGGTCCTTAAAGGCTATCAAGCTTTCCTTTTCATCTTAGATTAGCTTCATAATCAAGCCATCTAATAAAGTTATTGCCAGTCTTAAACTAGGCATTTTAAAAGCAATTCCTTTTCAAAATTAAGTAAATTTAATTATAATAATCATAAAATTTATGTGGGAGTTGACTGGCTTTTTAAGAAGAGTTTTGTGGGATAGTTCACTTCTAAAGTAAGACCCTCTTTTAGTTACAACGCTTCAGTCACCCAAGTAATTAAAATTTTGCTTTGTTTTCACTTTGTAATTTCTCTGGCCCTCATGTACGTATTCTATATATTTTCTCTTCTTTTGTTTTCTAAAAATTCTGTTTTTTTAAGTTAAGTGCTGAGTCACTTTTGAGAAGCTGGTAGAGTTTCTTTGACACCTTATTTTTTACCATTGTTACTGCTCTCTTAGACTCTTGTTAGCCAAACAGTATTCCTTCTTAGCCTTTCCCATCTTTTCTGTCTCCCTCCTCTTCCTGAAGTATTTTTTTTCTATTGATATTGTTCTAGACTTCTACCTTTCAGCACCAGCTTTCCTTATAACTCTTATTTCCATACCTTGGTTGGCCGCATATTGGTCTATCACGCTTTTGCATGCTGTTTTTAGATCCTGTCTTTCTTATATAGTGCTACCTCTTTCCTCTATTATTTGGCACTGAAGTCCTAAGTATTTCATGAACTCCTGTGCTTTTACTCCAGTCATCTTTCAGATATTCTTCCTTATCTCTGTTGACCTTGGAACCTTCTTTCATCTCTGCTTGCAGCTGATTGTGACCACTAGTTTATGCTGACAGCTAAATATTGCCCTTGAAATAGCTGCAATTTCTGATTTGACCCCAATGGCCCTTCTTTAGGAAGAAGTTGATCCGAGTTGCTTGCTGACCACTCTTGTATGTGATCTTGTGACTTTCTGTTTTGGTGAACCAGGTGTTGGCTACCTTTAAGCTGTTTGACAGACAGGCACACATTAAAATGTCAGCAGTGGCCTCTCTTTCATTATTCCTGTTGCCCCAAGACTTGGGCAGTCCTTATATCTTATTATGTCTGTCTGTCCAGATATGATCATTCAGATTACCCATTATCAAATTCAACTCAGTTGGTCATGCTTTATCAAGATGGTCTGACAGCTGCTGCCTGGGTGCTTTCTTTTCCTTGCCATCATGGTCCTGCTGTGGAGTGTAGGTTGAGATTGTAAAGACTGCTTCACCTTTGTACTGGCATCTTATTGATGGGAGAAACAGGTCATATTTCTGTCTAATTGTTTCAATAAATCATAGGATTCCTGTTCACATTAATGAAAGAATAGCAGCATTTGAGTGAAATCACTGCTGCAGGAGAGTTCCTGTCTGTAATCCATCAGGGTACTTGACCCAAGGGAGTACGACTTCATCTCGGGAAGGCCATGATAGAGATATCTGATGGAGTTCTTTGAGTTTTGGGTAACATAGATAGGAAAAAGAGGCTGTAAGTATGCTGTACTTAGATTTTAGCAAGGCAGCCTTGAAGCTGTTCACTGGATAATAAACTAGATCATAAACTGGCTATACAAAAATACAAACCAGACCACAGTAAATAGACTGACTCAGGTAAAGGGATGATTACTGATGGAGCATCAAAGAGGTCATTGTACTGAAACATTGTTTTTCAGTTTCTTTCATTGGTGATCTTGAAGACTGGAAGAAGTATGTATTTTGCTGAAGATAAAAAGATATGCAAAACGGTTGATGCATAAGAAAGTGTTAAAGTGATAGGATCTTGGCAAGACTAGAGAAGTGGTCTGAACATGACACATTGTTAGTGCAAAGAATATAAAATGTACCCAGAAGCAGCATAATGTGAAATGAGTTCACATCTGGAGGAAATGTGGTAGCCAAAGTAAAAAGTGGCCTGGGGTAGATATATCAGATTATCTAAATGTAAGCAGACACTGTGTGTGTTAGAATAACAAAGAAGGTAGGTAGATACTGGCATGCACAAGAAGCATCACCAGTAGAAAAAATAGGCATTATCCTTCTGATTAGACAGGATACAAGGCCCAATTTGGAATATTTGCTGCAGTTTTGGAGAACCCAACTTCCATTAAGACATATAATGATAGAGACAGTACACTGGCGAGTAAAATGATTCATTCTCATTTATTCAGACACAGTATAAACAGAGGCTACCAGAGCTTATTGTATAGAGTCCACCAGAAAGGAGGCAGGGAAAGATGTATTAACATTTGAATACCTCAATGGAATCCACATATTCCAGATGACTGCACTATTTCAGAAAAATCATGTATGAAAATAAAAGTCCAAGATTTGAATATTTGGAATGGAAGGTTCATGGGAAGTACAGGGAAATTGTGCTAATGCTTCAAATAGCCATGTGAAGAAGTGTTAGAATTCAAGCCGCTTCAGATGGGCATAAGTTACTTGTTAGGTTAAGCAGAAAAAAAAAAGAGGTGGATCTTCATTTCATCAAGCCAGTGGGGAAATGGGAAGACTGAGGGCCAAACAGGGCCGTATCTAGCACTAGGTAACCTAGGCAGATGGCTGGGATGGGGGGGCTGGCCTGGCCATCTAACATTAACTGAAAAAAGTCTGAACCATAAAAACTCCCACTGGACAACCTGTGCTGTTTAAAATAAACTATTTCCTGATCTGTGTTTTCCTAGACTGCAAGCAGTGCACAACTCCTTCTGGGCCCTTAAAAATAAACAGTACTTACGTATTGCTGCAACCAGATTTTTGAGATAATACGGCTTGCTTCCCAGTGTGTGACTGTAACCAGAAATGTATGCAGAATCACACATGGAATGTTATCTGTAAAAAAAAAAAAAAAAAAACACTTTGTTGAGGTAGGAATAGTGTAGTACTTCAAAAATGACTGCTTGTTTGAACCTATGCTGTTTCCCGACATCATGTCAGTCGTAGTGCTTTTCCAAGTCCTGTTATGTGTGCATGCAACACAGCAGAGCCGCATCTGCAGCATATATTCCATTCCCCAGAACTAGCAGCCCAAAAGGGGTAAAAAGCAACTGATAGTTCACACACCATCCAAAAACGGGGAGAAAGGTAAAACCTACAGACGTGATTCAGTTATTATTAAACACACACATCACAGAAAGCATGACACTCCAGGGGTGTGAAATTTTCATGTGAAAATGCAGAAGCTCGAAAGACTGTTTCAGAAAAAGTAAAACCTTACAACCTGCACATTTGCTACGGGGGACAAAAACACCAAGATAGCCAGTCAAAATCTTTCACATGACTAAAATAAAATCTGAGTACTGGCCATGAACATCTTCTTCTTCTTCTTTCGGCTTTTCCCGGTTAGGGGTCGCCACAGCAGATCACCTGTCCACTCATGATTGGCAATGGAGTTTTACGGTGTCAAGTTGCCAGCCCGGCGCCCAACCTTCCACAGAAGGCACACACATGCACACACTGACACCTAGGGCCAATTTAGAGTGTCCAATCCACCTACTGCATGTCTTTGGGATGTGGGAGGAAACCAGAGCACCTGGAGGAAACCCACATGATCACAGGGAGGACATGCAGACTCCACACAGAAGGCACCCCAGCCGAGAATTGAACCAGAGAGCCTCTTGCTGTGAGGTGGCAACGCTAATCGCTGCACCACTGGCCATGAACATAAGGATGCTATATTCCCGATTAACTTAGCGTATGTCGCGCTTGTAATCAGGAAGGCAGGATCTGCCTTGCACTGCATGCAGCAGTATGTAGTTCACTGGCAAAGTGAGACACGCCAGTCAGGACTCCAAAATTTGGCAGTTAGTCCTCTCCCTGCCTCAAAACCATGTGTGCCACAATTTAACTTACTTACTTACACTCCCTTTTTCAGCTTAATAGACCTGCTGTCTCAGACATGGGACTAAATTCGCAACCGCGAAAATCTGGTTGCGATAATACATAGTTACCAAATAAACTATTTCTTGGATGCATGCAGAGCAAATGAGAAAAGTTGGGAATTGGTGTGAGCTTTTGAAAAGCTGTCACAGTATTGAAAGTGGGGTAGCAAAAGCGAGCACTGATGTTTATTTTTCTTCAGACCTGAAATATTGTTCTAGCATGTGTGGCCAGGTATGGGACATTCAGTTACTGCATTAGTAAGCACTAGTGCTTATTTTTGCTGGAAGATGTGCGTGATGCTTATTTCTTCAATGGGAGAAATTTCATACTTTCTGTGCACCAGTGAAGCCAGGTACTGGAGATGTTTCACCTGCAGCAAGAAGAAATTCAAGTACTGCATTAGCAAGCACTAATGTCTATTCTTGCCGGGAGATGTGTGATGTTTATTTCTTCAGTAAGAGAAACTTCCTGCTTTGCATGTACCAATGAAGCCAACTAGAGGAGATGTTTCAACTACAGTAAGCAATGATGTTTATTATTTTGTGTTAGTGTGTGTGTGTGTGTGTGTGTGTGTGTGTGTGTGTGTGTGTGTGTGTGTGTGTGTGTGTGTGTGTTGGAGATGTAGCAGGAAATATTTTCTGTTTTGGTGTGTCTGTGTGCATGCATATGTCTTTACATTTATTTGTATGTGTGTCTGCGAATGAAAATGTATGTGTAAATTAGGAGATTTAATTCTTACTCTTATTTGTCAGAAGTTCCACTTTAACAAACAAAGCAATCTTAAAACTAATTTATGAACTTGTGTAAAGGCTAGCCAAGTTTCTTGTTGGAATATGAGTTATTGAAATGACTGTGGTCCTTTCAGAGGCTTCCATTTAAGTATAATTCCTTAGTTGTGCTGAGTGTAGTGACTTGACTGAGAAAAAGACTTCCTTGGTTCTTGCGTAGATATTCCAATATTTTTGACTTAAGAATCAGCAGCAAGATATGAAGTTGCTTTTTTGCAAGAGAGGTAGGAAAATACTTCTACAGGGCACTCATTTGTTCAGTCATTCATTCTCTGATTATCCACTAAATCCACTTTAAGGTCACAGGGAAACCAGATCCTATTCCAGTACTCGGTGTAATATGTGTTGAAAGTTTCTTTGGATGAGGGGCCCAGTCTATCACAGGATGCATACTGATTCACTCACACATCACAGACACATACCTGCAAGAAGTTCAGAGGAGAGGCATTTTGACCTTTAATGCACCTTTAAGATATAGGAGGACATTGGATCATCCAGGGAAAGCCCATGCAGACACAGAGAGGACAAATAGACCGCACAAAAGGCACCTTACCTTAGAACTGGAGGAACCAAGCACTGTGAAGGAGCAACCCTAACTGCCACACCACTCTGATGCCCCTTTGCATAAAAGCCCATATTTTTTTCTAGCAGAAGTAAGTAGTTTCACATATCATTATAATGTGGATTAATAAAGTTCCAGGTGCATGTCCATTCAGTGATATTTAAAATTAACTTCTTATGGACTCCTTCATCCTTGGCCGCCTATGAGAGTTTAAAGTTAACCACTGAGGCATATCCATTCATGTAAATTATTAGCTGTGTATGGCAGACTTTAGACTTTATATAATGGACCTGAAAGCAGAAAAATCTTTATCATGTGGCTCTGTTCATAGAAACAGGAGACTGACTTGGCTTCTCTTTACACCTTTTCAACTTAGTAGCTGTTACTGCTTTAAAGTTTATATCCTATGTTTTTGATTTGATAACATGAGTGCTACTATATGTTGAGCCTGTTCTAGTGTTTCTTAAACAAGACAGCTGAAAGAGTTATCCAAAAGCCTAGCAGTGGGCAATAGCTAAACATTTATATCTATAAATTTCCAACATACAAAAAGAAATACATTTGGTTGTAGTCACTGAAAGCACATCATCATGTCTCAGGATGAGAGCTTACCCAGATTGCAAGCTTGTTGCAGGTAGAAATTATTAGAGAGTGGGTTGATTTGTGCCTGCTTATGATAAGTTTGTACTATGCTAAAAAGTTTAGGAGTATAAACCAGGGACTTGACTGAGAAATCTCTGTACTTGGCTGCAAGAGGTAGTTGTAGTTAGGAGTAAAGTGCAGAGACCATTTGCATTGTGTAACATTACTTTGCTCACGTGTGTAAACAGGTTGTGCTCACTTCTGACTGTTTGTTTATGCTCTATGCAGTCCCTCATTTTGTCCATATATTTACCTACCTCGGCAATAATGAGCTGCAGGAAAGGTAGCCCTGCAACTTAGCCTTGTAAGCCAAATATTTGTCCTACCAAAGCACAGTTGTGTAGTACATTTCTAAGCAATGTGATGAGCTGCTGTAGCAAAGAGCAAAGGTGGGTAAGTATTTTTCCTCTCAGAAAATTATATCAAACAAAAGAACTTGCATCTGATCAGCCGGACACCTCTGTCAGTGCAGCCACAGTTTTATATCCACTAAATACCATATTGCTGGTACACTAAAAAAAAGGGGTCGTTTTTCTGACAGCATTGTTGTGCTGAAACAGAAAGTAACATTTCATCAAAGCTTTCTCCTGTTACTAGGATCACTGATTTATAATTGAGGTACTCATTGTCGACTCACACAACAGTGAGCAGAAGCAGTCAGCAGAATGCAACATCAAGGCATGAAACAACAAAAGAAAACAAGCCTGGTCAGCATTGTGCATTCTAACAACAAAAGATAAGGAGTATTTAAAAAAAAAAAAGGCTTGCATTTGGTGCACAGAACTTAAATGGCAAGACTCATAATACTTGTAAGCATAAGGCCACTTCTAATTGTAGTCATTTTTGTAAAAGAAGTGATTTGCAGAATCCAAGTCCTTCTGTTTGCTGACACTGGATATTGGATATTTGATTTAGGCAAAAAATATAGCAGGGAGTGACAGTCATTTTACTGAATAGACAACGAACAGGACAGCAAGTTTTGGCCCTTAAACCCAAATGATGTGTAGCTGATGTTGGATTCTGTCAATGAATTATACTGTTACTAGCATTCATCATCCACCACTTCTGCTCGCTGCAGTCTAAGATGATAATGCAGGCCTCAATCATAATGTAGAGAGCCCTATTACTGGCTCGTTCTTAGCATTATGGATGCCCACAACAGTTACATTTTTACTCAGTGACATTTAAAGATGAAAGTAGTGTTATTTTATTTAAAAATGCCTTTTACAGAGCATAGGTTTCTATTTAGCACTGTTAATTTGTGTCAAAAGAGGAACTTTTTTGTTGTTGCTTTTGATGTTTTTGTTATGAGGATGCAACGATTGAGTTGCTGTAGATAAGATTAATAGTTACTTGCAACATTATTTATGAATGCAAATTCTTCCAGAGCTGTGATATGTTTAGTGATGTCTACTATTCAGTTGTAAAATACACATGGAGGAGACATTAATTTTAATGCTAGCAGGCTGTTACCTTTGTTATTTTAATGTTATTCTACATTAGTATTTACAAAACTTTGTTTTCCTTGCAGGCACAGGCACAAGATATTGTTCCAACAATTGGGTTCAGCATAGAGAAATTCAAGACCTCCAGGTAGATGTGTATAACTATTTTTTTTTTGTGTGTGTGTGGGGGGTCAGAAACCCTAATAAGAAGTTGGCAAATATCTCTGAATATTTATGTTTTTGCTAAAGTATAAGTACTTTTAAAATCATGACATCATGTCTTACTGGATAAATTGTACTGAACATTGATTTCTTACCTTGTCCTTTTAGAAAAATAATTAAACATTTGAAAGTGCACAACTCTGGTGGTATACAGGAATAAAGCCCTGACTATATCTCAGTAGACCTAGCTTCAATTAGCAGCTCAGGCGATTGATGAACTGACAGGAGAGGGAAGTTGCATGGGTGTTCTCTGCGGGGTCCCTGGTAGAAGCTGGGGATACAACATTAAGGAGCTGGCTCAAATTCAAGTAAAGGGTGGTATGTATGGCTGATCCACTGCAGAGGTGAGATGATGTTCTTATTGCATACCCACTCCTCAAGCATCACCATGTAGCTGCACTGGGAGGGGGGAATGGTGGGTAGGGCATAACTGGACTCCACCACCCTAGAAAAGTAGTGATGCCCAAGACCCCCAGGATGCCCTCAAGTTCCATGACTGGCAACAGCTATTATATGAGGAACTCCAGGGGAAGTTGCTGACCCAGCATGGATGTAGGGCACTAGGTAGGAGTGCCATAGGATGAAGTAGGGAACCCAAAAAATATTTGAAAGTGAAATTAATGGTAGGAAAATTAGCACTATTTTGGAATCAAGTAAACCAGCTGTAAACACTGTCATTTAGAGCAGTTTTCAAAAGATGTTTTAAGTTAAAAAATAAAGACTGTTAAGAGGTACAGTGAAAATTCAGTACAATGGTAATATCCAATATGTTTTTGTACAGGAATACAGCAAGAGTCACTGAGCATTTCTTTTCTAACAAGCTCAAGCTTAGTCTGTTTTATCAGAGTAATCTGGGTTGCTTAAATAAGTCTAAGTTGGCAGACTGGAAATTGTGGTCAAAGTCCAGTGTTGACGTACCTCTTTTCCTTATTATTACTTTTAATTTCCTTTCATTTTAGAGTAGAAAAACAAATTCCAGACATTTAAACATATTTGATGATTGATGGCTATAGATCACTTTAAAAATATCTGTTAAAGACAATAAAACATAAAATAATAGTTACTACCATAAAATGGTTTTAGATCTTGAAATGAGTAAAGGAACATTCTGTAATGAATGGTGAAGGATGGTGATTTGACTGATACAAGAAACATTTTGCAAAGTATTAGTTATGATGAAAATAACACCATTATCTTAAAATCATTACCTCTACTATTTCAGTCCGATTCAGTTAATTCACAGCCTTTACCTCTGGTAGAAGTATGCAGTGCTGGGAGGCTAAGAAAGAAATGTTAGTCACTATAAATTTGAGTAGTCTCATAAAGAGTAGGACTTTAAAAAAAAAAAAACTGGCATTTTAGTAGTTAAACCAGATGTGATTGCATTGGACTTCTCACCCATGTCAACATACATAATGCAAAATTTTATACATAATGCAAAATTTCCTCCTGTTTGGTTAGTCATAGACCAAGTAAGAAAATCGAGGGTGGTACCCTGCTTCTGTTCATAAGATGCTTGGAGAGCAGACTCATAAAATTGTCTTCTAGCAATGCACAGCATGCACCCATGTGAATATTGTGCAGGTGTATTATAAGTAAACACCTGAAAATGTGTATTGCTGTGTATGTTACATTCCAATCCAGTGCCTCTGCTGACACTTTAGAGGACACTGTGTACTCAATCTTTTTCACTAGCAATAAACATAATATGATTATGTTAGGCAGCATCATTATTCAATGGACCAGTAAAGCTGTTTCTGCACTGTGTGCATGCCTGTTCAAACATGGTCTACAGTAGATAGTCACTTTTTCTTCCTGTGCAACCCCTAAGATAGGTGATCATATAATTCTTGACTGAGTTCTCACTAAGTTTCCATCAGACTTGCATGTTTGTAATAAATGACTACCCCCTTTTGAGTTTTCAAGTCCAGTATTCTGCACAAAAATGACAAATAATCCTTGTATATCATTATAAGAAGGTTCCATAATCTTCTGGAACATATCCTCCTATCTGACCTACCCTACATGAACTAGTGTGGTATTGACATATCAAAAATGTAATTTTGCCAATGTAAGATTACCATAGTTACTCGTATCCCTCCAGGAAACATTTTTTTTTTTTTTTAGTTTTTTTTTTACTTTTTTTTTCTTCCAAAAATAGGCATTTCAAATACCAGGTCTCCTCTTGCCTCAAGCTACACTCTGTCTCCTAGTTAAGCAGAGCAACAAACCTTATCTAAATTTGAAACAGCAGACAATTGTCATTGCTGGGAGGGCAGAACAGCCTTGTAGTGAATGCAAGCTGTTCCTCTGTAAAGTAGCTGGGGACACTTTGCTAATGCAAAAACATAGCCACTCTTTCATAAACCTTCCTTAGGCTGGAGAGTCCACATATAACAAAGTACCTAAATTTGCTGCCGAACTACCATACTCCTCTCATTACTGCTTAGCACTCAAAAAACTGAAATGGTTAGAATTCCCTGATAACCTACTCCTCCCTCAGCTTCACATAATTCATTCCATTCTATACCAGCCAACTTTCTACCACTGTATTGCATCCATCATCTCTTCCTACACCCCAGCTAGAACACTCCGGAGCTCTAATCAACATCTTTTATCCATTCACAAACCCAAGATCAACATAGGGAAAAACCTTTATACCTGCTACCCAGCTGAAAACTGGAGCAAACTACCACTTGAGATCCGAAACATCAGATCCAAACCTCAATTCAGAAAGTTTGTAAAACAAAATCACTTAAGCAAAAATAAACTATGTCAATGCTATCTCCCCCCGACTGACCCAACTCTCTAGGCCACCCATCTCTTACCTTTCTCTTATTGCAGTGAAAACCCTACCTTCCTCCTATCGCTCTCCTTTTCAGCTCTGGAAGCCTTTTTACCTAACTCTCTGCCCCTAACCTCACTCTTTAAAATAATTTCATACCACCACCTCTTCTCCCACTCTCAGCCAGATTCACCTGTATTGATGTGTAGCTTTTAACAGTAAAATGACTAAGCGCAGCAACCGATACTCACCCACCTTTTACTACACAATAACCTCTAGTCCTTGCCCTGTAAAATGTATCTGTATGAACTCCTTATACTGCTGCACTGTACCTTAATAAGTGCTGATATGTACAAACTAATTACCATTCATGTTAACCTGCTTTTGTATATATCTACTTACTTTTGTATATACTGCATGTATCAGTGTATCTTTTGTATGTTTGTATTAACTGGAGCTTTTCTCCCCGGGTCTCCACTGAAAAAGGACACTGTCCCAGCTGGACCATCCCGGTCAACAAATGTCAAATAAATAAAGAACTTCTGGAACAAAGTTAATTTGCTTACTAGTGGAGCTTCTCCCCTTACCCTTATCTTCTTCCTAAAGATAATGGACTTGTCTGGGATGCAATTCATATCATACATGCTATGCAAAATTCCTTGCTTGGGTCTACCCCAAGTTTTCAGTCTAGCAGGGCAAATCTTGCACCCCTCAAGGTTCTCATTCTCCCAGTTTACTGAATAAGATGCCAGCAGGCTTCTTATAAGTATTGTATACTGTAAACATCCTGGCATTGAAGGACCGTATCTTAAAAAAACAAGGCTATTTCAGTCAAGCAGGGCAGATGCTGCAGGTATGAGAACTGCTTGTCAGATACAATTTCCTTAGGCTGGCAGGAACTCTGCCCTTTCCCATCATGCAGTATGCTTTTGCAGATGAGAAAAAAGTGGACCCTAGCCTGCCTCTTTCTTTTTAATGTGTCTAACTTCACTTTCCAAAGGTTTGTGGTATACAAGTGCTTTATCATTTTCTTACTGTCTTATCTGATGCATTGCACTTGTCATGAGATATAACTGTTACATTTTTCATACTAAAAAAAAAAAACTTCCTTTACCTTCTGTGCTACCCTGGCCTTCCACAAGTTTGACTGCCTGAGATGGAGCTCCATTGGAAATGAGGGTTGATGCCCTATCATTTGCACCAGTGACGTCTGTTTGATTAATGGCCTGTGCACTGGAAGTAGAAGATGGCATGAGGAGGAGGAGAAGGGACTGGATTGACACCTGTCTTGCCCATCTCAAGGATGGATTAGATGACGAAGACCTGGACAACTGCATTTTTATAACATGATGCATTAAATACTGAGGGAACTTTGGATGTGTGGAAGCTGCTTATGGCAAGCAATAGCTGCAGGCACCAAAGACAGGGGGGGGGACTTCTTGACCCACCATCATAGCAGATGACTACATCACTCTTGTACTGGATTTTTCACCTTTCAGGGGAACAAATGAGCCTGTGGACTTTTTACCTTGGAAGGAACAAATGAGCTAAAAGTGGGACTGAGGAGAAGGTGTGATGGTCATTGCAAGGTTGGGGACCACACAAAACAAGTTTGCTAATCAGACCTAGCGTGGGTGGTAGTTTTCAAAGGTGTGATGGGGCAAGGTCTGTGGAACAAATACAATGGACAAAAGCACATAAATATCAGTGAGATAATGGGAGGGATAAATACTTTGACAGCACTAAATCATCTCTGGTCCTCAGAAATATTACACATTTTCACAGACAACACCACAAAGATGTGGTACATAGACAGTGATTACCAGATCTTGCCCACTTTGCAAACCTGCAGTGATACCCTGGGAGGTAGTAACTTGGGCTTCATACATCCTGTCAGAGCAAAGTTTTGTAGCCAGACAAGCTAAGCTGAACCAACGTCCACAGAGGTTCCTCACTAAAAGAATACAGGGTGCAAGTAAAATGTCCTATGCAGATCGGTTCAAGGCCCTATCCCTGTATTCTGTCTCCTACTGCCTTTTGAGGGGGACATCTATGCCTGGCATACAGGGTGTTGTCAGACCCCACTCTAAAGGACCTCCTGCATATCCACAAAACAGACAGCACCAGAATTATCCATTCTAAAGACTTAAAACCTTGCCTGTAATATAAGTAAGACCTGCTGGAGAGATAGGTATGTATCCCAGAGACTACCCTGTCTGTGGAACAGGCTCTCCCTCTGTGTGAAGCAGAGTTCCTCCCAAAGCCAATTCAAGTGCACCCTGGACAATTGAAAATTGGAACTTCATCCCTGGTTTGGCACCTATGTCTCTAATGGGCACAGGTAACCTGTAAATGGTTAATCTCCTAGGCCCATGGTTGCACTTATGAAGGGTATCAGAACTTGTCAGAAATTTGGGATGCATGGCTAGGCCTAAAAAGGCCCTTGTAGTCATTAGCCTAGTAAACACCTATGAACCTAAAGACCAACCCTCATGAATGGAAACTCTGCTGTGGGGTCTTCTAGGAACTGATCAAACTGTGAGGAACACCTCATATAGATCGTTTGCCTCTTGTCAGAACAGAGAACTAAAGAAATTCTACTCCAGGACTGTTTGCAAACAGGCCTAGAAGACAGATGCCTTGTCATTCCCATAGACTAGAATATCCCTGTATGCCTTCCATTCATATCCATTGTTCTTCTAAAGATCCAAAAGGACTCCCCAAAGATTGTGGTGTAACTCCCTGTTGACTCAGGCAACACTGGTTCTCTCTTCTTTTCATTCTGGCCAACAATTACTACAGGTTTCCCCCCCGGACAGAATTTACTTAAACAAGGCAGGAGTTGTTTCATACACCCCAATCTGAAAACTTTTTGATTATCTGCTTCAATGATAGAATTAGGATACCTTTTAGGCATATTTTTTTTCTGAGAACATGCAGCAGGTATTGAAGGAGGCTAAAAAACTGCTGCTAGGAAATCATATTTGTAAATGGAAAAGATTTTCTAGATGGTCAAAAAACAAAAAACAAGAGGAAGTAACCTCACTGCTGAATGGAACTCCTTCCAAAAACCAAAGTCCAAATGCAAACAGAAAAAAGGAGTACCAAACCACAAACGGAACCAGAAGAATTGCAGGCAGCAAAATAAGGTAAAGCACGTAGTTTATTCCATCCAACAGGGTAAGCGCTTTCGCGTAGGAAATCCCACGCTTCTTCAGACAGTTAAACATTAAAAATAGCATCATTGTTATGTACTCTCCAAACACAGTAAGGCAGGAAAATTAGCTAATCAATTAATCAATTAACAAACCGAAAGGCTTGTAATTAAATATACAGTCAATCTACCTCATCTCTATTGTTCTCTTATATAGAGCGTACACACAAGTAAATTCATCATTCAATAATGGTGATAGTAACAATGATAATAATGAAAATATATATAAATTCAAACATAGATGTAAATACATCCCTATTTGCATATAAACCCAAAATTACAAGTATACAAATATATACACTTGAGACATAAGGCTGAACCATTAAAAAAATAAATAAATAAATAAATAAATAAATAATATATGAAAACAAAAATAATAACACTAATGACCTGATCAAAAAGAAATAATAAATATGCATTTCATAAACTATCTAATCATCATTCCATAAAAACTGCCTATATAAAGATGCATACACCCACAAAGTAAAATAAAATACAAATAATATTTCATGGACTATCTGGTCATCATACTGTGAAAACTACCTATGTGAAAATGTGTAAAAATATAAAAATACATACACATGTCCACAATGTAAATGTAAATGTGGACAAAACTCCAACATTATAAATAAATAAAACAATAAAAATGGGCTAAAACTAAAATTAAAGAAACATCACCTTCAATTCTAAATATTGTTTAGTTCAAGTACTGGTCTTATCGACACATAGTTGTTCAACCTTGGAGATAAATGTGAACCAAGCTTTAGAATCCATTTCAACTCGGCTAAAGCAAGTTCATTAACTAAATCTCCACCCCGTAGCCTCTGTCGTAATACTTGCAATACTCTAAAAGAAAAGCTGTGTGAGGGAAATTCCATCGTGTGTCTAGCTAGGGCATTAGTTTCTTTAGACTTTCAGATGTCATATAAATGATTATAAATCCTATCTTGCAACCTCCTGGTATTCAGCCCCACATAGAACGCCTGACAACAGTTGCAGGTTGCAAGATAGATGATATTCTTAGTATTACATGTTGCATGGAACTTAGGAAAAAATTCAAAATGAGTAAGAGGGTTCCAAAACTGCTGTGTGCTCACTATATAGGAGCATCGTCTACAATGATTACAAGGGAAGGTACCTCGAGGTAGTGGTGTAAGGCTTACAGATGGTGGGGCAACATAGTGATCATTACACAAAATCAATTTTAGATTCTCACAGTTCTTAAAGAGAAAACTAGGTCTAATACCTGCTAACTTTTTGGTGCTGCTATCTATCATGAGTACATTCCAGTTACTAGAGATAACAGCTTTTATAGCATTAATGTCACTGGTGTACTTTGTGACATATTTGATTGTATCTGCTAATCTAGAAGACTTGGTTCCAACAAAACAGTTTCTCAGACTGACCAACTGGTTATCCAAAGGACATTCCATGTGGCTCTGTGTACCTAAAATACCGAGGGTATCTCGGCTGATATTACTGACCATGACACGGTTATACCCCCTGTCCAAAAATAAGGTTTCCATTGTATCTGCTTCTTCCAAAAGAGACTGTCCCTCTCTACATAGTCTCTGTACCCTCAGGAACTGGCTCTTGACTATACCAGGAAACACAGTCCTCGGGTGCATGCTATCAAAAGGAAGCAGACTATTCTTCCACACTGACTTCCTATACAGAGTTGATAGAATGGAACCATTACCAGATAGTTTCAACGTCACATCCAAAAAATGTATCTCACTGGATGAGACCTCACTGGTAAACCTAAGGAAGGTAGTTGTTGTTTCCAAGTATCTCAAAAACTTTTCAAAATCCTCTCTAGTCCCTTCCCAAACTATGAGGATATCATCCACGAAACGTTTATATAGTCGGACATACCTATACAATTCATGTTGAAACAAATACAGTTTCTCCCATTGTAGGACCACTAGATTAGCATAAGTATTGGCGCAGGGGGTGCCCATGGCTACCCCCCACTGCTGTAAATAGTGCTGACCTCTAAACAGGAAGATGTTATTATATAGCACAATCTCTAGTAACTGACGAATCAAGATCTTCCTATCACTACTAAAACTAGGTTCGTTAGCCAAAAGCTCATTCAGAAACTGTATACCTATATCATTCGGTATAGACGTAAACAAACTGTTTACATCTAAAGTAATAAGCAAATAATTAGTAGCTTTATCAAGAGTCAAAGTACTCAGGATATCCAGCAACTCATAAGTATCTTTAAAAATAGAGGGATACTTGGTTATTATTGGTCTAAGTAAATACTCCAGAAAACTCGACACATGAGATGTAACCCACCCTTCGCTAGAAACAATCGGCCTCAAAGGTACTGGTATAACTCCCTTGTGAATCTTTGGGAGACCTTTTATAACAGGTGTCACAGGATGTTCAATATGCAGATATTCAAAGACCTCAACACTGATTTGTCTACACATTAGCAAATCATGTAAAACATCATGCACATTATATATGATGGAATTAACACTGTCCTCATTGATCTCCTTGTACGTAACCATATCAGAAAGCATTGATATCATAGAGGTCTCATAATCCAAAGTGTTCATTACAACTATGCCCCCACCCTTATCAGCAGGCTTAATGGTAATATCATAGTTGTGTTTAAGTGCAGACAATGCCCTAGATTCATCTATGGTCAAATTATAGAATCTACCTTTCTTCTTAATTCTAGAAAACAAAGCATAGAAGTCATTTTCACACAGCTTTAGGAATGAATCAACATGGGGCGGCATAGGGGGTATGAAACAACTACTGTGTCGAAATTTATGTAGCCCATCATTCTTATTTGATACATCCTGTTTATCTAGAAAAAACAACTTCAAAGACAGTCGACGACAAAAAAGTCTTAAGTCCATTAAACCTTCACTCAATTTTGCAGATTTATCTGGAATAAAATTAAGTCCCCTGTTTAACAGAGTCAGATGTGAAATATCAAGATCAATATCAGAAAGATTAAACACAAGATCAGTCAATGTTTCATCCTTCTGGTGTGATCGTGCCTTTCTCCTGAGAATTTTCTTTTTCTTGGTCCTCGACTGCTGGACCTCCCCCTGTACTGGGATGTGAACTTCTTTTTGTAGGGTAAAAAAGAGGCATTAGTAGGCTGAGTAACCTTGGGTATGGCTCCAGCACTAGCAGTCGAGGTAGTGGATTGCACAAATAACATTTGCTGATTAGGTGGAGGTGTGTCACTCATTGTGGAAGGAGCACAAACCCGCCCAGCCACAGCTGATTCAACAGATGGATCATCACGCCCAGATGGAATGGAAACAATAGATGCAGATTCTCTGGGCTGAGCAAAAATTCTCAAATTACTAGTCGATGGAACTACAGGCATCACTGGTGCATCAACAGAGTCTAATGCAGGTTCATTATCAGAAGTATGTGAATGGTGGGACCTAGGCCAAACAAACACCTGGCCTTTCACGAAATCATTGTGGTCCCGTGCAAGTTTACGATGTTTAACATTCTTAAGCCTTTCACTAAAGGCACTAACTTGCAGACAAGTGGTATGTATTTTATTCAAACAAAAGTCAGATGTAAACCGCTCAGTCAAATCCCTATATGTGTTATCCACTTTAACTCGCAGCTCATCCTCTAGCGGTGAGAAATAACTCAACAGTAACTTAATATAACTAAAACCTAGCTCGATGTTGAGCTCTTGCCATTGCTTCAAAAGTAACGGGTGTGAATCCCCATAAGTGGGCATACAAAAAACGCGCATGCCCCTGGGGACCACCCGAAAATGAAGGCAAGCTTCCAAATGAAGTCGCTGCCAAGTATAACGCTGCAATTGATAAATGTCATTTTCAAACGCTTTTAACAAGCTATTAAACTCTGTAATGTTCTCACCTGTAATGTGAGTTGATGGAGTACCGCTCAAAGCGGAAAGGTCCAAAGACAATAAAGGGTTAGAATCAGTATTTAGAATCCCCTTCCACAAGCCAGTGTTATCCCTCGGCTCTGGACTGGCATCGATATTAACAACAGGTGTGTTGACCACAGGATCCATCGCGTGCAGATAGGTTACTACAAAAACCAAGAGAATCAAAAAACAAGAGGAAGTAACTTCACTGCTGAATGGAACTCCTTCCAAAAACCAAAGTCCAAATGCAAACAGAAAAAAGGAGTACCAAACCACAAACGGAACCAGAAGAACGGAACCATTTTCTAGATGGTGCCATTCCAAGGACCAGAACCACATTAAGGCTCAGCTGTTTCTTGCTCTTGATTATTTGTGTGAATTACTGTCCTCTGTGGAGTCTGCATGCCCTCCCTGCGGTCGACTGATGGTAAAGACATGCAGGTAGGTGCGAGCATGAATGGGCATGCCTCCGTTGAAAGTTGAGCATTGGGCTGGCAACTCGTCACCGTAAAATCCATTGCCAATCATGAGTGGACCGGAGTTCCGCTGTGGTGACCCCTAACCAGGAAAAGCCGAAAGACTTTGTTTGTACTGTCCTCTTCTTTCTTAATCCACTTTCAATCCACAAGTTGAAGGAAACCAAGACTTCGATCCACAGCAAATTATTTATTAAACGCTTTCGTCTCCAAAAATGGAGACTTCCTCAGAATACACAGTATTACTTGCCAAATGTCATAAGTACAGGTATCTTAATTACCAAACAATTGAAACCGTCCAAAGTTCATAGGTAGGTACTAGGCTATTGGCCCAAGAGCCTAACTAAGCCTAGCCAACAAAGTTCCCTGGTTTACGCCACCCAAGAAAGTTAATTTCCTGTGCCTGTGTCGAGCACAGCCACAGAAGTGATCCCGGGGTGTATTTCCTATTTCCCGTCCACTCATCAAGATTTTTCTTGAAGAGTGCTAATGAGGAACTTTGCTTGACATAGATGGGGTAGCTTGTTCCAGAGTATAGGAAGTCTCTGGGACAGGAATCTATCCCTCCAGAGTGTCCTGTTTATTGTGGTACAACCTCTAGGTCCCTAGAGCATGTAGCTTGGAGGGATTGGGATTTCTTTAGGTGTAGCATGTCCAACAGCTCTGGGTTTAACATAGCTTTATATGTTAGGCAGAGATCTCCTCAGAGAAGGTGATATGCTATAGAGTAAAGCTGGAGTTTTTTGAGACGGTCAGTGTAGGGCATCTATTTGAGGCGAGTAATCCTCTTTGTGAGTTACTTCTGTGGCCTTTCCAGCTGCTGCAGATGTCTTATGAGGTACATTCCAAAAGGGGTGTTGTACTCTATAATGGGTCTAATAAGTGCCGAGTAGAGGGGAGCAATGACCTCTTTTTTCCTGGATGAGAACCCTTTTGTGATGAGGTGTGCCACATAGGATTTCCTGACTACTGTGGAGATGTGATTATCAAAGGAGAGACTACTGTCCACCTGGGCCCCAAGGTCTCTTATCACACATTTGGTGTTAAGTAGACTGCCGTTTGTGGTACTTCATGGGTACAGAGCTTTTACCAAAGGGGATGACAATGCATTTTTTGGCATTGAGCTTGAGGCCATGCCTCTGACACCAGGCATCTGTCTCAGTGAGGCCATTCTGTAGGATGTCCAAATCATTTGGGGACTCGACTGTGGCTACTAGTTTGCAGTCATCTGCAAACTTCATCAGCCAGAGGCCTTCTGTGTTAGCCTGTACTTCAGAGAAGTAGATACCAAACAGGAGAGGTCCCAGGACTGACCTCTGTGGTACTCCACTTGTCACTGGTTTGAAGTCACATTTGGAGTCTGCAACTTTTACAGTGTGGGTTCTGTCAGTGAGCCAGTTGGCAACCCATCTTGTGACATAGGGATTTATACCTAGTTCAGTGAGTTTAGCTATAATTCCAGAATGGGGGATGGTGTCGAAAGCCTTGACGCGGTCAAGATACCCTCATCTACAGCTTTGGTGACTGCCTCAAAGAAGTCGATCAGGTTCAGAAGGCATGATCTGCCTTTCACAAACCCGAATTGGGTGGGATTCAGAGTTTGGAGGTTACCAATGTCTTTGTTTATGAGTTCCATGATGATATGTTCCATGGCCTTGCAGACCAGGCTCGTCAGGCTAATAGGGTGACCGTTCCCAGGATCAGTGGTGGCTCTACTTTTGTGGAGTGGGATAACTGTTGCTGTGTGCCATTCAGTGAACAGAAAGCCTGATGTGGGACTATGATTGAACATGGTGCTTAGGTGGGGAGCCAGTTCGTTCTGAAGTTCGTGTAAAATGCAGCCTGGGATGTTGTCCGGTCCCATGAATTCTGTTTTTTTGGTTTTAGAGAGTGCAGCTTTTACCTGAATAGATGTGATTACAGGGACTCTGCATTCTTCCTGTATGGATATTGGCCCTTTAGGGGGTGAGAGGGGGTTAAATTTAGCAATGAACCTATCTGCCAGGATGTTGGCAATATCAGTTGGTTCTGTAATTTTCGTGCCGTTGTGCTGTAACTCAGAGAAGGTCTTGGTGTTGCCATTGAGATTCTTGGCATAGCTATAGAATGCTTTGTGTTTGTTCTTAGACTCAGTGGTGATTTTGTTTTCATAGCTAGCTTTGGAGGATCTTATAAGGGATCTCAGCTTTTTACTGAGGCTGACCAGGGAGCTCCACCAGTCATGGGATATTACTCTCTTTTGCAACAGTTTCTTCCTTCTGTTGTAGAGTTTGTTTATGGCAGAGGACCTTCACATTGACTTCCTTTTTTTGGAGGATAGCGTCTTGGTTCTGTTAGGGATAGCATGATCCATGCACTCGTGTAAGTGCTTATAGAGTGCATTTGTGTGGGATTCAGCAGTCTTAACTGTACTGTCCATCTGCATGGGTGTCATGAAGTTCGCCACTTCTGTCTTAAGAAGCATGAAGTTGGCTTTGGAGGAAGTTTTTACAGTGGTTTCCTTAATGGTGGGTGCGGGGTGGGATGCGGATATCTAGGGTAATTAACTTATGGTCGGATCTGACTAATGAGTTGACTTCAGGAGTAGAACACCGGTCACTCATGTTGGTAATGACTAGGTCTAGGGTATTGTTGCCCCTGGTGGGGGTGTGGATAAGTTGATCCAGGGCAATGGAATTTATGAATTCCAGAAAGCATTGAGCGAAGGAGTTGGTACATGAGTAGTTTTCCCAGTTAATGGTGGGGAGTTGAAATCGCCCATTATTAGGGTGTTTGGTTGAACCCTAATCCACTTTCTTAAAGGCATATACAACTTTCCATAAATATACCATGACTAAAACAGTCTGTTCATAAAATCTATGTTCTTTTAAAAAAGCAAACAAAGCCAAAACTTCCCCAATCCTGTATAAATATACCTTATATTGAGGTGCAAATAAGAATAAATAATATCTTTTAAGACGAAATTAGCTTTTAGTCTGAGTTTTATCCCAGTCTAGGGTTAAAGGAAGCTCGGACCAGGCCTACAACAGAGGAGAACTAACGAAGAGGGTGGTGAATTCAGTAGGATAACACCAGCCCAGAGACAACCTTCCCTTTTCCTCAGCCAATCAGCAATGCAAAATCTGCATGCCATCATAAATGATGTCACAACAAAGAATGGAGACCCTTACAATGGCAATTTCACTTTTCAGCAATGGCTAGAGGGAGAGAAGGAATGGCGGCCAGGGATGAATGCAGCCAGAAACAACTTCGGCACAATAGATAAACAAGTGAGGCAATTTGAGGACTTGACTCTGAAATATCATAAGCTCCAGTTGGAAAATAATGATCTATGAGAGTGCATAAAAAATGAGCGAATCCCCAAGGGAGTTAGGATATGGAAATATTTGACTGGATTGGTAAGGGGCTCTATTTTACATGTTGAACTGATTCAGTTGTTCAATAAACATGGTTACAAACTACTAGAGTGTTTAATTAAAGACAATGACAGAAAGATGACTGAACTGTTAGAAATGATACATAAGATTGATCAAAGTATCTAGATGGATGTGTTGTTTGAAATAAAAATCAGGACTACTTTCCTATTTGATCTAGGATTGACAAAACATTAAATGAGCTCAAAAACAATAAAATCAATAAATTAATAAGGGATCAAAGGGAATATGATTTAGGTAAGGCATATCCGCCACCCCCCCCCCCCAGGGACAGCAACACATTAGTTCTTTAGATAGTAACCAGTTACAAACTGGCAACATTGTAGAGGACAATGGAGTTGGTGGCACTTCCAACCCTTTAGAATATCCCCTTCTGAGGAGATCCGAGAGACTGAGGAACCAGAGAGGAGAAATGTACTACAACAACTATAGATATGAATCAACACAGAGGGGCAGAGGCAGGATTTATAACAAGAACAACAATATGATGAATTCAGTGTAAATAATGGCACTTCCTATGTTATTTTAAACAATGTCAGTGGTGACTTTAAGATTTACAATTACAGAAATGTTGAAATACACAGTTCTGTGGCTGATTTATTTGAAAAGGGTTTGTCCTTCATGCCTGTCCATAATGCATGGTTAGATGAAGTGATAATCAACTTAAAGTTGTTTTCAAGAAAACTGAATTTAGGTTTTTATTTTAAAGATTCTACAAGAAATGTGATGTGTCAATGAATGTAGGAAGTCAAGTCTATTTAATCCTGTATTGCATCCCATAGTACAGGTTTTTGAGAAACTGTGTGAAAATGACATTCAGGAAATGTTTTTGAAAAAACAATTTAATTGTGATGTTTATAATTTAACCAGGGATGAATTTAAAATGTTGAAAAATATTTGTGAAAATGGGGATCTGAGGGTCATGAAGCCCGATAAGGGTGGAGGCCTGGTGATCATAAATTATAATGATTATAGCAATAAAATGTTCACCATGCTATATACTGACACTTACAGGGAAACAAGTGTAAATGAAATGAATATAGCATATAAAAAAGTGGATGTAAAAAAGTGGATGTAATATTAGAAGAGTTATTGCTCAGTGACCAGATGACCATGGAAGAACACAATTTCTTGATAGTAAAAAACCCTAGGACTCAAGCCATCTTTGGGGGTGCCAAAAATACATAAACGTCTTTGTGACCTCCCCCCCAACTTAGACCTTTAGTTGATGCAAAAGCATCAAAAACCTTTCCAGTCGCCAAATTTATAGACCAACAGCTTAAGCATATAGTGAAAGCTCACCCATGAGTTTTTAAAGACTCATGGGATTTTTTCGGCAAGCTTTCTAATGACAGATACACAGAAGATCTTTTATTTGTCACGATTGACATTAGAGATTTATTCTCAGTTATACCACACAGTGTTGGTATCGAATGGTTTTATTCTTACTTATGTCAACATTCTGGCTTCAGACATGACTGAATTCTTACTGTTAGAGCCTTGACGGATCTGGTCTTAGACAACAATTTTATTATATTCGACCAGCAATTGTTTAAACAATGTAGAGGAATGGCAATGAGGTTAGCATGTGCCCCCATTTTTGCCAACATTGTTTTGGCATACTAAGAAAATTAATATATTGTGAATTGCCCCTTTTCACACTATTGGTCATTTTATGGGTAGTATTTGGATGATATCATTATTTTTTGGACAGGAAGTTGGGAAGAATTGGAGTTTTTTTTTTTAATACATCGATAACAGTACAGATTTCCTTGAATTCACTATTAATATAGGAGTGGATTTGGTGAATTTTTGAGAGATTACCATTACCAAGGATAGAATAGCAGATAGGTTTAATTCTACCATCTATAGAAAGCCCACCTACTCCAATACTTTATTACACTTCAGTAACTGGCACCCTTTACACCAAAAGAAGTCCCTAGAAAAAGGCCAATGTATTCACCTTGCAAGAATGGTAAGCAACATGGATGAATTTCTAGCACAAAGTGAAATTCTTAAAAACATGTTGGTCAGAAGAGGATACCCAGAGGTGTTTTTGGACAACATTTTGGGTGAAGTGATACAAAGAAGAGCTAGTGGACACTTTTTTCCATTACTAGGGTCTGAAAGGGGTACCCTGGGAATAAGAACAACAATGATGAAGTTGAATATAGGAATGCAGTGGTTTTGACATATAATAAACAATTTGAGGACATTGGTGACATTATCAAGAAAACTTGGGACATATTTAGAATAGACCCTGAATATCATAGTATAGTTGGGAGCAATCCGTGCATCACATATAAAAAGGATGCCAGCATAAAAAATATGTTAGAAAAGGTTAAACATTGTATCCAGAATGGAAAGATGAATAAATGTGGCCACTGTTCACAGTGCAAATATATGTTTGAAACTGATGAAATTGATTTACCTAACTATGGAAGACTTGAGCTCTAGAAAATAGTTAATTGTAATAGTAGGGGGGTTGTGTATCTGGCATTATGCATAAAATGTCAGCGTTTCTATAGAGAAAGAACTAAGAATCCCCTTAGAACCCAAGTTTATCAATAATATTACAACATATGTCCTAACAACCCCACAGTGTACCCCCACGTAGGCAGTCTCCCAGATACATTAAGTGACCACAACATAATATAGTTTATACATAGTAGAACAGGCTTATGCAAAACCACTAACTATGTATCCACTAGAAACACAAAAAAAATTATCTCCTGAGGTCCTCAATACTTTACTCTGTAACTGTTACTGGACCCTCCTAAAAACCCTCCCACTTGACCAGGCTGTAGCATATTTCAACAAAACATTTCTACAACACCTAGACACTGTCGCTCCATTGCGCAAAATCAAGGTTAGAACCTCTAAAAACCCCTGGCTTAGTAAAGAAACCAAACAAATCCTCAAGTCCAGAGACACTGCCTGGCTTTACTATAAAAAAAAAACAAAGTAACACAAAGCCTAACTAAGTACCAAGAACTGCGCAGCCGTGCAAAAAAATGCATTAGGCTGGACAAAAAAATCCTACTACATGACATTACAAACTAAATACCAGCACAACCCCCAAAAATTTTGGAAAAATGTAAACCAGTTACTAAAAAACATCCAAAAGGCTACTCCCAAACCAACCACCCCTGAAACTAAAGATGTTAAGTTGTCTATCTCGCCTTCATTCTTGCTGGATGGGTTCGGAGCCGACCTCGGCTCTGACTCGGCCACTCTAAAAGCTCGAGAGTTGGTTCCACCGGCTCGAGGCTCCCCTTATATCCCACAATGCTAGGCGAGAGTTACCTCAGATCTCGTTTGCCGCTACAGCGATCGAGGTGTTGGTTTTCTACCGGCTTGTTGGTAAGTGTATTTTTCAGTGAAGATAGATACTTAAACCCATATATTTTTAAGTTTAACTACTTTTCCCTTAGTTTAGCGGATTTCTACCCTTGTTTTTCAGAAAATCCTGTTTTTCTTTCCCACAAGAACTTAAAAGTTCTCCCTCGGGCCTTCTGGCCTTCCCCCATTCCCTAGTGGTGTGTGTGTGTTGCTCTTAATTAAAACTTTTAGCTATAGTTTTATTTTTTGAGTTTTAAAATAAGATAGTGTAATAAGTGTGTCTGACTGAGTGTGTGTGGTTACACTTTCTTGTTTTAGGATGTCTAAAGACACAAAGGTCTCAGGCTTCAAGAAGTGTGATGCGTGCTGTCAGAAAATGTCTCTGACAGACGGTCACACTTCTTGTGTCTACTGCCTGGGGCCTTTGCACCTGCAGGACTCCTGTGCTGTTTGCCACGGCTTCAGTCCCAGGGTCCTGCAGGAAAGAAAGAACAAGTTGATCTTAAGGGGTCTACTTAAGCCTGAGGATTCCCTTTCTGTTTCTGGGAAGCCCTCTAAGGCATCTAGGTCCTCGGCTCCAGCTACTGAGCCGAGACCTAAGGTTGTTAAACCTACGTCTGCATCGGCTCCGGCTGGAGCCGATGAGTCTACAACTTCTGTGGTTCCCTCGGCTCCGGCTGGAGCCGAGGTATTAGAAATCCCCTTGTCGGCTCCGACCAGACCTTCGGAGCCGACATCTAGGAAGAGATCTAGGTCACCATCCCTTGGCTCCGTTCACTCGGCTCCAGCATCTCCTCTGCTGTCTGAACGGAGCCACAAATCTCACTCCTCTAGGTCATCGAGGCTGTCTGATCATGACCTTCAGAAGGTAGTGAGTCGACTTCTTAAGTCCGAGGCACTGGCCCAAATGCTTCAGAGCCCGACTCATCAGTCGATGCCTGCCCCTGTCCATCAATATGTTCCTCCTCCGACTCCGTTGAGCTCGGAGCCGGGGCGTTTCGGAACCGAGACTGTGGTAGCGTCGGAGCCGATACAGATGTCTTCGGCTCCGTCGTCGGCTCCGATTTCTTCTTTCGAAGAATCTCGGCGCCGAACTTCCCTCGTCGGCTCCAAGGGGGTGAGTGGCATCGGACCCTTGTCCGACCCCGCTCTTCCTCTTGGAGCTTCGGCGTTGGTGAGTTCGGCTCCGACATTGGCCTCGGAGCCATCACTGTCGGTGCCGAGGGAGGTTCTCAGCTTCTCGGAGCGGGGACCTCTGGCTCTGCCTGACAGGGGTGCGTTCGAGGTCATGCGGAGTGTGTTAGAGCCTGGCTCTACTCCACAGTCGGCTCCGTCTGCCCCTCCCTCTACGGTGCCTCAGGTCAAGTCGACTCACTCCCTCATCCCGGACCGCAGAGAGCCAGCTCCTCAGGAACCCCCTGTGGGGATATCATCCTCTTCCGAGGCCTCTCCTGATTTGGCAGAAGAGCCCCCTCGGAAGAGGAAGTGTAAGAGGAAACACATTGACTCACCTGAGTCCATCACATCTGACACAGATTTAGAGGATTCCGAGGGTTCCCCCCGTTCCCCTTCTGAAGATGTCTGTTTTGCAGACATTCTCGAAATCCTCAAACAGAGGGGAAATTGGCCAGCCCTCAACCCTTCGGAGGATGAATCTGTGTACCTTGAGGCGTTTGGCTCTCATCCTTCCACCTCCTGGGTGTCTCCCCTTGACCCCCTCATGCAGGTGGTAGCTAAAAAGGCATGGATGGCTCCTGATTCAGTGGACCCCACTCCCAGGAGACCCTCAAAATTCATAACGGCACCAGCAGACAAACAGTTCTTGACAAAAGGAGTTTCTGTGGATGCTATGGTGGTAGCTGCTGCCACTAAGAAGGAACTAGCTGATCCTTCAGTACCTGTCCATCCACCTAACAAGGAATCTAGGTCCATGGACAGGTACGGGAAGCGGATGTTCTCGTCAGCGACATTTACTATGCGTTCGCTGAACTACCTGTGCCATTTCACTCGTCTTCAAAGGGACTTGATTAAAGAAGCGAGTGACATGTTGAAGGACCCTACAGCTGCGGGTTTTCAAGATAAGATGAACACTCAGCTGGCTACCCTTAACTCCATAGCCAACTCCTCCATGCGCCTCCTTTCTTATGGAGCGAGTAGGGCCGCAGGGACAGGTGTGGCCTTACGTAGGCATGCCTGGATGCGGCTATGCAATTTTGCGGATCCCTTCAAGACGTCTTTCACTAACTCCCCGTTTGATGGATCATCTCTCTTTGGTCCTCAAGTGAAAGAAACCTTGACTAGGTGCGAGACTGATGGCAAGACTCTTTCTGCCGTTGGAGTCCGTTTTTCTACTCCTTCTAGGCCTTACCCCAAAGGCCAGAAAAGTGGGAAAATGTGGTTCCGTAAACAATCTCAAGGGACTTCGCCTGACACACAAAGTCGTTTCCCTGCCAGAGGCAGAGGCGGAATAACAATGGTAGATGTCGCCTCGAGGCAAGGGGGCTCCGCAGAACCAGGGCAATCGAGAAGCCTTCTCTGATAAGCCCTTTCAGCATCCCTGAGGTGTTGCCCGACTGCCCACCTTCGGAGGCAGTCGGGGGAAGATTGTCACTGTACCCAGAAGCCTGGCTATCCCTGACTCAAGACAAATGGGTACAGTCCGTCATTTCGAAGGCTATTCTATCCCCTTTCTTCACATTCAACCAATCAAAAATCCCTTCCAGATGTTCCACCTGCTCAAAGGGATCTAGCGGTTTTGGAAATTTCAAAACTGCTTGCAAAAGAGCAATTCAGCCAGTTCCAGCAGACCAGCAAGGATCCGGAATCTACTCAAGGTTCTTTTAGTTCCAAAGAAAACAGGGGACTGGAGACCAATTTTGGATCTCAGTATCTTGAACAGATCAGTCAAGAAAACAAGATTTCGGATGGTCACGCTGCAGTCCATCCTTCCCCTATTGGGAAAAGGAAACTGGATGTGCTCTATAGACCTTCAGGATGCGTACTATCACATAAAATGAACAGACGCTCCAGAAGATTCCTCCGCTTCAGGCTGGGAACCAGTCATTTTCAGTTCAGGGCCCTGCCCTTTGGTCTCACCACTGCCCCCCGGGTGTTTACCAAATGCATGGCAGTGGTAGCTTCTCACCTGAGACAACAAGGATTCCAGGTGTTTCCATATTTGGACGACTGGCTCCTCACAGCTCCCACCAAGCATCTCCTTCTGATGGCCAGGGATTACACTTTTCGCATTTGTCAAAAGTTAGGCATTTCAATAAATTGCGAAAAGTCTGTTTTGTCGCCTTGTCGTACTATTACCTTCATAGGCGCAAATCTAGACACAGCAGACATGTCTGCGAGACTAACAGATCAGAGAATAACAGACATACACAAACTGGTCTCACTCCTTTTCAACAACAACAGAATCAAAGCCAGGTTAGTTTTGAAAGTGTTGGGAATTATGGCGGCCATACCTCTGCTTCCATTAGCCAGATTCCACATGCGAATCCTTCAATGGATGCTCTTTACACAATGGTCATACCAGCAACTTCCAATGTCCCACACCATTATGATCACGCAAGTGCAGAAATCATCTCATGTGGTGGATGTCTTCCCTCAGCTCTTGTTGGGAAGACCCTTTGTTCCAGAACCTCCGGTTGCTACTCTGACAACGGACGCCTCCCTGATCGGGTGGGGGGGGCATTATCAGGGCAGGACGGTCCAGGGCACATGGCAACCAAACGAATGCCACTTGCACATAAATGTTCTGGAGATGAGAGCAGTGCTTTTAGCGTTGCAAGCTCTTCAAGACTCTCTTCCCTTGGGAACGATTGCAATCCAGACAGACAATATGTCTGTAGTGTGGTACATCAACAAACAAGGCGGAACCAGGTCCTACCCCCTGTGTTGAGAAGCACTCAGATTGTGGCAATGGGTGATTTCTTCTCAGCGTTTTCTGATAGCAACGCACATCCCCGGGAAGTCCAATCAAATCGCGAACAAGTTGAGCAGAGCTATCCTCATGCCTCACGAGTGGTCTCTGAAAGACTCTGTTGTGAGAGAAATTTTCCTCAAGTGGGGTCAGCCTTGCTGCGATCTTTTTGCTACTCCCCAAAACAGCAAGTGCAGAGATTATTTCACTCTATTCCCTTTACCAGGCCAACCCAGCAGAGACGCTCTAGTCCAAGTTTGGCCCCGGGGACTTCTGTATGCATTTCCCCCCTTCCCACTAATCTCTCAAGTGATACAGAAAGCTATCGCTCAGAAGGCCTCATTGATCCTCATTGCTCCTTACTGGCCTCGACAGGTGTGGTTCCCCTTTCTACATCAATTTCTATTGAGCGACCTTGGCATCTGGACCTAGTTCCAGATCTTTTGATCCATCAGTCGGGTCAGTTACATCGCTCCCTCCCTCTCTGAACCTCACTGCTTGGTTCCTCCAGTTCCAACCTTAGCCAGGCTTCCTCAATTATCTCACTCCATTCGAGATATTTTGATAGCTTCCCATAAATCTTCCACTCGGAAGATTTATTTGAGTAAGTGGAAACGCTTCACATATTGGGCTCAAGGAAGGGACATAGATCCTTTCACTGCTTCCATCCAAATAGTCCTTGATTTTCTAGCTGAACTCTTCCATGCAGGTTCATCTCCTTCTACTCTTAAAGTTCAATTGGCAGCTATTTCTAACTTTCATGTGGGTATTTCTGAGTCTGCCTTAATGTCCCACAAGCTCTGCAAAGCCTTTTTGAAAGGAGTTTTTCTTCTCAGGCCTCCTATAAGAAATCCTCCTTCTCCTTGGGACCTAAATTTAGTTCTTACTTCTTTGATTCTTCCCCCTTTCGAACCTGCAGCCTCCTGTTCTTTAAAATTGCTATCATGGAAGACTCTCTTTCTGGTAGCTATTACTTCAGCTAGAAGAGTTTCAGAACTTCAAGCACTCAGCTGTCGACCTCCTTATCTATTGTTCCATAAGGACAGGGTATCCTTACGAACCAACCCGTCCTTTTTGCCTAAGGTAGTCTCGACGTCAAACCTAAATCAAAGCATTGACCTCCCTGTCTTTTTACCAGAATATTCCAATAGGGCTGAACAAAAATTACACTGGCTAGATGTTCATCGTCAGTTGAGGTACTATTTGGACAGAACAAAACAATTCAGAAAATCTGACCAGCTGTTCGTCTCCTATGCAGAAGGCAGAAAGGGACTTTCAGTTTCAAAGGTATCATTATCTAGATGGCTAACATCTCTGATTTCCCTTGTTTATGAAATTAGACACCAAAAGCTGCCTAATAAACCTAAGGCCCATTCCGCCAGAGCTTTGGCTACTTCTTTAGCCTTCCAAGACAGACTGCCTATTGACACCATTTGTGCAGCGGCTACTTGGGCTACTCCTCACACTTTCATTTCTCATTATAAGTTGGATTTAGCTTCTAGGCATAGAGCTAACTTTGGTTCCACTGTTCTCAGGAGTCTGTTCCGTTAGGCCACCGGGACAAGGTGCTAGGGACGCGGTCCCATCCAGCAAGAATGAAGGCGAGATAGACAACTTAACATATAGAAGTTATGTTCTTGCCATAACGTTCCATGTTAGTTGTCTTCTTCTCCTTCTTCTGGCCCCACCCTCCTTCCCCCTGGCCTGGACAGACCTAGAGGAGTTGTGATTGTGACCTCTCTTTCTACCACCTCTTTTATTAGGCATATGCTGTTGTGCATATTTCCTGGATGAGGATATAGGTCACCCTTCTTTCTCCCTGGTTTTAGAGGTGGACTTTGTTTATAGCTATTCTGATACTGTTATAAGCTGGGGTTAGCTTACAAACGAGATCTGAGGTAACTCTCGCCTAGCATTGTGGGATATAAGGGGAGCCTCGAGCCGGTGGAACCAACTCTCGAGCTTTTAGAGTGGCCGAGTCGGAGCCGAGGTTGGCTCCGAACCCATCCAGCAAGAAGAAGGCGAGAAGAAGACAACTAACATGGAACGTTATGGTAAGAACATAACTTCTATTTCTCATTGAAACACAATTCAACTCCCACTTTGTGAACTCAGTTCTATCCTTAGTATCACAGGACAGTTCCTTCCTCACTATCACCCCCAACACAAATAACACTAATGCAAGCTTTACCCTCAAAACAGTTTCCACCACTTCAATCAAAAGCATGCTCTTCAAACTAAAATCCTCATCAACAGCAGCCGACCTACTCCCCAGCTATTTCTTGAAACTCACAGCAGATGCTATTGCTATCCCAATCTTCACTCTCATAAACAGATCAATTGTTGAAAACTATGTGCCCAAACTCTTATGTTGCACCCATACATAAAGGCAGAACCTCCACTGAACGTAATAACTACAGACCCATTGCTTTACTCTCCCCCCTGGCCAAAATCCTAGAAAAATGCATCCATATCCAGGTGCTAAAATATCTCCTAGACAGCAACATCCTGTCACCTACTCAGCATGGTTTCAGACCTGCCCATAGTACCACTACAGCCCTCCTCTGCTTCACAGACACAGTAAACCATCCCAAAAATGAAGGCCTGCAGGTGTCAACTCTTTTTTTGGATATGTCCAAAGCATTTGACACAGACTCACACCAAATCCTGCTAAACAAACTAAACCAATATCACTTATCAAATTCCACTCTTACGTGGTTCCAAAGCTACTTAACTGACAGGTACCAGACTGTGAAATGGGAAAATTCTCTCTCCTCAGCTGCCCACAACTATAGGAGTCCCATAGGGTTCTATCTTAGGACCACTACTATTCACAGTCTTCACAAATGACCTCCATACCTCCACACAGCATGCATCTATCGTTCAATATGCAGATGACACTACTTTAATCTGTGCTGCACAAAACATTCCCATCCTCCTGCAAACAACTCATCTAGCATTCTCTGACGTTGAAGACTACCTTACTAAAGCCCTGCTTATCCTCAATCCAAAGAAAACCCAGCTTATGATTATAATCAGTTCTAACAAAAACACTGATAACAGTCAATTCACCATCTACTCCACAAATGCTACTCCAATTGCTCCAGTGACACAGGCTAAGCTATTGGGAAAACCATAGACTCCCACCTAAAATTTGATAGTCATCTCAACTTAACTATTAAAAAAGTACATGCCAAACTGGGATCACTCTACCATATCAAACCATTTCTTACCAACAACACAAGATCAGGCATTGCTCAGTCCCAACTTCTATCTACCCTACTGTATGCATCACCCATTCTGGCTAATCTCAACAAAACTGAACTAAGCAAAATGGAAGCCTGCTATAACAGAATTGCCCGCTTTGCTGCAAATTGCTCATATAGAACTCATCACTGTACTGCTTTGAGACTGCTCCACTGGCTTGAACTGCCCAACCTCCTAACCTACAATCAGCTCTGCCTCTGTCATTCGATCTGTTACCTCCCCAATAAGTGTCCTGCTCTCAAAAACCTAGTACAACATCACTCAGCCAAAAGGCCTCTTAGATCATCAAGCAAACTACTGCTAGAAGTCACTAACAGCTACAATAGCTTTGGAGATGCACTATATAGTAGTTCAGTGGCTAAAAAGTGGAACTCTGTCCCCACTAGCATTCAAAACACATCAACCAAAGCCTCCTTTAAAGACCTCATCAGGCAACATCTCAAGCAAAGTTGTCAGTGCCATGATTGCTCCCCAGGCTAGTGAAAGCGGATAAGGTACACATACTAAACCTAGAGTACTTGATAATAGTTTTCAGTCTTACTCACAAACACTGGCTAATCTACAATGTATGTAATGTACCTGTGTACTATGTATGTATTCTGCCTATGTTCCAAATGTCAGCTGTACACCACAAATCTATTAATTACCTTTATTTTTAAATTAATTTTTGTTTGTTCTCTCCACTGTAACTGTTGATGTGCTGCATACCACTGTAAAAACATGTCTCTTGTAATTTGTGTGTACACTGATCATGCCTAAATAACTAAATGTATCTGTAATTTTTCTATGTGGAGCTTTTCTCCCCGGGCCTCTGCTGAAAAAGGGCCTTTTCGGCTCAGTCAGACACCCCCCGGTTAACAAATGTAAAATAAATAAATAAATATCTAAAAAAGATCCTAAAACCACATTGACAGAACATATAATACATCAAGAAGGGCACTCCTTCAACTTTATAACAACTGATCAAGTGGAAATAGGAGAAAGAGAGAGTCCAATAATTGATTACTTAGAAGCCAAAGAACTTGGGTGGCAGCTCCGGACTCATCTATCAGTTCAATACTTAGAGTAAAAGCTAATTTCGTTTTACAAGATATTATTTATTCTTATCAGCACCTCAATATAAGGTATATTTATGTAAGTCTGGGGACGTTTTGGCTTTGTTTGCTTGCTTGTTTGTTTTTTAAAAGAGTGTCAAATTTATATGCAGACTGTTTTAGTCATGCAATATTTATGGAACGTTGTATATGCCTTTAAGAAGCTGGACTATTTTAATTGTTTGGTAATTAAAATATGAGTATTTAAGTCATTTGGCAAGTAATATTGTGTATTCTGAGGAAGTCTCCATTTTCTGAGATGAATGCGCTTTATCAACAATTTGGTGTGGATCGTGGTCTTGGTTTCCGTCAACTTGTGGATTTTTACGGTTTTTGTGTGACTAATTTTGGCTTTATTCTACTTTCAGTGTTCATTTGCATGTCATTTTGGCTTGTCTGCCTGCCTTGGATCCCTCTTTTCTTCATATTCCCAAGTTAAGCAGTTTTTTTCAAAGGGGTTTTACATGGGTCTGTATTACCGTGTTGAAAGACATCTTCACCAAACACGTCTTAATCGGCATGGAAATATCGACTTGTCAAAAATATGGATGGCCGAGTCAGCGAATTTTTTCCCAGGGGAAAAACATCTCTCAGCCATCATCAGGGATTTGGCCTTTTCCCCACTGTAGTGCGATCTTGGAGTTGATATATTTAGTTAGGGGGAGTGTGGTGGGGGAGGCGAAGCCCCCCACATTGTAGGGTTTGAAAGTGTGTTTTTCTTCATGGCCAAGCGATTTTTTTCCCCTGGGAAAAAATTTGCTAACTTGGCCATTCAGGTTTTTGACAAGTCGATATTTATGTGTTGAACATGTTCGGCAAACATATCTTTCAATACAGTAATATAGACCTGTTTTACATATCTGTGCACCTAGAAAACAGACTTCCCCCTCAGATCTTAAATTTGTACTTGAAAAGTTTACACTTTTTCCATTTGAACCAGCTCACTATGGTGAATTAAGATTCTTAACATAGGAGACAGATTTACTCATTGTTCTGAGTAATGCTAGGATAGCATCTGAGTTGCAAGCTTTTATATTGACTCACCCATACATAATTTTCCATAAGGACAGGGTTTCTTTGAGAAAAAGTCCTTCTTTTTTAACACCTTTTTTTTTTTACCTTTAGCCAGCCTGTTAATCTGCCTGTCTTTTTTCCTGATCTCATAATCAAGGGAGAAAAAAATCTTCATGCTGTGGATGTACACAGACAGCTCATATACTGCTTAGACATAACTTAATCATTCAGAAAGCTGATCATCTGTTTGTCTCCCATGAAGGTCAGAGAAAAGGACAGCCATTGTCAAAATGAACAATTTTTGAGATGGTCATCCCATGATATTTCTTTTTGTTGCTCTTACTGTAATAAGCCACTTCCAGACAAGCTAAGGACCGATTCCACTAGGGCTTTGGTGGCTTTCTGGAAAGAGATAGACTCTAGCTTTGTTCAGAGGCAGTAACCTGGTCCTCTGTACATACCTTTACAAAGCACTACAAACTAGATTCCTTTTCCAGGCCCAGAACAGGCTTTGCTTTGACCATTCTCCATGGGCTCCTGGAATCTTGATTTATTTCCTCCTCCCTTCTTAGCTTCTAAGCTATTGTAACAGTGATCTAATGTTGAACATAGTACAGTTGTTTGCGTCTTTCGGCTTTTTCCTGGTTAGGGGTTGCCACAGTGGAACTCTGGTTTCGCTAACGATTGGTAGTGGAGTTTTACGTACCGGGTTACCAACCCTGACGCACAACCTTTAATGAAGGCACGCCCCATTCACGTATGCCTCCACACAGAAGACGCTCTAGCTGAGAATCGAACGGGACAATGTCTTACTATAAGGCGACAATGCTACCACAGCACCACCACTGCAGTCATTGAACATAGTACAGTTGTGTAAGTAAATTTATCATACCAGCAAATGTTCTAATAGTTCACTGTTGCACTTGCTGTCCCCTCACTTTCTCCATCCCCCTTCTTTTGGTATGTTTGTATTGCCACAGTGTGAATGTATATATCATTGTGTATATATCTGCCCTTCTGTTATGTTTCCTAGCATTTTTTTCCTTTGAGGGCTATTTCCTCTGTTTTTGGGGTAAGAAAGCTGTGTGATTTTCACACAGTGTATTTTTATATGGCACTCTACTCGAGCTTCTGACAATTAGAGTATTTAGTGAGTTTCCTTTAGCTTTAAAAAGCTGGCTGGTGACAGTGGTTTAGAATTCAAATATCTCAGGTTACTGCAACAGTGATCTATTAGGGCATCTACTGTTATCGTAAGTTTACTTGCACAATTGTACCATCCAAGGCAACCATGGTTCATCTTGTTAACACAGAAATAAGTGGCTCAACCACTTTTTTTTTCCTCTTCTCAGCAAATTGCTAACTCAGCAGTTAGACAAAATTCTCCACCCAGGCATCAAATTTCTGAACGTGACAGCATAAAAGACCTCAGGTTGATAGTAAGCAAGCCATATTTTCTCTTCAGTGTTTGAAATAAGCTAAAATATATTGAAAATGATTCAGCATCAAATTCAACCTTGTAAATCTTGCAGTTTTTCTCTAGTTTGTATAAAGCTGTATGTTTCTCCATTGAAGTTCATCTGCCTACAATTTCTGTGTGCTTACACACACACACACACACACACACACACACACACACACACACACACACACGCACGCACGCACACACACACACACACACACACACACACACACTTCTGTGGCTTCTAATGTTGCTATAAAATTATTCTTGAAAGAGAGTATTCACTTGAAACATCTAAAACATCTTGTATCTCTTGCATAAAACTTAAATTATGTGACAAACAATTTAAGCTCTTATAAGTGACAACTTATGTAAACCATAATTGTATTATGATACACCAGTAATTCTGCACTGTTCTGATAAACAGTGTCATATTTGCTGATGTATTATTGTCATTTTAAGCATGTTAAAGTTATATTGCTATATGTCCTCTGTTGTAGCTGAAAAGGATCAGTCTCACTAGCCCACTTACACAATTAACAAATGAAATAAATAAATAAATAAATAACTTGCTCCATTTAAGCCCATTACCTCATCATATTTAAAGTACCTCAAACAAGAACAAAAAGTACTGCCAAAAACCAGGTGCCTATGTCCAAATAAGCACAAAGTCCAAGTAATATAAAATAGCAGACTGACTCGGGTATGGCACCATACACCACACATAACCAGTGATCTGAAGTAGTTACTTCATTTGCTCTGCAACCTGTGTGTATCGGATCCGACCTCTGAGCCGAGCCGGCAGCTTTCCAAGCTACAAGATCCGAGCTCCTAGCTCCTCCCCTACCCATAATCCCATGCTGCATGCTGTATTACCTTAGATCGTTTTTTGCCGTGGCTGAAGCAGCTACCTTTGAAGAGCTCCTTGGCTTTTGGTGAGATCGTTACCTTTCTTTAACTTTTTCTCAACTGGGAAAATTGTATTTTTTAGTGTGCGTGTGAGTAGTATCCCTGGGTTCTTTTAGTCGTGTTTTAGATACTCGTTATTTTTTTAGAAGTTAGTGTTTTCTGTGTGACACCCCTCCCCCCTTAGTTTTTGGGTGTGCGTGTGTGAGTGTTTTAGTCAAAATGGCTGAAGGGCCCAAAGCCATTTTTTCAAAGTGTACTGAGTGTGGCCATAAGCTTTCTCTGGCTGATGGCCACACTCAGTGCGTTTTGTGCCTGGAGGGTGGCCCATTTATCTATGGCCTGCACAATATGTGCGGCATTTAACCCCCGGGCACTTAGGGACAAGAAAAATAAGCTGATCCTGGCGGGCTTGCTTCCTCAGGAATCGGCTTCTTCTTCCTCTCCTGCTCAGGCTCAGGCTGCCTCGGCAGCCCCGGTGCCTTCTGCACCCCCTGCTCAACCGGGGACTCAACCTCCCTCTTTGGGTTTGAGCTTGGGGGACGCTGGTGCCTCTTCCTCCAAAGAGAAGAGTCACAAGGACAAGGAAGGGCACAAGTCTCAGAAAAGGCGGGCTGAGACTCAACCCTAAGCCCTGCCATCTAAGCCGGCTAGGTCTCCCTCGAGGGTCTCCGAATACTCCCCCTCTCGGCGCCATTCGACATGTTTTTCGCCAGAGCCGGAGGAGGAGTATCAGTCTCCCTTGAGGTCGTCTAGGCGGCCCTCCCGGCCCGCCTCGATGACTTCTTCTAGGTCGACCAGAAGCCTCACCGACGCGGGCATGGATCGGATGATGCGTCGATTCATACAGACCCAGATGCAGATGGGGGTGCTCTTGCCTCCTCCCCTCTGGGGGGAGTGCGGCCCCCATTTTTGCTCCGATCACTCCTTCTCCAACTCGTTTTCGGGTCTCGGAGTCATCGGATCCGGGCCCTTTCAGAGCCGGGGATTCATCGGCGCCGATAGCTCCGGTCTCTTCAACGCTGACTGTGCCCTCGAGCATGTCAGATCTGAGTTCTCTGGGCCGAGGGCTGAGCATCGGATCCATGGGAGTTGGTGTGTCTTTGGTGCCGCTGGGTTCGGAGCATACCTCTCTCTCAGCTTCGACTGCATTGGCCCCGACCCCGATCCCTACCTCGGAGCCGAGGAGATTACTTTCGGAGCCTGGCGAGAGTAGTTCTCCTTCGGCTTTTCAGGTAGTGGAGAGGGTACTGTCGAGGTCCTCCAGGTCCCCGGTTCGGGCTTCGGTTCCTCCTGTACCCCCGCTGCATGTGGGTCTATCCTCCGACATCGACCATTGGGACAGCCTGCTCAAGCCCTCCAGCTGGTTCCCTTGGAGGAACAAGAACCTGTTGACGAGCCCTCTTCGGACAGTCCCACCGAGGAGGTCCCTCATAATCATAGGTGTAAAAGGAGGCACCAACACGGATTTAGATGAAGGAGAAGGTTCCCCAAGGTCACCCCCCCGAAGATGTCTCCTTCGGAGACATCATGGAAATGTTGCGTATTAGAGGGGGGTGGTCTGCCCAAAAACCTTCCTCGGATGAATCTGTGTTCCTGGAGGCATTTGAGGCAGGCTCGTCTACCTCCTGGGTGTCTCCTCCGGCTGACCCCCTGGTAGACTTAATTACTACCAGGGTGTGGAAGGAGCCCGACACCGTGGAGCCAATCCTGAGACGACCCGACAAGGTACTTAGCCCCCCAATGGATAGACAGTCTTGGGCCAAGGGATCTCCAGTTGATGCCATGATGGTGGTGGCTGCCACCAAGAGAGAACTCGCACAGGAGAGTTCTTCGGTTCACCCGCCGGATAAGGAATCTCGAGCGCTGGACCGCATTGGGAAGTGGATGTTTGCTTCAGTGACCTTCTCGATAAGGGCGCTGAACTATATGGCACATACCATTAGGCTACAGCGAGACTTGATTAAGGAATTCACTGCAGCCCCCCCGGCGTCCATGTCGGTCGAGGACAAGAATGTTTTTTAGACTCATATGGCCACTCTAAAATCCATATCTAACACGTCCATGCGGCTACTCTCCCATGCTATGGAGGGAGCCGCTAGGGTCAGCGGAGCCGGAGTCATCTTGCGGCATCACGTCTGGCTCCATCTTTGTGATTTCATGGATCCCTTCAAGGCATCCTTCGCTAATGCGCCCTTTGACGGGTCTTCGCTTTTCGGCAAGACCGTTCGCGAAATGCTGGTCCAAAGCGAGAAGGATGGGAAGATGCTGTCTGCCGTCGGAGTCCGCTTCTTTAATCCCCAATGATCCTTTTCAAGGAATCAGAGGGGACAAAAGAAGCTGTGGTTCCGCAAGTCTCAGCAGTCCCATCCAGCTTCGGACCCCTCGTCCTCTAGAGGCAGAGGAGGACAAGGTGGGCGCCGGCCCAGTGGCAGAGGGGGTCCGCGTAACTTCGGGTCCAGAGAACCTTTCTTGGACAGACCCTCGCAGCAGCCCTGAGGGCTTACCCGGCTGTCCCTCTCTGGAGGCAGTCGGGGGGCGGTTGACGGAGCACCTGTCAAATTGGGAGTCCATTACAACAGATCGTTGGGTGCTCCATATCATATCCAGAGGTTATTCCATCCCCTTCATAAACCTTCCCCCCATGACCAGACGCCTCCCCAATGTACCACCCAATCAGAGGGAGGCAGCGTCTTCAGAAGTGTCGAAGTTGCTAGGAAAAAGAGCCATCCAGCCCGTCCCCCCAGACCAGTACGGATTGGGTTATTACTCCAGGTTCTTTTTGGTGCCAAAGAAGACAGGGGACCTAAGACCCATTCTAGACCTTTCCGCTCTGAACCTGTTCATTCCCAAGGAAAAATTCCGGATGGCCACCCTCCAATCAATTCTCCCCTTTCTGCGGGAGAACGACTGGGTGTGCTCTATAGACCTCAAGGATGCGTACTACCACATATTGATGGGCAGACGATCCAGAAGGTTTCTCCGCTTCCGGCTGGGAGCCAGTCATTATCAGTTCAGGGTTCTTCCATTCGGACTCACCTCAGCCCCCAGGGTGTTCACCAAAGTCATGGCAGTGGTTGCAGCCCACCTCAGACTTCAGGGCATTCAGGTCTTCCCGTACCTAGACAACTGGCTCCTTACCGCCACCAACAGGCATCAGCTCTGCATGGCAAGAGATTATGCTCTGACTCTTGCCCAGAGCCTAGGCATCTCAGTGAATCTACAGAAATTCTTTCTTTACCCCATTCAGGTCCTGGAGTTCATAGGGGCCAGGTTGGATACCCATATCTCTCGAGCTACTCTAACTTCAGACAGGCTGAGCAGCTTGTCGTTTCAGGTACTAGCCCTTCTTCAGAGTCCTGCTCCAGCAGCGGAGTTAGTCCTGAGGGCACTAGGGTCTATGACAGCGACGATCAGTCTCTCCCTTCATGCACGGCTACAGATGAGGATATTGCAGTGGACCCTTCAAGTTCAGTGGTCACTATTACTCCATCCGTTGAACACTCTGATACCACTGAGCAGAGTTTGCAAGGACTCCCTTCTTTGGTGGCTCCACGTGCGAGAACTGAGGGAAGGGGAGACCCTTTGTGATTCCCCTGCCCCAAGCCACGTTAACCATGGATGCTTCTTGCCTCGGGGGGGGGCATTGTTCGGGCAGAACTGTCCAAGGCATGTGGACTTCCCTAGAGACCGCTTTGCATATCAGTGTCCTAGAGATGAGGGCGGTGCTTCTAGCATTGCAAGCACTCCACGACATTCTCCCTCTGGGGACTATTGCAATCCAGACAGACAACATGTCAGTAGTCTGGTACATAAACAAACAGGGAGGAACCAGGTCTTACCCCCTTTGTCGAGAGGCTATGAGAGTTTGGGAATGGGCGATATCCACCAACCGGTTTGTGGTAGCAACGCACATTCCGGGACTGTCCAACATATTAGCGGACAAACTGAGTCGAGTAATTCTCACTCCGTACGAGTGGTCTTTCAATCCATATGTTGCGAAGCAGATCTTCCGCAAATGGGGTTGGCCTTGCTGCGATCTTTTTGCTTCTCCATTAAACACAAAATGCAGCGAGTACTTCGCAATACTTCCCCCCGAAGGGGAAAAACCCAGAGATGCTCTAGTTCATGCTTGGCCTCCCGGTCTCCTTTATGCTTACCCCCCCCCTCCTGCTTATGATAAAGTTCATACAGAAAGCCTGTCGGCTGGGGAGCAGAGTTTTCCTCATAGCCCCATTCTGGCCTCGCTGGATCTGGTTTCCTTATCTGCGGTCTCGCAGTGTGACTCCTCCATGGATACTGGATCCAATTCCAGACCTGATCTCGCATCCTGCAGGATACCAAACCCCAAACCTGGTGAACCTCAAGCTTGCAGCTTGGTTGATCCAGTTCCACTGATGACTAGGACTCCCGGTATCTCTTTTCCTGTGAAGGCCATGCTGGTCGCGACGCATAAGCCGGCTACCAGAAAAATTTACAATAGTAAATGGAAACGTTTTGCCATCTGGGCTAAAGACAAGGGCCTGGATCTATTTACAGTTCCTATTCCGACTATCCTGGACTTTCTGTCACTAATTTTTCGGCAGGGAGCAAGTGCTTCTACGGTTAAGGTGCAGTTAGCAGCCATCTCCCATTTTCATGTGGGAGATGGCCTAGGGTCCTTGGCATCTACAAAATTATGCAAAACTTTCTTGCGGGGCATCTTTCTTTTGAAGCCGCCTGTGAAAGCTGTGGTACCCCCATGGGATTTGACCTTAGTCTTACAAGCCCTGACAGGTCCACCCTTTGAGCCTGCGGCCTCGGTTCCGTTAAAATTCTTGTCTTGGAAAACGGCCTTTTTGGTGGCTATTACTTTGGCCAAGAGGGTTTCAGAACTTCAAGCACTGTGTATGAAACCCCCCCTTACCTCATTTTTCACAAGGATAGTGTGTCCCTCAGGACTAACCCGTCGTTCTTACCTAAGGTGGCTTCAGAATCAAATATTAATCAATCAATAAATTTACCCGTGTTCTTCCCAAATTTTCAGAATAGAGGGGAATACAAATTGCATAAACTGGATGTACACAGACAACTGCGTTTTTACTTGCACAGGACTAAGGATTTTCACAAGTCGGACCAGTTGTTTGTGTCCTTTGCAAAATCAGCCATGGGTAGAGCCATTTCCAAAGTGACCATAGCAAATTGGATTTGTTAGTGCATAATTCACGGGTATATATCTTCAGGCAAACCAGCTCCTATTGGAATTCACGCTCATTCTACAAGGTCTATGGCCACCTCAGCAGCCTTTTGGTCCAGGGTTCCCTTGGACAACATATGTTCAGCAGCTACCTGGTCCTCTTCTCATACGTTCATTTCTCATTATAAACTAGATATGATTTCGAGAAGTAGGGCTTCCTTTGGCTCCGCGGTGCTTTGGAATATCCTTCCGTAAAGGCCACCCAGGTTTGTTCCTAGGTAGCTGGGGACTCTGTCCCACAGGTTGCAGAGTAAATAAAGTAACTACTTCAGATAAAGAAGTTATGTACTCACCATAACGTTCCATCTGAGTAGGTACTTCATTTGTCTGCAACCGACCCCCCCCCCCACCATCCCCCGAACCTTTGTCAGGATCTCTGGTCACCTGAAATTCTCTTGTCAGGAAGTTAAAATTTGGTGTATTCCTCTGTTGAGGTTATGAGTTGTGTGATGGGGCAAAAATCGATCTGAGGTAATACAGCATGTAGCAGGGGATTATGGGTAGGGGGAGGAGCTAGGAGCTCGGATCTTGTAGCTTGGAAAGCTGCCGGCTCGGATCCGAGGTCGGATCCAATACCCACAGGTTGCAGACAAATGAAGTACCTACTCAGATGGAACGTTATGGTGAGTACATAACTTCTTTTTACCCCACTGCCCCTTTAGCTGAACACAACTTTGTTCTTTCAATAAATTAGTCTAAAGTTCTGATTTGGTGAAGCAGCTTTTGACTAGTTCACCTACATTTTCTTAAACCATTATAGATTTCCAAATTAAAAAGTAAAAACAACACCCATGTGGACATGTGCTAGACTACATAAAACTACTCAAACTATGCTACTATGAAACAGAACCATGGAACATGTTGTTGGGAAAGATCATCATACAATGTTCAGTTACAAAAATATAATGCCATTTCTAAAATAACCTTTTCCATGTTTTTAGTAGTACTTCTAATTGAAATATTCATATGCAGTAATAGATCACATGGCTGGAATAACATGATATAATATCTCCCCTGTGAGAATTTATATCCATTTTTTCTAACAAAAGGAAAGACTATATATATATATATATATATATATATATATATATATATATATATATATATATATATATATATACATATATATATATATATATATATATATATATATATATATATATATATATATATATGATGAATGCAAACTATAGTACATCATGCTGAGAAACAGTGTATATGTATATATATATATATATATATATATATATATATATATATATATATATATATATATATATATGACGATTGCAAACTATAGTACATCATGCTGAGAAACAGTGTAAGGAATCCAACTAGGAGAGCAGTTCTATAAGGCAGTAGTACAGTAGTCTGTATCTCTGATGATTGTTAATAGTGCCTTACAAAGAGATTGACAGTTATCTGAGTAAGCAGTTCTGTTTTTAGAAAATAAGTATCACCATAGCTGTTAGTGTGATCAGCAGTTCACACTTGCAGTAAGCTAAGAGGAATTAAGATAGCAACGTCTTAGCTTTACAGTAGTAGAAACATATGTAAACAACAGCACTGAGCACCATCTTCCTTAAATATTGACTACCCTTCTTCTTCCAGACCACAGTTTATAACAGATGATGTTATGTGATCCTATCCCGCCTACATTCTGTACTGATGGGTTCGGAGCCGATCCTCGGCTCCGACTCTGCACGCTATACTATAGAGCAAAGTCTCTAATGGGCTGAGCTATTCTATATCCCAGGATGCACCACCACTACTTCCCCAGATCTCGTTTGCCGCTTGACAGCAATAGACGTGGTCTCGACTTGGCTGGGCTAAGTACTCTTTACTGACAAATTTTCTGTCAGAATTTTTCTAATTTTTCACCCAAAAGCTGTTTTAACAGCTACTTATCACTTCTTGAGTGTTTTTGTGAGAGAAAGTTGTGTGAAATTTGGAGCGTTAGGTTCCCGCTCTTATTAGTAGAGTTTTTCCTCGCGCTCTAGTTTAGAAGTGTCGTTTAAAAGATTACTGTTTAGAATTTGTTTTTTGTGGTACTATATATTAACCTCTAGGTCTCATTTTAGTTAGCCCTCGCGCTCTGTTAGAGCCTTGTTAGTTTACCTGTTTGTCTGTTATGAAGCCTAGGTCAAATCCTGCTTAAGTTAGAGGGATTTGGTTCTCAGTGCTTATTTTTTGTCCCTAGTGGTTGTTTGTGTTGTCCCTAGTGATGTCGAAAGAACATAGACCTTCGAGGTTTAAAAAATGTACCAAGTGTGGGTACAAGATGTCTATAACGGATGATCACTCGCTCTGTGTTTATTGCTTAGGGCCTAAGCATCTTCAAGAGTCGTGTAGTGTATGCCACGCTTTTTCTTCTCGCGTCCTCCAAGAGAGGAAAAATAAATTAATATTGAAAGGGATGATCTCCCCTTCCTTTGAGGAGGCTTTATGTTCTTCCCCCTCTCCCTCCAGGAAGAAGAAGTCTTCGGCTCCGACCAGTCCGTCGGAGCAGACAACAAAGAAATCAAGGCAGGCTTCTCCGTCGGCTCCACGGACTTCGGAGCCGAGGTCGGAACGGTCTGCCTTGGTGCCTCCAGCCTCGACTCCTCTGTCCTCGGAGCTGAGAGCTCGAGCATCGAGAGGTGGGTCACCTTCTTCGGCTCCAATGGTTTCGGAGCCGAGAAAGGTCGCACACTCAAACTCTTCTACCTCTGCGCCGAAGTCCTCGTCGGCTCCGAGGGAAATTGCTGTACTGGTGGAATCTCCCTCGGCGCCGATAATGCTTGAGACTATTCGGAGCTGGTCCCCCAGTCTTTCGGAACCGTCAGAGAAGTCAACTCGGGTCCGATCGGTCTCTTCTCGGTCCTCGAGGATGTCCGATTCGGATATTGACAGGGTACTTCAAAGGCTGTTTCAGTCTCCAGTCTTTCAAAAGTTAGTATCGGCTCCAGCCCAGTCGGCTCCGGAGCCGACTGTCCACCCTGTTGTTTTGGTTCCTCCTCCAACAGCCTCGGCACCATTGGAGTCGGTGCTGGTGGAGCCGGTGGAGGTTTTCGGGTCGGCTCCGACCCTTACTCCAACCCCGACCTTCGGGTCGGAGTTCGGTACACGGACCTCCTCGGTCGGCCCCGGGGGTGAGGTTTCGGGTCCGATGCTTTCGGTTCCGAGCCTCCCTCTCGGTGCTTCGGCTGCGGGAGTGCCTTCTACTGTTGTGGCCTCGGGGGTCGGACCGTCCCAGGACTCTGGGGGTCCAGCCTTCAGGGCCATGAGGAGTGCTTTAGCCAAATCTTCCTTGGCTACCTCCACCATCTCTCCGGCACCTTCTCTTGGCATGGAGACTTGTTCCTTTGTTGTCCCCTTGTCTCAGGACATCGGAGCCCTGGAGCCTGAGGTCACCCCCATTGGGGATTCCTCCCTTCCTGGGGGTCCTTCCGAAGCTTCTTCGGAGAAACCTCCCAGGAAGAGACAGTGTAAGAGGAAGCATGTCGACTCGCCTGATGAGTCTCTCACCTCAGACACCGACCTCGATGATGCGGAGGGGTCCCTCAAGTCGTCCTCGGATGATGTCTCCTTTGTGGACATCTTAGAAATCCTCAAACAACGAGGCGACTGGCAATCCAAACCCCCTTCTGCTGAGGAGTCGGTCTTCCTCAAGGCCTTCAGGGCTCAGCCTTCCGCCTCCTGGGTGTCTCCGCCCTTCGATGAGCTCCTGGATTTGATCTCTCGAAGGGCGTGGGAGCACCTGGATTCTGTGGAACCGGTGCCAGCTCGCCCTAATAAATTTTTGTCAGCACCCCCAGAGAAGGAATTCTTATCCAAAGGTGTGGCCGTAGATGCCCTGGTGGTGGCATCTGCTACCCAGCAAGATGTGGCAGAGGCTTCAACGTCCGTCCACCCTCCTAATAAAGAGTCCAGGAGTATGGATCGGTACGGGAAGCGCACCCTTACTTCAGCAGCCTTTACTTTAAGGTCTCTGAATTACCTTACACACTTCACCAGATTTCAGAGGGATCTGGTCAAGGAGCTGTCAGATACCCTCTCTGGTAATCTACCTGAGCAGTTGGCCCAGACGGTTAGCTCTCAGTTGGCTACCCTGTCATCTATATCGAACTCGTCCATGAGGCTCATTTCATATGCGGCCGAGGGGGCGAGTAGGGCGGCAGGTACAGGTGTTGCTCTACGGAGACAGGCCTGGCTCCGCCTGTGTCATTTTGCGGAGGCCTTCAAGTCTTCCTTTGCTGACGCTCCCTTTGATGGATCCTCCTTGTTTGGACCCAAGGTAAAGGACACCTTGACCCGCTGTGAACAAGAGGGTAAGACTTTGACTGCCGTAGGGGCATGGTTTTCCACTCCCTTCAGGCCTTATCCCAAGGCTAGAAGAGGGGGGGAAATGTGGTTCTGCAAATCTCAGAAGACTTACCCCTCACAGCAGGATGATCCCCCTTCTAGAGGCAGAGGAGGGGGAAATTTTTCAGGAAGACGCCGTCCCAGAGGCGGCAGGGGCCCCCGCAACACTGGAGACCGCGAGTCCTTTCGTGGCTCCTCAACCTTCCAGCATCCCTGAAGGATTGCCCGACTGCGCCGCTCCGGAGCCAGTTGGGGGTCGTTTTTCGAGGCACCTAAAGGCCTGGGAGAATATCACCCAGGACCGATGGGTGCTCCGAATCATTGCCGGAGGTTACAACATCCCCTTTTCACAGCTCCCCCCCCTCCATCCCGGAAAATCCCGGACCCACCACCCAGTCAACGGGATCTTGCAGCCTTTGAAATTTCAAAGCTGCTTCAAAAAGGAGTCATCCAACCGGTCCCCGAAGACCAGACTGGATTAGGGACTTACTCAAGATTCTTTTTGGTGCCAAAAAAGACCGGGAACATGAGGCCCATCTTGGATCTCAGCAAGCTCAACCATTCTGTCAAGAAGTCCAAGTTCCGGATGGTCACTTTACAATCCATTCTCCCGCTGCTGGAGAAAGGTGTTTGGATGTTCTCCATAGATCTCAAGGACGCCTATTATCACATCCTGATAGATCAGGCATCCAGGAGACACTTGCGCTTCAGCCTGGAAGACAGTCATTTCCAGTTCCGTGCACTGCCCTTTGGTCTCACCACAGCCCCTAGGGTGTTCACCAAGTGTTTGGCAGTGGTGACTGCTCACCTGAGAAGTCTAGTATTCCAGGTGTTTCCATATCTAGACGATTGGCTCCTAACTGCCACCTCCAGGCGCCTACTCTTACAAAACCTAGCAGCCACTATTTCTCTAGGCGACTCCCTGGGAATCACCTTCAATTGGGCAAAGTCCGTGTTGCTGCCATCTCAGCGCATACGGTTTATCGGAGTAGAAATAGACTCAAAGCAAATGCAGGTCTATCTTCCTACAGAGAGGATAGAAACATTACAATCTCAAGTCCGAGCATTGCTCTTCAAATGCCGAGCCCCAGCAAGGATGGTCCTACAACTGTTGGGTTCCATGTCGGCTACCGTTCTCCTTGTTCCCTTAGCAAGATTGCACATGAGGATTCTCCAGTGGCTCCTGTCAGTCCAGTGGTCATATCAGGATCTCCCTCTCAGTCACCTCATTATGATCACGGAGACATGCATACAGGACCTCCGTTGGTGGCTTCTTTCCTCCAATCTGAATCAGGGGCGACCCTTCGTTCCTCCACCTCCAGTGGCCACTTTGACTACCGACGCCTCCCAGACGGGGTGGGGGGGACATTACCTGGGCAGGTCAGTCCAAGGCAAGTGGCACCCTGACGAGAGTTCCCTACACATCAACATACTGGAAATGAAGGCGGTGCTTCTATCGCTACAAGCACTACACAATTACCTCCCCCAGGGCATGATTGCCGTTCAGTCCGACAACATGTCAGTAGTCTGGTACCTGAACAAGCAGGGAGGGACCAGGTCCTACCCCCTTTGCAGAGAGGCCATGAGAGTATGGGATTGGGTTGTTGCAACCAACCGTTTCTTGGTAGCAACACACATTCCGGGGAGATCCAATGTGATAGCCGACCGACTGAGCAGAACTATTCTCTCCCCTCACGAGTGGTCTCTGAACGACAGAGTAGTAACTCAGATCTTCAGAAGATGGGGAACTCCTTGTTGCGACCTCTTTGCAACTCCTCACAACACGAAATGTCTACAGTTCTTCTCTCTCACCCCAGTTCCGGGGGGGTTCCCAAGGACGCCCTAGTCCAAGCTTGGCCCACCGGCCTGCTGTACGCCTTCCCTCTGGTTCCCCTTCTTCCCAGGGTAAACCAAAAGGTGATTCACTTGCGGTGCAAGATGATTTTAGTTGCCCCATACTGGCCTCATCAAGTCTGGCTGACCTTTCTTTGGAAATACGCACTGGACGGTCCATGGTTCCTGGACCAGGCTCCAGATCTCTTGATTCACCATTCGGGACAGCTTCATCAGTCCCTTGATTCGTTGAGGCTAACAGCTTGGCTCCTCCACTTCCGACCATAGTCAGGAACCAGGTTTTGGACTCGGAAGTCATACATATCTTGTCCTCGGCCCACAAGAATTCGACTAAAAAAATGTATAACAGCAAATGGAAGAAATTCGCCATTTGGGCCCAACTCCGGGGATTAGATCCTATTACTGCCCCGGTGTCTGAAGTTTTAAAATTTTTAGCTTCCTTATTCAATCAAGGTTCTTCGGTCTCTACCATCAAAGTTCAATTAGCAGCTATTTCTAATTTTCTTGAAAGTATAGACCCACCTTTGATGAGCAATAAGTTGTGTAAAGCCTTCATGAAAGGTGCTGGTCTGCTACGACCTCCGATTTCTCATCCAGCTCCACCGTGGGATCTTAATTTTGTATTAGGTGCTTTGACCTCTTCCCCCTTCAAACTGGCAGCAACTTGTGACTTGAAATTTCTTTCTTGGAAGACTGCTTTTTTGGTGGCAATTACATCAGCCAGAAGAGTTTCGGAACTTCAAGCCGTATGTGTCAAACCAACGTACCTGTTTTTTCATAAGGATAGAGTATCCCTCAGGCCTAATCCATCCTTTGTTCCCAAAGTTTGTTCTAGTTTTTGTCTTCAACAGTCATTAGAACTCACAGTTTTCTTCCCAAACTACTCAGACAGAGCGGAATACATCTTCCATTCATTGGATGTTCACAGGCAGTTGCGTTTCTACTTAGATAGGATGCACCAAACACGAAAAACAGATCAGTTGTTTGTGTCCTTTTCGGACAGAAAATTGGGCAAAGCCGTCACAAAGGTCACCATTGCCAAGTGGATCAGAGACTGTATCAGTCATACTTACCTTCTTTCTAATAGAAAGCCACTGTGAAAGCTCATTCTACAAGGGCTATGGCTACTTCGACAGCCTTTCATTCCAAGCTTGCCATTAGTGACATTTGTGCTGCGGCTACCTGGTCTTCTCCTCACACCTTCATTTTTCATTACAAATTGGATGTGGCATCTCGAGGGCGAGCTTCCTTCGGTTCCACAGTTCTCAGGAGTGTTTTCCAGTGAGCCACCCAGGAATCAGGTGCTAGGGACCCTGTCCCATCAGTACAGAATGTAGGTGAGATAGGATCACATAACATCTTTTAGTTATGTACTTACCATAACTTTAGATGTTTGGGATCCATCTCGCCTACATTCCTAATACCCACCCTCCTTCCCCCTGCCTTGGAGATCAGAAGAGACCAGACGGTTCAGTTTAGCCATTTCATCTTGAAACACCTGGCAATGTTATTCCAACTGTCTATGACTGTGTGCATGTGTGCGGACAAACAAGATCTGGGGAAGTAGTGGTGGTGCATCCTGGGATATAGAATAGCTCAGCCAATTAGAGACTTCGCTCTATAGTATAGCGTGCGAACCCATCAGTACAGAATGTGGGCGAGATGGATCCCAAACATCTAAAGTTATGGTAAGTACATAACTAAAAGTTTCAACAGCAGAATCACTGCCACAAAAATTCAGAATATCAATAGGAATTAGCTAGATACAGGTGTTAGTTCCATAGCCTGACCTTTTATCAGCAGCCAGGCAACCACAGAGGTACATGTTTCATATTGTCAAACTACAGCCGTTATGAGGAGCTTTGCTGTAAAACACAGGGTATTGGATACTCTACATTTTGCTCATTTCTGTTACCCAGGAAGTGGATGACAAAACTAGTATGCCAAGTAATGCTCTTGGCAAGGCAAAATGAGCCTTGAACGTTGAAATTAAGCTATAAAAAAGCAAAAATAAGTGGTATAATTTTACCAAAAGCATGCAGTGTATGTTTATTTTATTTTTAACTGTATTTGTAGTTGTTAACCAGGGTAGAGTACTGATCTCCACAGACCTTTTTTTAAACTCAGCCTGGGAGCAATGTCTGGTTTAGTGACTTGTTCAGATTCACACAGTTAGGCAATGGAGGCTGAGGGAATCAAACCCTAAGCCACTGGACCACAGGAATCAGCTCATTAATAGTACCTTAATCCTCTTTGTCAACTGCCAGCCAACTGTAAAACAAAGGAAATCAATAAATGTAGCAACACACTACAAGTTAATAAAACAAACCAACTCACAAAGTTTGTAAATTACACAAAACCATCATATACCAAGACCACCAGATTACAGCCTAGATGGATGGTATAATGGAGCTCTGACTGCAAGCCAGATGACCCAAGTTTGATTAATAATTCAGGTGTTGGGGGAGTTGGGCTGAGGTGTATTTTATCTATATGTCTATACTAGGGGAAGGATTGTTCAAAGTAGACTATCATTTACTTGTTTGCAGGAGGGGGCATGGCTAGAAATGTCTTTCAGCTTTCTGAAGTGATTTTCATGATGTACACAATCCGCCCCGTTTGGTTTCCCTTCCCTTTAATTTCTAAAACCCCCGACCTCAAGCCTCACATAAGTTGTTCAGCCCCCCCCCCCCCAATCTCGTCTTGATGGAGGGAAGGGCATTGACCTCATTGCATAGAGAATCACCAAGGATGGGCCTTCTTCCAAGATGGAGGGATCACCTGTCACAAGTTTTATGGCAGGATTTCACTGCTCCTTGGGAAAAAAGGGAAAGAATGGATGGCTCTATGGGGAAAGCAGGAATATGTTCACAGGTAAGCACTAGGCTATTGGCCCTAGGGCCTATATAAGCCTAACCAAAAAGGTACCCTGGCTTTCGCCACTCAAAAAAATTATTCACCTGTGCCCCTGTCGAGCAGAGCCACAGAAGTGATCTCTGGGGTGAATTTCCTATTTCTCATTCAATCATCAAGATTTTTCTTGAAGAGTGCTAAGGAGGAGCTTTGTTTGATTAGATAGGTAGTTTGTTCCAGAGTGCGAGAAGTCTCTTGGACAGAAATCTATCTCTCCAGCATGTTCTATTTATTGTGGTGACAAGGTTTAGGTCCCTAGAGTGTGTAGCTCAGAGGGATTGGGATTTCTTTAAGTGGAGCATGTCCAACAGCCAACAGCTCTGGGTTTGACATAGCTTTGAATGTTAGGAAGAGATCACCTCTGAGTAGGCGATATGATATGCGACAGAGTAAAGTTGGGAGTTTTTTGAGACAGTCTGCAATAGGGCATCTGTTTGAGGCCGGTAATCCTGGATTTTTACGGCCTTTCCAGTTGTTGTAAATGTCTTGTGAGGTACATACCAAAAGGGGCATTGTACTCTATAATGGGTCTAATGAGTGATGAGTAGAGGGGAACAATGACCTCTCTTTTCCTGAATGAGAAACCTTTTGTGATGAGGTGTGCCACGTAGAAGGATTTCCTGAATACTGTGGCAATGTGTTTATCAAAGGAGAGACTACTTTCCATCTGTGTCCCAAAGTCTCTTATCACACTTTCGGTGTTAAGTAGACTACCGCCTATGTGGTAGTTCATGGGCACAGAGATTTTACCAGAAGGGATGACAATGCACTTTTCAGCATTGAGCTTGAGGCCATGGCTTTAACACCAGGCATCTGTCTCAGTGAGGCCCTTTTGTAGGATGTCCACATTGTTATGAGTTTCGATTATGGCTCCTAGTTTGCAGCCATCTGCGAACTTCATTAGCCAAAGACCTTCTGTGTTAGCCTGTACTTCAGAGAAGTAGATAACAAACAGGAGAGGACTCAGGACTGAACCTTGTGGTACTCAACTTGTCACTGGTCTGAAGTCGGATTTGGAGTCGGCTACTTTCACAGTGTGGGTTCTGTCAGTGAGCCAGTTGGCAACCCATCTTGTGACATAAGGATTTATGCCTAGTTTAGTGAGTTTATCTATTATTCCATAGTGGGGAATGGTGTCAAAAGCCTTGGCAAGATCTAGATAGGTTGTGTGAACCACCTTACCCTCATGTAAGGCTTTGGTGACTGCTTCAAAAAAGTCTATCAGGTTTAGGAGACATGATCTGCCCTTTACAAACCTGAACTGGGTGGGGTTCAGAGTTTGGAGATTACCATTGTCTTTGTTTATAAGTTCCATGATAACACGTTCCACGGCCTTGCAGACCAGGCTCATCAGGCTAATGGGGTGGTAGTTCTTGGGGCCCATGGTGGATCCCCCTTTGTGGAGTAGAATAACAGTCACTGTGCACCATTCAGTGGGCACAAAGCCTGAGCTAAGGCTATGATTGAACATGGTATTTAGGTGGGGTGCCAGTTCATTCTGTAGTTCATGTAGAACGCAGCTTGGGATGTGATCAGGTCCCATGGATGCTGTGTTCTTGGCTGTTGAGATTGTGGTTTTTACCTGTGCAGCCATGATTACAGGAACTTTGCATTCTTCTGGTATAGAGATGGGCCCTTTAGGGGGTGAGAGGGGGGTAAAGTTAGCACTGAACCTATCTGCCAGGATGTTGGCAATATCTCTCCCCCAAGAAACTATCATCTTAGGTGATTTCAATATTGACTGGCAATCCTGTTCTGGCAACAATCCAACCCATCATGTACACCTCCATGGCTTCACCCAACTAGTCCAGTCACCAACCAGGATAAATAAAAACTCCAGCAAGCACACTACCCTGGATTGGATACTAGTCAGGAAGAGCCCCCAGTCATATATAACAGGCTGCTTATCAGATAGCCTCAGTGATCACTCCCCAACATTCCTACTCAAAAAATATCTATACCAAGCTAAACATCTACCGTCAAATACGTAAAAAACTAAACTTTAACCCACTCACATTCATCTCATCCCTCAAAGAATGTAACTGGCATCGTCTAAAGTACCTCGGTCTAGATGACGCAGTTGAATTTTTTAATACTACCTTCCTGAACATCCTTAATTACCATGCCCCCATAAGATTTTCCAGAACCAAAGCACAACCCTCCCCATGGCTACAGAAAACCACTAAGTCAGAAATGAAAAACAGGGATAAAGCCTGGGAGCACTGGCGCAAAACCAAAACCCCTTCAGCTAGACAGATATGCCTAGAACTACGCAATAGAGTCAAAAAGCTAATAAAACAGGACAGATTCCATTACTACCAGTCTGCCCTAGACTCCTCACAACATAGCCCCAAACAATTCTGGTCCTCCATAAACTCCATCCTCCACCCAGGTAAAGTCAGTACCCCTCCTCCTAACATCCCTCACTCCTCAGAAAATATTGCTACCTCATTCAACACACACTTCTCCCAAACCATACTATCACTAGCTAAACAACACAACCCCCCTCCCCTCCAACCCACACCTTCAACTAGTAATCTCCCCACTGCCTTTTCTTTTTCTCCTGTACCTACCTCCAACATAAAAAAACTCTTAACTAAACTTAAACCCACCAAATTAGCAGCAGGCAACCTCCCAAGTGAATACCTACAAATCGCAGCTGATGCTCTGGCCTACCCAGTATCCATCTTGATTAACCGATCTCTGTCAGAAAGTTACGTTCCCACACTGTGGAAAGTATCACATATAATTCCCCTCCACAAAGGCGGACCTTCCACAGAACTAACCAATTACCGCCCCATAGCTATTCTCTCTCCACTCTCCAAAATACTAGAGAGATGCATACGCTCTCAGGTCTCAGACTACCTACTTACTAACAACCTCCTTTCCAGTACTCAGCATGGTTTCCGACCAAACCATAGCACCACCACTGCCTTACTCTTCTTTACTAACACTATCCTTCAGCATAAAAACAATGGCTATCTCTCCTCTGCTACTTTCCTAGACCTATCTAAAGCATTTGACATGGTCACACACAAACAACTTATCTCTGTCCTCAATAACCTATCCTTCTCACAATCAGTCACCAACTGGTTTCAGAGTTACCTGTCTGACCGCCAACAATCCGTTTTATGGCAGAATGACATATCTCCCCAACTACCTGTCTCCATAGGGGTTCCCCAAGGATCCATCCTTGGACCCCTACTCTTCTCAGTTTACACCAATAATCTAGCCTCTGCCACCAAACACGGCACACTCATACAATACACAGATGACTCTACCATCATCTGCTCAGTCCAGTCCCTACCCACACTACAAAAAGTCACACAGGAAGCCTTTTCCTCTGTTGAAACATGGTTATCCGATGCCCAATTAATACTCAACCCAAACAAAACTAAACTACTCATCTTCCAACCCACCAAACATACTCAAAACAACTCTCACTTTAACATCACAGCAAAAGACAACATCACTAACCCAACTGAACACACCAAATTGCTAGGAGTGGAAATAGACAATAAACTAAAATTTGACATTCACATATCCATGACCATAAAAAAAAGTCCACAAAAAACTAGGAGCGTTATACAGAAATAAGCAATTTCTCACCAAAGCAGCAAAGATTTCAATAGCAAATTCCCACCTTATCTCCACCCTACTTTATGCCTCTCCAGTATATACCAACCAAAGGCAATGTGATCTAAACAAGCTAGAGACCTGCTACAACAAAATCACCAAATTCACCACAGGGGCATCCTACCGTAGTCACCACTGTCTCTCACTTGCTGAACTGGGCTGGCTTGAACTCCCTCACCTCCTTCAGTGGTATCAACTCTCACTCGCCCACAAACTAGTAAACCATCCACTAAATGTCCCATCCTTCCAGAATCTACTCCAACCCTATTGTACCACTAGACCACTAAGATCCAGCAACAAAAATCACTTGCAGATCACTAAAGCCAATAACTCTGCTGGTGATGCACTATTCTATTGCGCCATAGCCAAATTATGGAACTCACTCCCACCCACAATTACCTCCGTACCATTATGCACCCACTTCAAAACTTTACTAAAAGCGCACCTAAAAACATGCTGGCTATGCCCTTGCAACTCAATATCATCCACCCCATCCAACCACTACCTTTCTCTCCACTCCACTAACTACCTTGATTATAGCAAGCTCAGATGCTCATAAGCCTAGTACTTATTATACAGCAGGAACTTCTCATTGTAGCATTTGTTAATGTCTGTTATGTACTTCACAGATAAAGATTCTAGTTGTCTACTGATGTACTATGTTCTTCATCTGTAAATATGTTGTAAGTAATTGCCATGTTAAATTGGTAATCGCTATGTAATCCAATGTAACTACTGTCTGTTTATTTTACTGTGGAGCTTTTCTCCCCGGGCCTCTGCTGAAAATGGACCTACATCCAGTGGGACACTCCTGGTCAACAAATTTAAATAAATAAATAAATCTGTTGGTTCTATATATTTAGTGCCATTGTGCTGTAACTTGGAGCAGATCTGAGTGTTGCCATTGAAATTCTTGACATAGCTATAGAATGCTTTGTGGTTGTCTTCAGAAACAGTGGTGATTTTGTTTTCTTAACTAGCTTTGAAGGATTTTGTGAGGGATCTCAGCTTCTTACTCAGGCTGACCAGGGAGTTCCTCCAGTCATGGGATTTTACTCTTTTTTTTGCAGCAGTTTCTTTCTTCTGTTGTAGAGTTTGTTTATGGCAGGGGACTACCAGATTGGCTTCCTGTTTTTGGAGGATAGCATATTGGTTCTGTTAGGGATAGCACGATCCATGCGCTCGTGTAAGTGCCTATAAAGTGCATTTGTGTAGGATTCAGCAGTCGTACCTCTATTGTCCGTCTGCATGGGTGTTGTGAAGTTTGGCACGTCTGTCTTGAGATGCGTGAAGTTGGCTTTGGAGAAATATTTTACAGTGGTCTCCCTAATGGCGGGTGGGGGAGGGATGTGGATGTCTAGGGTGATTAGCTTGTGGTCGAATCAGCAATAAAGAGACATTGTGCAAAAAAGTTATGGTGAATAGACACACATAACCGCAATATATTAATCATAAAGTTCATTTCTACAATAATTCAAAATATGAAGGAGGAAGTACCAACCACTGTACATGTCATCTCCCAGTAAACAGTGGGTGGCCAGTAACACACCCAGCAGAACAGCTACATTAACATATGGACTGGACAAGCAATTGAAATGTTTGCAGCATGTGAGTGCATATCCAAGAAGCAGATTCACAGATACTTTAGAAAAAACATTTTGAAGAAAGATCAGTGGTAGATGCTGACTGCATGGACTGATCTCTCTTCCATAGTCAGAATGTGGGTGTATTTGTCAATACTACTTGACCAAACAATCCTATTTCTCTTTCCTAAGCGACTGTCCCCCGTAGTTTAGTCACCACAACAAAGTTTCCTTAAGTGCACATTAATAATACTTTGATATTTTTTGGCCTTCTCTTCAGCAGGGAAGAATATGGCAAATAAATGAAAGTAAGTTCACAGACCACTAAAGACACAATGAAAAGATTTGTTCTCAAAACCATCATAACTTGTGGACAACTATGCATGTGTTTTTTTTTTTATACATATTCAGGCCTGGAGCTCAAAAATTTTTTTTTTGACCAAGGCAACTGCCAATAAGAACAATATTATTCAAAACAGGTACTTTAAATATATAAAATAGCAGACGAACTTGGGTATGGCACAACACTCCAGCGTAAAGGTTCACGTTTTATTCACAAATAAAAAACACAAGCGCTTTCACATACTGCTTCATCAGGTGTTAACAAATACTAACATACCAACCACCCTTTTTATATCCTTACTAAAATATCACATGATTAAGCCCTTTTCATAGTCTCATGATCAAAAAAATTACTTAAAATCTTGTGTGCAAATGCGAATACATTTTTTTTTCTTATAGATATAACAAATTATACAACAGCTAAATGCATACAAAATATATATTTAAAATGTATAAACATGTTTCATCTAAACAATGGTCTAGATTTCAGTTTTGGTCTCAGCTGGACATAATTCAGTCCATGTCCAGCATCCCCTCTTAGTCTAACTATTCAAGTAGCCTCTAACTCTTCAGTTTGATTACGAACATCACTTGCTCTAGCATGTATATATAAACCCTACCTATCGCCATAAACTTAAATGTATGTGTTGAATCTGTACTGATGATATGTTTAGCTAATGCACTCACCTTATTCTTCTTGTTTTTGTCACACATATGCTCTCGAATCCTGTCCTTAAAGCATCTGAATGTTTTTCTGACTTAAAACTTCCTACAACAGAAACAATGAGCAAGGTAGACTATATGCTCGCTTTCACACATAGCATTGACTTTGAACTTATATACCTTCATTTGATCAATGTGATCAAACTCTGAAGTCGTGTCTATAAGTCCACAAAAAGAACATCTGCCACAAGACTTAGTTCCTACATCACATTAAGCAGATGGAATATTTCTAGGGAAACATATGTCTTTTTAAAGACTTCTTGTTTCTAAAAAGAAACTTGGGATCACATTATATTACTTTAGCTATATCCTTGTCAGTAGTCAGGATATTCCAATGTCTACGGACTATGTCCATGTACCTAAAAGCATCACTAGTATAACATAAGGGTACCTTTAACCTACCATTGCAAACCCCAGTATTGTCCCTCTGCCTCGAACTATGACCTCTAGAAAAATACGGTCTGGCTTTCGTATCCCTCATACTCACAACATCCACTACGTTATTCTGTATTATACTTTCATTATAGCCTCTCACTCTTATATCACCTGTAACTGTCTCAACTTGTTGCAAGAAATCCTCATAGGTAGGTACTAGGCTATCGGCCCAAGGGTCTAAGTAAGCCTAGCTAACATGGTTCCCTGGCTTACACCTCCCAAGAAAGTTATTTTACTGTACCCCTGTCGAGCAGAGCCACAGAAGTGATCCCCGGGGTGTATTTCCTATTTCCCATCCACTCATCAAGATTTTTCTTGAAGAGTGCTAATGAGGAACTTTGCTTGACATAGATGGGTAGCTTGTTCCAGAGTATGGGAAGTCTCTGGGACAGGAATCTATCCCTCTGGCATGTCTTGTTTATTGTGATGACAAGGTTTAGGTCCCTAGAGCATGTAGCTCGGAGGGATTGGGATTTCTTTAGGTGTAGCATGTCCAACAGCTCTAGGTTTGACATTGCTGGAGGGATAGGTTCCTGACCCAGAGACTCCCCAGACTCTGGAATAGATTCCCTGTACATGTCATGCAGAGCGCCTATTTGGCCCTCTTCAAAAGTAACCTTGATGATTGGATGGGAGAAAGGAAAATCACCCCGGGGATCACATCTGTCGCCCTGTTAGACAGCGTTCCAGAGAAGTAAATAGTGTGGGAAGAAATAGCCAGGGAATTGTTATGGCTAGGCTTGTGTAGGCCCTAGGGCCGATAGCCTAGTACCAACCTATGAACCTATAGCTTTTTATGCTAGGCAGAGATCACCTCGGAGTAGGCAATATGCTATGGAGAAAAGTTGGAGATTTTTGAGACCGTCCGTGTAGGGCATCTGTTTGAGGCCAGTAATCCTCATTGCGAGGTACTTCTGTGGCCTTCCCAGCTGCTGCAGATGTCTTGTGAGGTACATTCCAAAAGGGGCATTGTATTCTATAATGGGTTTAAAGAGTGTCGAGTAGAGGGAAACAATTACCTCTTTTTTCCTAGATGAGAACCCTTTGTAATGAGGTGTGCCACATAGAAGGATTTCCTGACTACTGTGGTGTTGTGATTATCAAAGGAGAGAGACTTCTGTCCACCTGTGTCCCAAGGTCTCTTGTCACACATTCGGCGTTAAGTAGACTGCCGCATATGTGGTAGTTCATGGGTACAGAGTTTTTACCAAAGAGGATGACAATGCACTTTTTGGGATTGAGCTTGAGGCCATGGCTCTGACACCAGGCATCTGTCTCAGAGAGGCCCTTCTGTAGGATATCCACATCATTTGGCGACTCGACTGTGGCTGCTAATTTTCAGTCATCTCCGAACTTCGTTAGCCATAGGCCCTCTGTGTTGGCCTGTACTTCAGAGAGGTAGATACCAAACAGGAGAGGTCCCAGGACTGAACCCTGTGGTACTTCACTTGTCACTGGTTTGAAGTCAGATTTGGAGTCTGCAACTTTTACAGTGTGGGTTCTGTCAGTGAGCTAGTTGGCAACCCATCTTGTGACCTAGGGATTTAGTGAGTTTAGCTATAATTCCAGAATGGGGGATGGTGTTGAAAGCCTTGGCAAGGTCAAGATAGGCTGTGTGGATCACCTTACCCTCATTTAAAGCTTTGGTGACTGCCTCAAAGAAGTCGATCAGGTTCAGGAGGCATGATCTGCCTTTCACAAACCCGAACTGGGTGGGGTCCAAAGTTTGGAGGTTACCAATGTCTTTGTTTATGAGTTCCACGATGATACGTTCCATGGCCTTGCAGACCAGGCTTGACAGGCTACTAGGGCGTTAGTTCCCTGGATCAGTGGTGGCTCCCCTTTTGTGGAGTGGGATAACCGTTGCTGTGTGCCATTCAGTGGGCACAAAGCCTGATGTGAGGCTATGATTGAACATGGTGCTTAAGTGGGGAGCCAGTTCGTTCTGAAGTTCGTGTAAAATGCAGCCTGGGATGTTGTCCGGTCCCAGGGATACTGTGTTTTTGGCTTTAGAGAGTGCAGCTTTTACTTACGTAGTTGTAATTACAGGGACTCTGCATTCTTCCTGTATAGATATGGGCCCTTTAGGGGGTGGGGGGTTAAAGTTAGCACTGAACCTATCTGCCAGGATGTTGGCAATATCAGTTGGTTCTGTAATTTTCTTGCCGTTGTGCTGTAACTCAGAGCAGATCCGGGTGTTGCCATTGAGATTCTTGACATAGCTATAGAATGCTTTGTGGTTGTCACTAGAATCAGTGGCGATTTTGTTTTCATAGCTAGCTTTGGAGGATCTTATAAGGGATCTCAGCTTCTTACTGAGGCTGACCAGGGAGCTCCTCCACTCATGGGATTATACTCTCTTTTTGCAACAGTTTCTTCCTTCTGTTGTAGAGTTTGTTTATGGCAGGGGACCACCAGATTGTCTTCCTTTTTTTGGAGGCTAGCATCTTGGTTCTGTTTGGGATAGCACAGTCCATGCACTCGTGTAAGATCAGCAATCATAACTGTATTGTCCATCTGCATGGGTGTTATGAAGTTCGCCACTTCTGTCTTTAGAAGCATGAAGTTGGCTTTAGATTAATTTTTGCCATGGTTTCCTTAACGAGGGGTGGGGGCGGGATGTGACTATCTATGGTGATTAGCTTGTGGTCGGGTCTGACCAACAAGGAGTTGACTTCAGGTGTGGAACACTGGTCACTCATGTTGGTAATGACTAGGTCTAGGATATTGTTGCCCCTGATGGGGGTGTGGATAAGTTGATCCAGGGCATTGGAATTTATGAATTCCAGAAAGCGTTGAGAGAAGGAGCTGGTACCCAGTTAATGGTGAGGTAGTTGAAATCGCCCATTATTAGGGTGTTGAACCCTAATATTTTCCAGTATATCAAGAAAAGAGGAGTGGGGATCCTGGGGCATGGTGGGGGATCTGTAGCAAGCTACAGTTTGGATTGCAGATTTGCCCAGAGGAAGTTGCACTTGGATAATCTCGGATGCATTATGCTGAGCAACTAGCCTGGAGGTGTGGATATCTGTAATGACTATGGACACACGTCCGCCTTTGGCGTTCCGGTCCAGGTTAGTTGGCCGAAAAGTGTGGTATGAGTTATAGCCTGGTAATGCAGGGGTGCTCTCTGGAGCCTTGAACCAGGTCTCAAGTCACTACACAGATATCGATATTCTCCATTTTAAGGAGTGCCTCAAGGGAGTGCATTTTGAGATTTAGACTTCTAGCATTACCCTCAGTTTTTTCTTGCCTGTTCCTGTTATGGTAGTGAATTTGTCATTTCAACATTGCCTAAAAAAGGTACTGTAGGGGTGGCAAGAGCCTTAGCCAGTATCTAGAATCCCAGGGGTGACAGGTGCAGGCCATCTCTGGCAAAGCATCGTGGTCTGTTGACCATGTCGTCCCAGGCAGACAGATACTGGATCCCCTTAGAATGACACCAGAAGCTTAGCCAGCTGTTGAAATCAATCATTTTGTCCTTATACTGCGGTATCATTCTGGGCGATGGCAGGATGCTACCAGGGCTAGGGTCATACCCGCCTGGGCTACAAGATCGGAGAGCTCTTCCATGTCTCTTTTCATGTAGTCCAGAGAGGTACATCTCAGGTCATTCACACCAACTTGGACAATGACGGAGTCCTATTTGTACTTGTTGTGGAGTGACCTGAGTGCATGGGTTATGTGGCAGATCCTGGCACCCGACAGGCAGCTGACAGTAACCTTCTCCTTGTTTAGCCTGGTGAGTGGGACATTAGTGTGCCTGACTATAGAGTCACCTATGATTAGTGTGTTGGGTACGTTGTTTTGCCTTATGGGCTGTGGTTGAGTGGCACACTGAGTTTGTGGGCTATGTGTCATTTGGGTTGTGTTGAGGGGTGGAGGTTTCTTGTGTTTCTGCTTTGGAAGTCTCTGTTGCTCAAGCAGATTATTATTGAGAGCCTCCGTGAATGTTGTTGTGTTTCTATGTGTGGATTTTGATAGTGTAGATTTAGTGGGACTATGTGATGAGGGTGGTGTGGTGCAAGTGTTTACCTTCTCCTCTTGTCTGTCAAGTTCAGTCATGTCTGGAGAGAGCTTTACCTCCCGTTTGGCTAGATAAGTGCATCTCTCACAGGTTGTAGTGTTGGGAGGTAGGAGGAGAAGGTTATCTGTGTACATGAGGCAATTGCTACATTGCCCCAAGATGCCAGATTCATCTGATAGACAGGAGAGAACACTGGGAGCTGACCCTTGGACATGCTTGAATAAAAAAATATTTTCCTCTAGACAAGTGAGGAAAGTGAGTACAAGAGCTGTTTTTCTCTAAGCAAGTGAGGAAAATAACTGTTTTCCTCTAGGTAATGAGGAAGGTTGAGCACGGTAGTAATTTGTAGCTTATTTAGTGCTTACAGCAAGTTCTGAACAAGTGCTGAGCACGAATAAGAAAATTCAAGTGCTAAAACTAATAATCTGCATCTGAACTAGACTAGTTACAGGAAAGAAACAAGTGCAAATACGGGCATTTAAATCAGAAAGTTGATAGAGATGGAAAAATTACTGCCCAAACAGCCAATAACTACAATTTCTGGGCCAGAACCACTCCTTATGTTTTGAAAACTGTTCAGCACAAGTTATTGCACAGCATGAACATATCGTAGTTTACTGTTTTAGTTTGTTGAGCACTATATATTGCACTGTTTAGAGATTTTTATAGTATTACTTTATCATTTACCCCTTGCTTTCTGCTGCTTATATTTGACTCTACTGCTGTATAACCCTGCCCTCTCAAACGGACAAGGGTCACTGATAGCATGCTGAACTGCTGAATGAATGATGTTAAGTTGTCTATCTCGCCTTCATTCTTGCTGGATGGGTTCGGAGCCGACCTCGGCTCCGACTCGGCCACTCTAAAAGCTCGAGAGTTGGTTCCACCGGCCCGAGGCTCCCCTTATATCCCACAATGCTAGGCGTGAGTTACCTCAGATCTCGTTTGCCGCTACAGCGATCGAGGTGTTGGTTTTCTACCGGCTTCTTGGTGAGTAACTTTGGATTAAAGTTAGTGTACTTAAACCCCTTTAATTTTAAATTTAACACTTGTTTCCCTTAGTTTAGTGGAATCTTCCCCACTTTCTCTAAAATCCCATTTTTTCTCCACAAGAACTTATAAGTTCTTCCCCCGGGCCTTCAGGCCTTCTTTCCCCATCCCCTAGTGGTGTGTGTGTGTTTCTCATAATTTAAAACTTTGGTAGTTGTTTTATTTTTTGAGTTTTAATAGGATAGGGTGTAATCAGTGTGTTTGACTGGGTGTGTGTGATTACACTTTCTAAAATGTCTAAAGACTCAAAGGTCTCAGGCTTCAAGAAGTGTGACTCGTGCTGTCAGAAAATGTCTTTGACAGACGGTCACACTTCTTGTGTCTACTGCCTGGGGCCTTTGCACCTGCAGGACTCCTGTGCTGTATGCCACGGCTTCAGCCCCAGGGTCCTGCAGGAAAGAAAAAACAAACTGATTCTGAGAGGTTTACTCAAGCCTGAGGGTTCCCTTACTGTCTCTTCGGGAAAGCCCTCCAAGGCTTCTAGGTCCTCGGCTCCAGCTACTGAGCCGAGACCTAAGGCTCGAAACCTCCGTCTACATCGGCTCCGGCTGGAGCCGATGAGTCTCAGTCTACAGTTTCTGTGGTTTCCTCGGCTCCGGCTGGAGCCGAGGTATTAGAAATTCCCATGTCGGCTCCGACCAGACCTTCGGAACCGACATCTAGGAAGAGGTCTAGGTCACCATCCCTTGGCTCCGTTCATTCGGCTCCAGCATCTCCTCTGCTGTCTGAATGGAGCCATAGATCTCACTCCTCTAGGTCATCGAGGCTGTCGGACCATGACCTTCAGAGGGTAGTGAGTCGACTTCTTAAGTCCGAGGCACTAGCCCAAATGCTTCAGAGTCATCATACTCATCAGTCGATGCCTGCCCTTGTCCCTCAATATGTTCCTCCTCCGACTCCGTTGAGCTCGGAGCCGGGGCATTTTGGAACAGAGACTGTGGTAGCATCGGAGCCGATACAATTGTCTTCGGCTCCATCGTCGGCTCCGATTTCTTCCTTAGAAAAATCTCGGCGCCGGACTTCCATCGTCGGCTCCGAGGGGGTGAGTGGCATCGGACCATTGTCCGACCCCGCTCTCCCTCTTGGGGCTTCGGCGCTGGTGAGTTCGGCTCCGACATCAGCCTCGGAGCCATCACTGTCGGTGCCGAGGGAGGTTTTTAGCTTTTCGGAGCGGGGACCTCTGGCTCTGCCTGACAGGGGTGCGTTCGAGGTCATGCGGAGTGTGTTAGAACCTGGTTCTACCCCACAGTCGGCTCCATCCGCCCCCCCCTCTTCGGTGCCTCAGGTCAAGTCGACTCACTCTCTCATCCCGGACCGCAGAGAGCCAGCTCCTCAGGAATCCCCTGTGGGGATCTCATCCTCTTCCGAGGCCTCTCCTGAATTGGCAGAAGAGCCCCCTCGGAAGAGAAAGTGTAAGAGGAAACACATAGACTCACCTGAGTCCGTCACCTCTGACACAGATTTAGAGGATTCGAGGGTTCCCCGTTCCCCTTCTGAAGATGTCTCATTTGCAGACATTCTAGAAATCCTTAAGCAGAGGGAAATTGGCCAGCCCTCAACCCCTCGGAGGATGAATCTGTGTACCTTGAGGCATTTGTCGCTCGTCCTTCCACCTCCTGGGTGTCTCCCCTTTGACCCCTCATGCAGGTGGTAGCAAAAGGCATGGACGGCTCCTGATTCAGTGGACCCCACTCCCAGGAGACCCTCAAAATTCATTACAGCACCAGCAGATAAACAGTTTCTGACAAAAGGAGTTTCTGTGGATGCTATGGTGGTTGCTGCTGCCACCAAGAAGGAACTAGCTGATCCTTCAGTGCCTGTCCATCCACCTAATAAGGAATCTAGGTCCATGGACAGGTACGGGAAGCGGATGTTCTCGTCAGCGACATTTGCAATGCGTTCGCTGAACTACCTATGCCATTTTACTGCCTTCAAAGGGACTTGATCAAAGAAGCGAGTGACATGTTGAAGGATCCTACAGCTGCGGGTTTTCAAGACAAGATGAACACTCAACTGGCTACCCTGAACTCCATAGCCAACTCCTCCATGCGCCTCCTCTCTTATGCGGCTGATGGAGCGAGCAGGGCCGCAGGGACAGGTGTGGCCTTACGTAGACATGCCTGGATGCGGCTATGCAACTTTGCGGACCCCTTTAAAACGTCATTCACTAATTCCCCATTCGATGGATCATCTCTTTTTGGTCCTCAAGTGAAAGAAACCTTGACTAGGTGCGAGACAGATGGCAAGACTCTTTCTGCCGTCGGAGTCCGTTTTCTACTCCTTCTAGGCCTTACCCCAAAGGTCAGAAAAGTGGAAAATGTGGTTCCAAACAATCTCAAGGGTCTTCGCCTGACGACAGAGTCGGTTCCGCCAGAGGCAGAGGCGGAACAACAATGGTAGACGCCGCCCTAGAGGCAGGGGGTCCGCAGAACCAGGGCAATCGAGAAGCCTTCTCTGATAAGCCCTTTCAGCATCCCTGAGGTGTTGCCCGACTGCCCACCTTCGGAGGCAGTCGGGGGAAGATTGTCACTGTACCCAGAAGCCTGGCTATCCCTGATGCAAGACAAATGGGTACAGTCCATCATTTCCGAAGGCTATTCCATTCCCTTTGTTCGCATTCCAAGCCAATCAAAAAAATCCCTTCCAGATGTTCCACCCGCTCAAAGGGATCTTGCAGCTTTGGAAATTTCAAAGCTGCTTACAAAAAGAGCAATTCAGCCAATTCCAGCAGACCAGCAAGGATCCAGAATCTACTCAAGGTTCTTTTTAGTTCCAAAGAAAACAGGGGACTGGAGACCAATTTTGGATCTCAGTATCTTGAACAAGTCAGTCAAGAAAACAAGATTTCGGATGGTCACGCTGCAGTCCATCCTTCCCCTATTGGGAAAAGGAAACTGGATGTGCTCTATAGACCTTCAGGACGCGTACTATCACATAAAAATGAACAGACGCTCCAGAAGAGTCCCCCGCTTCAGGCTGGGAACCAGTCATTTTCAATTCAGGGCCCTGCCCTTTGGTCTCACCACTGCCCCCCGGGTGTTTACCAAATGCATGGCAGTGGTAGCTTCTCACCTGAGACGTCAAGGATTCCAGGTGTTTCCATATTTGGACGACTGGCTCCTCACAGCTCCCACCAAGCATCTTCTTCTATTGGCCAGGGACTACACCTTTCGCATTTGTCAAAATTTAGGCATTTCAATAAATTGCGAAAAGTCTGTTTTGTCGCCTTGTCGTGTTATTACCTTCATAGGTGCAATTCTAGACACAGTCAACATGTCTGCGAGGTTAACAGATCAGAGAATAACAGACATACAAAAACTGGTCTCGCTCATCTTCAGCAGCAACAGAGTCAAAGCCAGGTTGGTTCTGAAAGTATTGGGGATTATGGCGGCTGCCATTCCTTTGCTTCCATTAGCCAGATTCCACATGAGGATCCTTCAATGGATGCTCTTCACACAATGGTCATACCAGCAACTTCCGATGTCCCACACCATTATGATCACGCAAACATGCAGGAATCATCTTCTGTGGTGGATGTCTTCCCTCAGCTCTTATTGGGAAGACCCTTTGTTCCTCCCTCCGGTTGCTACACTGACAACGGACGCTTCCCTGATCGGGTGGGGGGGGCATTATCAGGGCAGAACTGTCCAGGGCACATGGCAACCAGAAGAATGCCACTTGCACATAAATGTTCTAGAGATGAGAGCAGTGCTTTTAGCGTTGCAAGCCCTTCAAGACTCTCTTCCCTTGGGAACGATAGCAATCCAGACGGACAATATGTCTGTAGTCTGGTATATCAACAAACAAGGCGGAACCAGGTCCTACCCCCTGTGTCGAGAAGCACTCAGACTGTGGCAATGGGCGATTTCTTCTCAGCGGTTTCTGATAGCAACGCACATCCCCGGGAAGTCCAATCAAATCGCGGAGAAGTTGAGCAGAGCTATCCTCATGCCTCACGAGTGGTCTCTGAAAGACTCTGTTGTGAGAGAAATTTTTCTCAAGTGGGGTCAGCCTTGCTGCGACCTTTTGCTACTCCCCAAAACAGCAAGTGCAGAGATTATTTCACCCTATTCCCTTTACCAGGCCAGCCCAGCAGAGACGCTCTAGTCCAAGTTTGGCCCCGGGGACTTCTGCATGCATTTCCTCCCTTCCCACTAATCTCTCAAGTGATACAGAAAGCTATCGCTCAGAAGGCCTCGTTGATCCTCATTGCTCCTTACTGGCCTCGACAGGTTTGGTTCCCTTTTCTGTGTCATTTTCTGTTGGAGCGACCTTGGCATCTGGACCTAGTTCCAGATCTTGTGATCCATCAGTCGGGTCAGTTTCATCGCTCCCTTCCCTCTCTGAACCTCACTGCTTGGTTCCTCCAATTCCAACCTTAGCCAGGCTTCCTCAAATATCTCACTCTGTTCGAGATATTTTGATAGCTTCCCATAAATCTTCCACTAGAAAGATTTATTTGAGTAAGTGGAAACGTTTTGCCTATTGGGCTCAAGGAAGGGACATAGATCCTTTCACTGCTTCCATCCAAATGGTCCTTGATTTTCTAGCTGAACTCTTCCATGCAGGTTCATCTCCTTCTACTCTTAAAGTTCAATTGGCAGCTATTTCTAACTTTCATGTGGGCATTTCAGAGTCTGCCATAATGTCCCACAAACTTTGCAAAGCCTCATTCACAGGAGTTGTTCTACTCAGACCTCCTATAAGAAATCCTCCTCCTCCTTGGGACCTAAATTTAGTTCTTAGTTCTTTGATTCTTCCCCTTTCGAACCTGCAGCTTCCTGTTCTTTAAAATTGCTATCATGGAAGACTCTCTTTCTGGTAGCTATTACTTCAGCTAGAAGAGTTTCAGAACTTCATGCACTCAGCTGTCGACCTCCTTATCTGTTGTTCCATAAGGACAGGGTATCTTCTGAACCAACCCGTCTTTTTACCTAAGATAGCCTCATGCCTAACCTAAATCAGAGCATTGACCTCCTGTGTTTTTTCCAGAATATTCCAATAGATCTGAACAAAATTGCATTGGCTAGATGTTCATCGTCAGTTAAGGTACTATTTGGATAGAACCAAACAATTCAGAAAATCTGACCAGCTGTTTGTCTCCTATGCAGAAGGCAGAAAGGGACTTTCAGTTTCAAAGGTATCATTATCTAGATGGCTAACATCTCTGATTTCCCTTGTCTATGAAATTAGACACCAAAAGCTGCCTAACAAACCTAAAGCCCATTCCACCAGAGCTTTGGCTACTTCTATAGCCTTCCAAGACAGACTGCCTATTGACACCATTTGTGCAGCAGCTACTTGGGCTACTCCTCACACTTTCATTTCTCATTATAAGTTGGATTTAGCTTCTAGGCATAGAGCTAACTTTGGTTCCACTGTTCTCAAGAGTCTGTTCCGTTAGGCCACCCGGGACAAGGTGCTAGGGACGCGGTCCCATCCAGCAAGAATGAAGGCGAGATAGACAACTTAACATATAGAAGTTATGTTCTTACCATAACGTTCCATGTTAGTTGTCTTCTTCTCGCTTCTTCTTATGCCCCACCTCCTTCCCCCTGGCCTGGACAGACCTAGAGGAGTTTGATTGTGACCTCTCTTTCTACCACCTCTTTACTTTAGGTATATGCTCTGCTGTGCATATTTCCTAGATCAGGATGTAGGTCACCCTTCTCTTCACCCTTGTTTATAGAGGTGGACTTTGTTTCTAGTTATTCTGCTACTATTATAGGCTGGGCCTAGCTTACAAACGAGATCTGAGGTAACTCACGCCTAGCATTGTGGGATATAAGGGGAGCCTCGAGCCGGTGGAACCAACTCTCGAGCTTTTAGAGTGGCCGAGTCTGAGCCGAGGTCGGCTCCGAACCCATCCAGCAAGAAGAAGGCGAGAAGAAGACAACTAACATGGAACGTTATGGTAAGAACATAACTTCTATTTTTGTTCTATTTAATGGAGCCTATATTGCCTAACTTGTATTGTTCATAGCATAATGTCTGCTGCTTTTCCATTGTTAATACCCTAAACCTAATATTCCTCTACATACTTGCTCTAGCCTCATCTAACCATAGCCTCTCTCTACTACTGTGCTTTGTTACACCCTCCTTTAATCTCTAAACATCCCTTACCTTCTATCTTCCCCTCTACATCTGCAATATTAACTAACTCAGTGTTGTTTCCCTCTCCTCTACAGTAATCCATCTCGGGTGCTCCCTCCCTGCTTTAAACGCAAAAGGAATACCTCCGGCCATCACCTGAAGACACCCTGAATTGGTCAGCTTGCCTGGTACTTAGAAAAATACTACTGAGAAGACACCCCCCCCCCCAACAAGATTGTGTAAATGTATGTTGCTTAACACTAATTAAATGTAGACTTGATGTACTATCTATAGAGTTAATCTGCCCTCCCTTGTGTACGTTCTAGCAGCCTACCGCAGACCGTTTGCCCTCTCCCCCTCCTGTTATCACTTCTCTAGAATATATTTAAACCTAAGACTGGTCCAACTATCCCTGCTGTTTGCTATCTCCGTCTACCATTAGGTGGCAGCATCTACCAATATAAATCCTAGATATTCTTTATAATCCCAACAAGTTTTATTTTTTCACAAACAGTTGGTTATGAGTTAATATCCTTAGACTGTAAATATCTTCTCCCCCCTGCTAAACCACCTTCTGTAAAGGCAGCCTTCTTTTCTGGCTGGAAATATTTAGCTCATACCTTCCAACTACAGCCTTTGAACTGCTCTTTGCTGATACTTTTTCTGCCATACTCACCTCTATTAAGCCCCCCCCCCTCCTGGAACTGTTCTTCCTACCAACCTTCCACCCCTTTACTCCCTCCTACCGTCTACCCCTCTAGTCCAACCACCTTTCCTCCACCTATCCCCTCCCCCATAGCTAGTTTCCTCCTGGAGTTTACTTATATCTCCCACAGACTGTGGTGCCATTTTTAAATCCTGTCCTGAGCATCCACAGCTCCTCTGTGTTGGTCCTGCGGTTTAGGCTGCTTGTTTTCGCCTCCCGGTAGGTCTTTTCAGCATATCTGTCTATCATTTGCAAGCCTCTAAGCAACTATTGTGCTAAACTTTGCGTTTTTACTTGTAACTCTGTTTTAGGGTTATAGATGGCCTAGTGCTGATGGCTATCACTCCAATGCAATGTTTGTAACTGTGTTGTATGGTTATTGTTGGCCTCGTGCTGACGGCTTCATTTATCTGTGAACTATATGTGTTTTTGACCTCTGCAAGCTGCTTTTGGGACGAGTGGGGCTCTTTTCTACACTGACTAATGCTGCATTAATTTTTTATGGGTACAAGGAGCTTGATTGATTACTGCTGGCTTGTCACGACCAGAAACCTGGGGTAATGATGTCCTGTTAAAAGGACACCAACCAAAGTGCATCGCTGAATGCCAGATAGCCTCTTAAGGTGGAATAACAATCCCCCTTCAAGTCTTCTGCTTAAAGTCCGGTTTAACAGCCATTTTTCTTTCCATTTGTAACTATAAGGGCTCCGCACAGCTTCTACATGGTTTTGGGGACCGTTTTGCCCAATATACTGTACTGTTTGACTGCTTGCTTTGTACTGTGTCATTTGCCCTTTGCTTAGGTTAATTACCGGCTTATCAGCTGTAAGCTGTTTTTTGGGACTAGTGGGTCTCTTTTTATGTTGTCGCCAGCTGCATTACTTTAGTCTGAGTATACAGGGCTTGACTGTTGCACTTTGCTGGCCTAGTCTGCTCTCCAGATGTCCTATTAAAAGGACAGCAATGAACATATATTGTTAATGGCCTTTATTTCTCTTTCAAGGTGGATCAATGGTCCTACTAGAGCCTTTAGCTAAATTACTGGCTTAGCAGCTCTTTTTCTTTTCCGTTTATCTCTATAAGGGCACTACATGGCTTTTATATTGTTCTGAAAACTGTTTTGAAAACTGTTCAGCACAAGTTATTGCACAGCATGAACATATCTTAGTTTACTGTGTTAGTCTGTTGAGCACTATATATTGCACTGTTTAGAGATTTTATAGTATTACTTTATCATTTACCCATTGCTTTCTGATGCTTATATTTGGCTCTACTGCTGTATAACCCTGTTCTCTCAAACAGACTAGGGTCACTGATAGCATGCTGAACTGCTGAATGAATGTTTTGTTCTATTTAATGGAGCGTATATTGCCTAACTTGTATTGTTCATAGCATAATGTCTGCTGCTTTCCATTGTTAATCCCCTAAACCTAATATTCCTCTACATACTTGCTCTAGCCTCATGTAACCATAGCCTCTCTCTACTACTGTGCTTTGTTACACCCTCATTTATTCTCTAAACATCCCTTACCTTCTACCTTCCCCTCGACATCTGCAATATTAACTAACTCAGTGTTGTCTCCCTCTCTTCTACAGTAATCCATCCTGGGTGCTCCCTCCCTGCTTTAAACGTAAAAGGAATACCTCCGGCCATCACCTGAAGACACCCTGAATTGGCCAGCTTGCCTGGCACTTAGAAAAATACTACTGAAAAGACCCCCCCTCAACAAGATTGTGCAAATGTATGTTGCTTAACACTAATTAAATGTAGATTTGATGTGCTGTCTATAGAGTTAGTCTCCCCTCCTGTGTGTGCATTCTAGCAGCCTACCACAGACCGTTTGGCCTCTCCCCCTCCTGTTATCACTACCCTAGAATATATTTAAACCGAAGACTGGTCCAACTATCCCTGCTGTTTGCTATTTCCTTCTACCATTAGGTGGCAGCATCTACCAATCTAAATCCTAGATATTCTTTATAATCCCAACAAGTTTTATTTTTTCACAAATGGTTATGAGTTAATATCCTTAGACTGTAAATATCTTCTCCACCCTTCTAAACCCCCTCTGTAAAGGCAGCCTTCTTTTTCTGGCTGGAAATATTTAGCTCATAACTTCCAACTACAGCCTTTAAACTGCTCTTTGCTGATACTTTTTCTGCCATACTCATCTCTAGTGTTCTTTCCTGCTCCATTTGCCCTGCAGGCTCACTCCGCTCCCCTACCCTGCCCCCATGTCCCACTCACCCCCAGTGCTCCTAGCTTTATTCCTATCTTACCCCACCCTCTCAGCCTAATTACCCAATACCAGTTCCCCCTCATTACTCCTCCCACCTATAGCCATCCTTCTTAAACTCTGTAATCTGTACTCCACCCAATAATTATAGTCCCCTCCTCTTTCCTTAAATCTCTAGAATACCTCCATCACTTTTTAAACCCTTTCTTCTTCATACCCTTCTCTATTTTCCTAACCACTCATACCACTCTCTCTTTGCTCCAACATGCTCCCCTCATGTTATCACGCCCTCCAGTCCCCCAGCCTCCTCTTTCTGTTCCTACTTCACTTATACTGTGCTACCTCATATTCCACCTATGCTTGCCCAATACCACCTACAAGGACAACTACCATACAAACCCACCTTCCCCCTCACCCTTACTCCCATTTCCACTCTATCTCCTCTTCTCTTATTCAGCCCAACCCTCTGCACCTATTCCACCCAAAATCTTTTCCTCTAAAGTCAAGATACTGTCACCTGCTCCAATCTACAATCTACCAAAATGCATGCCTGGCAGACCAGTATGGCTAAAGAATATCTCCTTCAACTACCTAGTCCAAGCTGGTGATATCCCTCCTAACCCCGGTTCTACATCCTTTATTAACAACACTCATCCCTTACCCTCTTCCTCCTGTCTCAACACCCTAAAGATTTTTACAATTAATACACAAAGTCTAAACAACAAAGCACATCAATTTCAAGCTTGGTTAAGCCATAACCAACCAGATATCTTAGCCATCTCTGAAACCTGGCTCAAGCCCTTTATCTCCGACTCTGAGATTCTGCCCCAGGATTTCATTGTCTCAGAAATGACCGACTAAATAAGAAAGGTGGAGGCACTGCCCTAGTCTACTCCAACCTTCTTACCTTAATTCCCCTCCAAATTCCAGTTCCTCAATTCCAGAACACTGAACTAACTGCTAGAATTCTAAAACTAAATAAACATAAAAATATCTGCATCATTGCCGTATATATCTCACCTGGTAACAATATCTCTACACTCGAAAATATTCTCCTATGGGCCTCTACTGAAATTAACTATGAAACTTATATCCTTGGTGATGTAAATATTGACTAGAATAAAATCAATTGCCCCTCTCCCTCCCTATACATTAACCTCTATAACTTCACTCAAATAATCCTCTCCATCACTCGACCTAACAAAATAAACCCTCCCGGATCCAATATAGATTGGATCCTCGTCTCAGATCCAAATAAAATAATCAATTCTTGCACAATTCCTGATTTCTGTAGCGACCACCTCCCAGCCTTCATGCATCGCTCAACTAGTTCCTCCCCACACCAGCATCAGTACATTCAAACTCGTAACCTCAGTAGCTTCAACCCAACTACTTTCTCAAATACTTTCAAACAAATGAACTGGCAAATTCTAAACATCCTTCCTCTTGACAAGGCTGTAGAATACTTCAGCTCTGTTTTCCTTGATACTTTAAACTCACTAGCTCCACTAAGAAACAAAAGGGTAAAAACTAAAACTGCTCCTTGGCTATCCAAAGAGACAAAACAGATTATGCACCACAGAGACAAACTATGGAAGCTTTACCAAAACAATAAACTGGACAATACCTTGCTCCAATATAAACAGCTCTGCAACCGTGCAAAACGACTAATCACCAAAGACAAAAAAATCCTACTATATCAAACTTCAGTCCAATAACAATAAAAAAAAACAAAAATTCTGGAACTCAGTAAACTCACTCCTCAGTCCAGGCTCCAAGAATAATCCCTGCCCTGACCCAAGTAAATCTGATCTTGAACTAGGCTCTGAATTTAACTCATTTTTCATAGACACTATTACTACCCTCCCCAAGACATTTTCCAATGATAACCCAACTGCTGTACACTCTCCCCCTTCTAACTCACCTCATCTGTTTGAACTCAAACCCATCTCCACTAACTTTATAAAAAAACTTTTGTCCAAACTTAAACCTTTCTCTAACGCTCCCGACAATATTCCCTCTTCCTTCCTAAAATGTGCTGCTGATGGCATTGCACTCCGATTCAGCATCATTATCAACCAATCCATAAAAGAATCATACATCCCCAAACTCTGGCGCTCAGCTTATATTCTTCCTCTTCATAAAGGAGGCAAAAATACCAGCATCTCAAACTTTCGCCCCATTGCTTTGCTCTCACCAATCTCCAAAATCCTAGAAAAATGCATCCACCTCCAACTTATGCCTTTCCTGACCCAAAACAATCTTCTCACTCCTAAGCAGCATGGCTTCCATCCAGGCCATAGCACAATAACCGCTCTACTCTCTTTCCTAGAAACTGTCAATCAAGCCCGAGATTCAGGCCACTTAGTTTCTACTGTTTTACTCAATCTGTCTAAAGACTTTGATACTGTTTCCCCACAAGCACCTTCTCTGTCATCTCTCAAACCTTAATCTCTCACATAATGCTTTATCCTGGTTCTACAGCTATCTATCAGACAGATCACAGGCAGTCAAATGGAAGAACTCCATCTCTTCCTTCCTACTTACTCCAACTGGCGTACCACAGAGATCCATCCTTGAGCCAATGCTTTTTAACATCTTCATCAATAACTTTCACACTGCTATTCTTGATGCTAAAATCATTCAGTATGCAGACGGTTCAACGTTAGTCTGCTCTGCCTCAAACCTCTCTGAATTGCTGACTAAAACCTAAACTGCCTTCTCAACAACTGAAAACTGGAGGCACCAAAACCACCCCTCCCTCAATGCAAATAAATCAAAGATTCTACTATTCCCTCCCATAAAGACCCTCTTCTACGATAAAAACAACTTCAAAGTCTATAGTCAAACCAACTCACCTATAGAAGTAGTCCCCTCTGCCAAACTACTTGGCATTACTGTAGATGAACACCTCATGTTTGATACTCATAGTCAACAAAATATTAAGAAAACCCACCAAAAGCTAGGTATGCTGTATAGGAATAATCGCTTTCTCTCCAACTGTACCAGGCAAACTCTGGCCTCTACTTATCTTCTTCCTTCCTTATTATACGGAGCCCCTCTCCTAACCAACCTGTCCTCCTCTATTACCTCTAAACTAGAAAACCGCTACAACAAAATCTCTAAATTTGCCTCTAAATCTAAAAATGCCATCCATCACTACCTAACCCTACAATCCTTGAATTGGCTTGAACTCCCAAACTACCTAGACTATCTCCAACTCACTACTGCACATAAACTCATATTTTACCCAACAAAATGACTTGCTCTAACTAATATCCTTCCCCCTTATACACCCAACAGAGCTCTCGGATCTGAAAATCAGAACTTAATTATTATCCATAACCCTAAACGTCCTGCTGGCCAACTTCTCCTATCTTTCTCACTAGGCAAAAAATGGAATTCCCTTCCCTCCACACTAGGAACCATACCAAACTCAGAAAACTTCAAAACCCAACTATTCAAACACCTGTCCACTAAATGGAAATGTACCTGTCTTCACCCAACCTAATCCAAGGGGGTTCTCGCTCTGATTCTCAAGCTCTACAACTCTCATAGTTATCTTCCTATGAGCCTATCTAAGCTCTCAACAATTTCTATAGCTTCTCTAAGCTCTGACCTCCTACAGCTACCCTCACATAGCCCAACCTTGTAAATAGCATTCTACTGTTGATGTGTGTATGTAAAGCGTATTTACATTTTCTTAAAAGGTTTGTATGTAAACTGTTTCCATACCTAACCCATATTTGTTTTCCTCAAATGAAACTGTGTGATCCCTAACTTCAAGCTTAATAAATTTAACTATGCATGGTATTGAATGCATTTATGAGTAACTATTCTACATAAGATCTTTAATATTAACTATCATTTGTATCTAAATTGTATAATGCATCTTGGAGCTTTTCTCCCCAGGCCTCCACTGAAAATGGGTCATTTAGGCCCAGTGGACTTCCTCGGTAATCAAATTACAAATAAATAATAAAATAATAAATAAATTATGTGGTAAATAAGCTACCTAGTGCTTACCACTCCCACTGATAAGCTAGAAAGCTTCCCTCCATCTCTTACATTCGATCTTGCCGCCCTAAAAATCTGGTTACGTAACACATTTTTAAAGGTATATGGTGAATGCCTGCTGTCCTTCTGAAGTAAATGATTGACATGACAACTTTTCCTGTATAAAGTTGTATGAATCTCACCATTCTCATCCACCTTAACCGTTGCATCTAAGAAATTGACCTCCTGATTGGAATACTTGGAAGTGAACTTCAGAAACTCAGTACTCTCACTGAGATACCGCTCAGACTCCAAAAAACTATTCACTCCCCCTTCCGTACAATAAAGAGGTCATCCATGAGTCTCTGAAAAAATAAAAATTGTCTCCTATAAGGCCCTTGTAGCAGATGCTTCAATTCCCAAAATACCATAACCACATTGGCATAGCTATTGGCACAAGATGAGCCCATAGCTACGCCATTGCACTGTCTGTAAATAGTCTCCCCAAATAAGAACACATAATGTTCAAGCACTATATTCAGTAACTCACTGATCAACAAAACTTTGTCATCTGTGTATGTAGAAAAATGTTTAAAAAAATACTTAGTACTTTCAGTGCCTTCACTCTTAGGGATCACTTTAAGTTAATGAGACTACCTCCATTGTTACCAACAAAAAATCCTCCTTACTACCCCCAACCATAGTAAAGGCATATAAATCCTTGAGAAAATGTTCTTTATCTTTCAGAACATGATCCACAGTATTCAACACCGGCCTTAGACATTTCTCCAGATATATCGACACTGGTTCATTGCACCAGTTTCTACCCGATACAATCAGTCTCATTGGAGGATTCAGTGGATTTTTATGCAACTTTGGTAGCCCTTGTATTAATGGTATAGTGGGATTTTGAACCAAAAAATACTTCAGTAACTCATTATCTATTAGGTTCTTAGAAAATAATCCTTGCAACCATACAATCATTGTATGTGTCAAGTTTCTTACTTGACTATAACTAATTCTAACGTAAAAATCAGTATTCATAAGCATACCATACATGGTTTCTTCGTACCAGTCCCTGTTTAGTAAGGCAATAGGACCTCCCTTGTTAGCAGGCCTTATTATATTGTCAACATTGCTTTCTAAATCATTTAAAGATTTAGTCTCATCCCTACTTAAATTAAAACATTTCCTTCTATTAGTTATACATTCACTATTCAACTTTAGTTTATACACATCTTCAATACACAGCTTCTCAAATGCATTCACTAGAGGATTCATAGCAGGAATAAAAGTATGTGGTTTCCTGCATACATTAAAACTAACAGTTTGTGTATTATGTGTGTCTTTGAACATTAATTTCAGCATTAAACTTTGCATGAACATTTTAATATCAGATATCACATCAGTAAAGTCTGACAATCCTGTCTGTATAAAAGATAAACCTTTCTGTAATACACTTACCCCGGGATTCATGAAGCTTGCGCCAGGTGCAGGCATAGCGTTGGTGATCTAACACCAAATATGGCCGCCAAGTGATTCAGGTACGAGCTGTTTCCACGTGCACTACCTGCGTATGCCATGCCCGCACAGCTCCCAGCACCTGTATGCTAATCACCCCATGCGCAGCAGTGTAGCATGCAAATGAAGGTATATAGCGATTTAGGAAGTGGTGCAGGTGTAGTGTAAGCATGCAGAAATGTAAACCGAAAAAAAAGGTTTACATTTTTCAAACATAAGATTGGAACCATGACAGCGGACCAAACTCGCGTATTATAATGTTAATATATGCCAATAGCTAAATGTATAGCCATTGGCATAAAACAACATGCACAAAATATGAAAAAGAACATTTAATATTATGCCCACACTAATGCGAAGTTAAAGCGCAGGGTATCAGTGTGCAAAGGGGATCGCAAGGAATATACAAAAATATAGAATAAAGCTGCAATGAAAAACATATCATGATTTCCCCATTATAGTCAATGGCAGGCATGCTACACCATCTCATGGTGCAAGGGTTGCTAAGGGGCAGTGACAATGTTATGCGCAGTAGCTAGGAATTAGTAGGCAATGCCATGCAAATGAGAGGAGTAATACTGAATCGCAGATTTCCTGCTGGTGTAAGGATGCACAAAACAGCATAGCATTATAACACCGAGGTGAGCCCTTGAGATAAAAATGACATCAATAGAGGGGTGTGTCACCATTGCTGTAAGCATATTGGAGCATTGCTAACCCGGTTTGCCTGTTGCTAAGCAAAGCTGCAGGATAGGGGTGTGTTGAAGTAGCCATAGCTTTGCTTAGCTGAGAGCACACAAGGTAACCGAATGTGCATGTGTACGTGGATGAAAACGTGTTGTAAACCCGGTAAACGGCTGTGTGCGGCGCGCACCAGAGCGGAAACAGGAAGGATATGGGAAGAAGATAAAGAAATGCTGCAGCATGGAAATAGGAGTACAAATCAGTAACTAACACCTAGGAACCCACAGTGGGCCTTTGACAACAGCTAACAAGGCTGCTAGCAGCTACCTGCAGAACAGGAAAGGGGAGGTGCCGTACTGCAAAGAAAACAGAACAGTCACAGCAGAAAAAAGCAAAATTGCAGTAGATTAGCTACATAACACATTTCACAACACATTCCTGAGTAGGGAAAGTACAAAACAAGAAAGCCGGCAGCTGGATGCATGCCTGTCAATGGGAGGGGATTCGGGCAGGCATGCATAATTCAACACCAATGGCCCCACAATTGCAGTACTCACTGTAAAACCCATAATTAAGATACCCTGCAGCTGGAATTGCACATACACACCCAATGACATCAGCACCATCCAAAGTACAATAGTATAAAGTGTGAAAGCACCTCACACACACTTGTGTATTTCCAAACACTCTGCACCATCGATGTAAACAGACGGGGAACTTCTAAAATGTACATGTTAGGGGCTGCCATAGCTTTGATTCATCAGCATGTGTTGAAGACTGAAGGTGGTGTGGAGGATGCTGCTGACAACCACCTCGGGCACCGGAGGAGGAGAAGAGTGTTCAGACCAAGGGTAACCTATCAGGGGCTAAATGATCTGGAGATAGTAGAGCATTACAGGGTGGACAGGGACACCATACAGCAACTTTTTGAGCTATGCCAGCCACGCCTCAGAGTGAGAAATAAGAGGGGAACCCATCCCAGTGGACACAAACGTATGTGTAAGCTTGAGAATACTAGCCACAGGTACCTTCCAAAGGCCAACTGAAGATATCCTCGGGGTCTCACCGGCATCAGCATCCAGGGTACACCACCAGTTCCTGGATGCCATGTTGCCACATGCCAGTGAGCACATATACTTCCCCCGAAAGCAGGAGGAGTTGGCCAGCAATATGTGTCTCTTCTACCCTGTGGCAGAATGCCCGGAGATCCTGGGTGCAATAGAGTGCACGCACATGCACATCAAGTCACCACCCGTTGAGCAGGGTAGGCACTACATAAACTGCAAGGGATACCCCTCCATCAGCTGCCAGGTCATGTGCAATGCCCAGGGCATTATCATGGATGTGTGTGCTGGCAGCCCTGGAGGCTATCACGACTCCCACATCTGGCATGCCTCACAGCTGTATCAGGTATTTGCCTGGGGGGACATCCCATATGGCCACCTGACGGGGGATGCTGGCTATGCACTGGAACCGTGGATGATGACTCCCATCAGAAATGCACACACATCCATGCAAGAATGCCATAATGAGGCACACGCACAAACCAGAATCATCATAGAGTGTGTGTTTGGGATGCTGAAATCACGGTTTTGTTGCTTGGACATATTTGGTGGAGCCTTGCAGTACTCTCCAGGCACGTGTGCCCACATCTTCATAGTATGTGCCTTGCTACACAATATGATCCTGCGGAAACAGCTGCAGCAGGGACAGAATGGTGAAGGCCCTCACAGCCCACCACTGTTGCCAAGGGCCCCACAGGCACAGAGGTACTCTGACCACGAACATCCTGAGCCAGCCCCAGTAGGCAGACGGAGGCGTGCCCAGGATGCCCATGCCTTGGCAAAGAGGGAACGTATAGCACACACACTGACAGTGTAGGCACCTACATTCTGACACCCTTCTCCACCTGCACTCACAGTAAACATAGATGGCACACACACAAGGCCACCTGTAAATTGTCATGTATAGGTGATCTACTGTGTGCGTCCCACAGAGGCAGCCCCCAACTATTGCACACACAACTGCTATTGGCACAAGGTAAGTCAACACCTAAACAGTAAATTAAGCTATCAGCATGTGCTGATACTGTATGTATAGGTTCATAGGTACATAGGTAGGTACTTGTCTAACTGCCCGAGGCCATTCATACGCCTAGCCAAAGTGTGTTAGCTGTCGCCACCCCATTGATTAACTAGCTGTCCCTCTGTGGAGCAGAGCCAATTGTGGGATCCCTGGGGTGTATCCAGTGTTCCCCATCCACTCTGCAAGGTGTCCCTGGAGTGTTAGTGAGGGGCTCCATATAATGTAATCAGGGATGTAGTTCCAAAGCATGGGGTGTACGTGTGACAGGAATCTGTCACTCCAGCATCTTCCAGTTATGGTTGTGGCAAGGTTTAGCTCATTACAGTGTGTGGCTCAATGTGACATGGATTTCCATAGGTGGACCATATCCATTAAGCCTGACTTGGACATGGCTTTATTGGGCAAAAAAGATCATCTCTGAGTAAACGAGATGCCACTGAGTAATGCAAGAGTGCACATGTCTGAGGCCAGTAATGCTCTTGGCGAGGTATGTTCATGGACCCTCCAGCTGTTGAATGTGTCTTCTGAGGTACATCACAAATGGGTTATCATACTCGATGATGGGATTGATGAGTGATGAGTAAAGGGGCACAATAACCTCAGTATGTCTAGATGCGGACCCTTAAGTAATCAGATAGCCTACATAGACGGATGGCCTAATTACTTTCACTATCTAATGTAGTCCCTACATACCCATTACCTCGTCTGTATTAAAATGGCTGCCACTCATGTGTTAATATGTGGATGTTTAGTTTTCCCAACATGGAATGACCATGCAGTTCGTGGCATTTAGCTGGAGGCCATGACTGTGACATCCTGTGTTGGTCTATGTGAGGCCCCTTGAAAGATGTCTGTGACAGCTGGACTGTCAATTATGGCTCCCAGTTTGCAGTAATCTCCAAAAACGGTCTGCTGTAGTCCACTGTACCTCTGAGAAGTATAGGGCAAACAGTAGGGGTCCCAGGACTGAGTCCTGTGGAACACCTGTTGTGACTGGTTAAGAGTTGGACCTGGAGGCTGCTAGGCTTACCATGTTGGCTCCGTGTGTAAGCCTGTTGGTAACTCAACCTGTGAGGTATGGGTGTATGTACTGGCTGGTGAGTTTATAAACAATACCTGAGTGGGGAATGGTGTTATAATCCCTAGTGAGGTCCAGGTAGTATGTGTGAATTACCACACCCCACACCTAAAGTCTAGGTGACTGTAAGACATCAAACAGGTTCAGTAGGCATGGTCTGCATTCAGTCAAGCAGACCTGGGTTGGGTCGAGTGTCTGGAGGTTTCCAATGTCTCTGTTAATGAGTTCCATGATGATGCGCACCATAGCCTTGCAAACCAGGCTAGTCAGGCTTATAGGGCAATAGTTCCCAGGGTCTGTTGTGGCGCACCTTTGTGGAGTGGGATCACTGTTGCTGTGCGCCACTCTGTGGGTATGTAGCCTGTAGAGAGTTTGTGTTTGAACAGTGTGTTTAGGTGAGGAGTTAGTTCATTTGGAGCTCATGTAAGACACAGCCTGGAACACTGTCCGGTCCCATTAAGGCTGTATTTGTGGCTTTGGATAGGGCTGTTTTATCCTGTATGTCGGTGATTGCCAGGGCCATACATTCTTCTGGTATGGTTAAAGGCCGTTTAGGGGTTGAGAGGGTTGTGAAGTTTCCACTGAACATGTCTGCCAAAATGCTGGCAATATCAGTTGGTTCAGTGTATTTTGTGCCAGTCTGCACCAACTCTGAGCAGATCTGAGAGTTCACACTTAGGTTCTTGACATAGCTAAGGAACGCTTTGTGGTTGTCTGTAGGGTCCTTGGGAAACTGTCTTTTGAAGCTAGCTTTGGATAATTTCATGAGGGATCATAGTTTCTTGCTGATACTGATCAGGGATGTCTGTCCTTCTAGGGATTTCGCTCTTATCTGTACTAGTTACCTCCTACTGTTGTAGAGCCTGTGTATGGCAGGGTCCACCAGACCGGTTTCCTGTTCTTGGAGGAGTGAGTCTAGGTTAGACTTGGGATAGCACGATCCATGCATTTGTGCAGATGATCATAGAGTGCCTTTGTATAGGTTTCAGCATCTTGGACAGCATTGTCCATTGGCGTGGGGGCTGTGAACCATTCCACCTCAGGCATAAGCAATGTGAAGTCTGCTTTGGAAAAGATTTTCACGGTGGTTTCCTTGCTTGGGGTTGTGGGCGGAATGTGAATATCCAGAGTGATTAGTCTATGGTCTGATCTAACCAGCGAGGGGTTGACGTCGGGTGTGGAACACTGGTCGCCCATGTTGGTGACGACCAGGTCCAATATGTTGTTCCCTGTGGTGGGGGTGTAGACCAGTTGTTCCGGGGCATTTGTGTTGAGAAATTCTAGGAAGTGCTGGGTTAGTACTCAAGTAGTTCTCCCAGTTAATGTTTGGGTAGTTGACATCACCCAGTATCAGGGTGTTTGGTAGGACCTGCATATTTCCCAGTGTCCTCGGAAATGCAGAATGTGGGTCCTGGGTCATGGTGGGTGATCTGTTGCAAGCTACAATTTGGATTGCGGTGTTGCCCATTGTCAGTTGCACTTGTATGATCTCTGATGCATCGTGCTGCACCACTAACCTGGAGGTGTGAGTATCCTTGATGAATATGGATACACCCCCGCCTTTTGTGTTCCGGACCGGGTTCTGTGGCCGAAAGGTGTGGTATGAGTTATAGCCTGGTGGTGCTGGGGTGCTCTCTGGAGCCCTAAACCGGGCATCTGTTACTGCACAGATATCAATGTTCTCCATACTGAGGAGTGCCTCGAGTGTGTGCAATGTGAGGTTTAGACTTCTGGCGTTGAGTAGTAATACCCTCAGTTTCTGGTTACTTGTGCTATGTACGGTGGTGGGTTTGTCTTATGAGCCTTGCCTAAAAGTCCACCTTGCTTAATATCCACCTCTCTACTATTGTTTGCAATCAATGACAGCTGTGCATGTGTACATGTTCTGCAAATGTGTACTGACCCTGGTTACAGGGCTGTGCCAAATGGCTATGTACACACCTAGATAGAGTGGATATTGACAGTAGAGATACACTGGTTGAACATGTAGATTTGTGTAGCCTAACCTCTCATTGCCAGACTAACAGCTGCTTGGAAATATGTTGACAGTACTGGTAATAAAACAGGGTGCATATCATCGTTAACTCCACTGTGACATCTGCAGTAGGCATGTAAGATGTAGGAAACTGCTGCCCATGTGTAATAACAGCTTCATAGGTGATGCCATACACTATCTGATTATATCCTGATCATGTTGATAGTGGCAGCAGAGTCTATTGATATTTGACTCTGTGTGGGGAGTAGGCGTCTGTGTCCAACAGAGCTCATGGTTCTGCTGGGTATGTGAGTTTATAGCCAGACAAGGATACAGCCCTGTTCACACTTGCATCATCTGTAATCAACTATCAGGATGTGCTGTGGCCCTCAGAGGGGGATTGCTACTAAAGGTAGCTACCATGTTCCTGTAATAGCTAGTGTTACCATGTCCATAACTCAAATATTTACATGTGAGCATCACTGTCTAAATCATCTTCATAAGCAGTAAGTATACTAAATACAGTATGTGGTACTTGTAGTACTGAATGCTCATACAGGCATGTCCACTACTCAGCTACTGGTGTTTACTAATGTCAGCTTTGTGTATGTGGCATTCCTGGGGGAATGCAATCTCTAGGCCATGTACACTGCCAAACCCGCCTAACACCACACCCCACACATTGTCTGGGATGCAGCTACAGGGGTGATCTTGAAGGCAGTCCATACTACACCCATGACTGGACTAGACAGTCAAGAGGTGTGGGTTAAAACATGCATCTCATCACCACAACCAACACATACCCTTACCAGAAAACAGTAAGGACACACAGACATTCCACCAGATATCACACACATCCACAGAGGCCTCTAAGTATCTGGCCAAGCAAGAGGCCTCCCAAGTTGGAATAGACAGACAACAGAGTACAAAGACTGTATGACATAGTTTGTGTAATTGTGTCATACCTCAGAACACGTGGCCGGAAACATGGCCAACAGTACTCATTTGTGAACACAAACCCCAGCACTATGTTACACACCAAGCTATATGAGGGCAAACATACTGTCAACTGCCTGTCTGCCATGATTAGCCACATACCCATACACCCTGACCACCTTTAGAACTAGACACATGTCTCTGGCATATGCTATGTTGTTGTGCAGGACCTGTGATGCAGTAGCCTGGACTGCATGGAAACACATGTAGGAATTGTTCGGTCATGTAGCCCATGCGGGTATGTCCCAAGGCCTGGGTAGCATTCTGCCAGTGGCCAGAATGATGCAGCAGTACAGGGACAAGGATTGTATTCCACATTCGTGAAATTTACTGGTGTAATTCAAAGAGTATCCAGCATCTCTCTGCCTGGGATAACATGGTTGATAGACCATGATGCTTTGCCAGGCAGGACCTGCACCTGTCACCCCTGAGAATCTGGATACTGGCAATGGCCCATGCATCCCCTATAGTGCCCTCATCATGCCAGATTCAAGTGAAAGTCCACTGGTGCAACAGGGACAGCCAAGAAATAAACTGTGGGTCTTGCTACTCAATGATACAAATCAGGTACTCCATATGGACTCACTTACGGCAATCTGAAACATGGAGAACATATATGTGCAGTGAATGAGATATGGTTCAATGCTTTGGAGAGCACCCCTCCATGTTATAACACATACCTCACCTCTTGGCCAACATCCTTTATCGGAACACATGGACCACAGGTGTGTCCAACTTCCTGCGAGATATGTACACCCCCACGCAAGTTGCACTTGCACAATGTAAGATGCATTATGCTGAGCAACTACTTTTGTGCCAAAGTGTAATCCAAATTGCACCTTGTGACAGATCATCCACTATGCCTCAGAAATCCCAACTGTCATTGCGCTGTAATGGGGAATACCAGTTGTGAGACAGGACACCATAATCATGGCCACTCAGCTATCCCATTATGAACCGGGAAGACTCATCATGTACCAACACGTGCTCAATGCATGATGGATGTCATCAACACCAATGACCTGGATCACCATAGTCATACCAACAAGGCTAACAGTATGCCACACATGGTCAGTCTTCAAAGCCAGTGTTATGCTCCTTAAGAGCTAAGTGGTGACTGTCATGGCACCCTTATAGATGTACAATGCATGTGCAAATGCTGGGTCCTACACAAATGCACTTTAGGCACTCACATATGTGCAGTGATCGTGCCATTGAAACAGAAACCGGATTCAAACAAACACACCCGTGAAGGCAAACTGGTGGTACCCTGCCTTAAACTGTACCACAGAAGGTAGTAACTGTTGCAAGGGTCAACATACATGAGTGGAAGTTGATCCATGGTCAGCCTCAGTAAGTTGAAGATACACCATATAATGCCACGCAAAGCTACTGTGAAACTGCTCATCCACATATTATGAGGCCAAACACAGAGGGTGCCATAGCTGTGTCATGAAACATAATGGCAACAACAAGACCTGCTGTGCTTCACAGCACTATGGCATGAGAGGTACTGCACCTATGGAAATAGCACCTGTTCAGCCAGATAGGGTCTTGGATAACATAAACACACTGTCCCCCCAACAGGTACACATTCATATAACCATGTACACTACAGAGCCCCTGTAATAACAACAACTATGTAGGTACAAGCTGCACTCTCTAATGCCATACAAACAGGCTGCATGGGACCTGTCCACATTCCAGGTTATATCCTACACAAATGTCAAAACAATCTGCTCCCCACATAAACATCTCATACAATTATAGCTTCATGTCAGGCAGTGTACAAACTCAATGGTGCATAGCAACAGTCATCTGTTAATGCTGTCAATATCCGAGAAACCCTGGTATGTGTACAACTGACCTGGTTACAAACAGTGGTATCATTGCATTGCATAACACATAATGTAACTGTGTCGGTACATAGGTACTCTGCACAGTTGTTGTAGGGCTAGGTACAGTCCAGCAGTCAAAGGTTACTTGGTGTTCCATTACATGTCATACCACATGTATGGATGTGTGTTGGTAGTCTGAGGACATGGTGGTGTCAGAGGATTACATCCTAGAATGCAGCTTTTGACACTGTGATCTGCATCGGGCTAATCTGTGATGATATATGTTGGAGCATTGGTCTGTACGTGTGAGTGGCCATTATGAATGTGGGGACACCACCACCTGGCGTGGTCCATACCAGTGTTAAGCCCCACATGTCTGGTTCTGAGTTATATGGTGGTAGTGCTATTGTGCACAGCAGAGCCATCAGCCAGGTGTTCCTCACTGCACAGATGTCAGTATTCCCCACTGTAGGTTCAACAGTGAGCAGCTGTGATTATGACAGCAACACATCTAGCACTGGTTAGCATAAGCATACAGTGCAATTGTCTTCTAGGTGTCAGGGTGTTATCCTGTTTTTAGGTCATTTGCCTTGGAATGGCACTATATGGGCAAATGTGAACGAGGTATTATCAACACTCCCTTGAATCATGGATGCATGTGATCTGTGACAAAGGCTTGTCTTTTGTCAGTCATGTCTTCCCAGACCGACAAACACTGGACAACCTCGTAATTACAGCAGGACATTGGCTCATTGTGTTGGTCAAGCAGTTTCCATTCCTAGCATGAAATCACTGCGAGTGGTAGTATTGTGCTTGGTACAGACTGATACATCTAAGGTGTCAGACAGCAGCGGGTGTTGTGTAGATGACCAGCATCAGATGCATGTAGTTCAGCGTTCCTGCCAACAATAACAACTACTAACACTGGAGACCATTACAACATGTTCTGTACATCTAACTGTATGAGCATGGCCACTCTGTCCTTCCGTGTTTAGAATCAGAGTGCATCCTAAACAGCCCTGTCCTACTGAATGTATGAGCATGCCCAGTATATCCTTGTGTATTTGGACTCGTAGTGCATTCCAAACAGCCCTGTGCTTCCAAGTGTGTGAGCATGCACACTGACACCTTGTGTAAGTTATGTGCTTCTATGTGTATGAGCATGGCGATTGTAACCCTGTATAGTGATAGTCATCCATTCTACAGAAGGGCATACTCCTGTTCAGGATGGACTCCTACGTTAAACACACAGGTTCACAGCTGTGTACATCGTAACTGTCAGCATCCCTGTTGATGGCCACAATCCTAGAAGGTCTGTTGATGTCCGCAATCCTAGAAGGTCATGATGACTGCCTTGGAATGTGTAATCTCTGCGGCGCAACTCGTAACTGCATAGTACTGTAATGGTGATCTGTAGATAGGCAGATGTTCTGATCCAATCGTGTGTGTGTGTGTGTGTGTGTGTGTGTGTGTGTGTGTGTGTGTGTGTGTGTGTGTGTGTGTGTGTGTGTGTGTGTGCGTGCGCGCCGGTGGACAGAACAATGCTTTTTAGAGTACTCACACTCTGAACATTTCCTATACTCAACTTTGGCAAGGCTGATAATGTCACCCACCTAGGAATACACCTCTGGGATTGCTGTGATCCAGTAATCTCGATAGCACATTCTGTAACTGCGTAATGCTGTAGTGTGATAACGTAGTCAGGTAGGTGTTCTCTTCCAAGGCATAGCAGGTGTGTATGTTTGTCAGTCATATCCTATGTGTTGGTGGCTTTGAGTGGCTAGGCACTGGATGTGTTGAGCGTGTTTTGTCATTTCTCTATATAGTGGCCATAAATGTCACAATCAGCCAAGAGACTGGGTTGGCAAGACATACCCATACAGTTGGCAATAGGCCTGGTGAGTAAAGTCAGCAACCCTAATATTACCCTGAATACAGTATGAATATGTGTGTCACACAGAAACACACTTGCCTTGGGATTAACACCAGTACATAATACAGGAGTCGCTGGTGGTTTCCTTTTCATTCTTGTCTAATACTTTGGTGTCACAAGGTTTGTTCTTTAGATATAGATGTGTGTGTGTATATGTATATGTTTATGTATATATATATATATATATATATATATATATATATATATATATATATATATATATATATATATATATATATATATATATATATATATATATATATATATATATATATATATATATACATATATATATATATATATATACATATACACACACACACACACACACACACACACGCGCGCACACATACATCTACGTGATGGAATACATGTCCTATACTGTTTATTGCCTGTGATGGATGATATGTATGTGATAACATCCAATGTATGTACGTCTGCCATGGCTTAGTGGTAAAGCACATCGTCTGTGTTGTGCAGGGTCCTGGTTTCGAGCCTTGCAGAGACAAGTTGTTTTGTTGCTGGGCAGAACAAGGGCCGATGAATACGGTGTGAGTAAGGTGCTTTTAAGCAGTTGTGTGTGCAGGTTTGCGTGACGGTCAGCAGTGGTTAGTTTTGAGGAGGCTCAGTATGGGTCATGTAACTATACATTAGCAGGCAGTCCTATGCAAATTAGGTAAAGGTTAGTGAATCCCGGTTATCCCCAGGGTGTGAAGCAGGTCCCAAGAGTGTATGTGTATAGATAGCCGGGTGCAGGACTCGGATATAGGTGACATCATGGGGGGGGTGTCAGGCATAATGTACGTGGATTGGAGCCTGTGGCTCGGGATTGCTCCTAGATTAGCACGGCTAAGCTAGGGGTGTGTCTATACCTGCCTAGTGCAATTGGGAAGGACAACAGCAGTAGAAGAGTAATCAGGGTGAACTAGCTGAGCTGACAGATGATATGTATCAGAATCAGCCGATTACGGGGGCAACAGACCAGCCCAGCCCAGAACACTGCTATAAACTAAGCAAACACCTTCCCCTCTGATTTTTCCACACAATACACCACCGGTGTATACATGCGAGGAAATTTTAACAAACAAACCTACAAAATGAGAAGGGCTGCAGCAGGCAACATATTCCAACATTTGCAAGAGGCTGAGGGTGATGAAGATGTGAATGCTGCCGAAAAACCCAGAGTGAGGAGACAGAGAAGAGTGTACAGACTCAGGGTAACCTACCAGGGGATACATGAGCTGGAGATAGTGGAGCGCTATAGGGTGGACAGAGACCTCCTACAGCAGATTGTTGAGCTGTGCTGGCCACACCTGACACATCAAACAGGCCAAGGGGAACCCATCCCAGTGGATACCAAGATATGTGTAGGCCTAGGTATACTAGTCACAGGTACCTTCCAAAGCACAACTGGTGATATCATGGGGATCTCACAGGCATCAGAATTCAGAGTATTCCACCAGTTCTTGGATGCCATGTCAACACATGCCAGTGAGCACATATATTTCCTCAACACACGTGAGGTGTTGACCAGCAATATGTGTCTCTTCCACCAAATAGCAGACTACCCTGAGGTAGTGGGTGCTATAGCTTGCACGCAATTATGCATCAAAGCACCACCCGGTGAGCAGGGTAGGGCCTACATCAACTGCAGGGGCATCCCCTCCATCAACTTTCAGGTCATATGTGATGCCCAGGGAATTATAATGAATGTGTGTGCTGGCTGCCCTGGAAGCTATGAAGATTCAGAAATATGGCATCTGATGCAGCTGTACCACAGCTTTGCCAATATGGACATCCCCTACGGTCACCTAGTGGGGGGGATGCTGGGTACCCACTGGAGCCGTGGCAGATGACACCCATCAGAAATGTACACACACCTGAACAACAACACCATAATGAGGCAAACGCATGGGCCAGACATATAATAGAGCATGTGTTTGGGATGCTCAAGTCACAGTTCCGGTGTCTGGACACATCCAGTGGAGCCTTGCAGTATTCACCAGCTACATGCACCCAAATTGTTATGGTATGTGCTATGCTACAGCTGCAGCAGGAACAGCATGGGGTAGGGCCACACAACCCCCCACCAATGCCAAGGCCTGTACAGGCACAGAGTGACTCGGAGGAGAAACAACCTGAGCCTGACCCAGTAGGCGGAAGGAGGCATGGCCAGAATGACCTGGCCTTGTCAAAGAGTCAATGCATAGCATATGCACTGACACAGTAGGGACCCAGGGAATGTCACCCTCTCTGACTCGCACAGACAGTAAAATGCATGTGAACCATGACACTACTTGTGTTCAGCCATGTATAGGGAGTGTACTATGTGCATCTGACATAGGCAGCCCTCCAGCACCATCCTCAAGTCTGGCACACCCTCAAGTCAATCAACCTACCAACTGCCAAATGTAGTAGAATGTGATGGCACCTATATCTATGGTATGGATGTGAGCATGCAAGGGAATTGGGTGGCCGAATGTTAAGGCAGCAGACAGTACACATCCATAGTGGCGCCATGACATCTGTAACACATACTGGAGTCACCATAGTAGCCAGTACTACACAGGGTGACAAAACCCACTTCAGGTAATGGGCTGAGCATCATGTGTATCCAAAAGACCCACACAAGTCTCAACCAGCAGGACATGTGTAGACTGAAACAAACAAATGCTATACTATGGCCTCTGAATGTGCCCTATGGGTAACCCCTCCCACAGACCGACACAGACAGACTACAGCAGGTCAGGCAGTTGGATGTAGGTCATGAAGGCTAGGAAGTCAGAAACTAATATGTTGGTAATTAAGACTAAGGTCTGTAGTACACTGGTATGCCTCTAGCCAGCACAGTAGATAAGGTACACACTAAAATGGAGTGCCTGACATACCAGTACAGTACTAGCAAATGTGTCAGGTATGCCCCCCATCCAACATACACATATAGCAACAGTCAGGTGTGCCCCCCCCACTCCTATGTAGGAATGTAGATCGTCAGGTGCCCCCCCCCCCGCTATGCAGAAATGTAGCAACAGTCAATGCCACATGACAGATGGATACCCTGCAGACACAGCATGCTACCTGTCGGTGTACAACACAAAGGTCAGTACCACAGTACAGACTATCTGGACATATAATCACATGCAATACAGATGGCCATACTGGACATGCTCACACACTTGAAGGTATGAAGGCAATGTCAGTCAACCACATACTGAATGGTCATACTGGGCATGCTCACACAAACACATGAAGGCCGTGTCTGCAAACACCAGTGTTCCGGACATATCTGGCGATTGCATTTCTTAGTGCAGACACATGTCAGCACCGCGCCTGCCTTGCGCACACAGTGGATAGGAATACAGGCATATATTTAAGGACAACACAGTATAATACATCAAAGGTAGACAGACATAGATGTGTGGAAGAGGATGACTGTGACAAGGAGCCATCCGGGCCTGTCCCATTCAGCACACAGCCAAAGGGCCCCAAACACATGAGGTGCAGATGTCATTCACTGCAGATATTAGCCACCTGTATCTGACAGCATGTCAGACTATGTGGTGCACGTGCCAGCTGTGCAAAATGACTGTACAGGGAAGTAGTCATCTAGTAGTTGTATACATGTATCTGTGACATATGGCCCCGTGTGCGCCCGCATGTGGTTTGTCAACCCCTACATGACTGGGTTATGGCACATGAACACACTGCCCTCCCCATAGCAGTATTGTGACAAGCCTGCTGAGGTCATCCATTGTGAAATACACCTTTGGGAGAGCTGTAGCTCAGTAATCTCTATGGCGTGTCCCATAACTGCATACTGCTCTAGTGTTATATTAGTTAGGTAGTAGTTTTAACCCCAGACTTGACAATTGTGGGTGTGAATGTGTGCACATCTGTCTGTCTCAGACTGTGTAGAGAGAAATGGTTTATAGGCTACCCACAGTCCATACAAATCATATACTCACCTTTGGCAATGCTGCTGATGTCACTCACCTAGAAATACACCACTGGGAATGTTGTAGACCAGTAGTCTATGTTGTGCGTTCTGTAACTGCGTATTGCTGTAGTGTGATAGAGTAGTTACGCCAGTGTTGTAATCCCAGACTTGCCGACTGTGTGTGTGTGTGTGTGTGTGTGTGTGTGTGTGTGTGTGTGTGTGTGTGTGTGTCCATCTGCCTGAGGACAGACCAATGCTTTTAGAGTATTCACACTCTGTACAAGTCATATACTCACCTTTGGCAATCCTACTGATGTCACACACCTAGAAATACACTTCTAGGACTGCTGTAACCCGGTATTCTCCATAGCGTGTACCGGTAATGCGTATTGCTGCAGTGCGATACACTAGGTAGATAGGGTTTCGAATCCAGGACATGCCAGGTGTGTGTGTTTGACTGTCAGAGCCTGTGTGGGGGTAGCTGTGAGTGTCTAACCACTGGACATGTTGTGGAGCGGATTTTGTAGTTTTTCTATATGGTGTCCGTCTTATGACACAATGCCCGCCTCACAAGGTGTACAGATGTCAGTCAGTCACAGGGCTGTGTTGGCAAGCCATACCCCTACATCTGGCAAAAGGCCTGATGAACAAAGTATGCAACCCTACTAGTACCCGGTGTATGTCCTGAACACACACTTGCCTAGGACATCCTGCTATGTTGCTAGTACCATGCACATTGATGACTGATAGTAGGCATGGTGAGATTGCAGTGGGA